>NC_080034.1:59297471-59607482 GCF_030020395.1 Manis pentadactyla
ATATGTGGTCCGAAATGTTATTAGAACCCTGTAACTCTGAGGTGAATATACCTTTCTAGCCTGGGGCAAAATACCTTTGAAACTGAAATCAGTCCAAGGGAGAAATAAAGTGGGAGAAACCCATTTATTGCTTACAAGCAGTGGTCCACTTCTACTCCCCCGTGTCTCTTGTGACTGGCTACAAAAAGGGACCCCACCCAACCTCTCCAGTGCAGATATGCCCTCTTCCTGTTGTAATTACCTATTGATATGGAGATGCACTGAGGTCAGCGAAAGATTCTGGAAATTTTGCAGTTTAACCCACAGACCCACAATATGGTTCTGCAATCCTAAACCAGGTTCGAGTTCTTTTCAGTCCCAGTGGGACCTTTCATCAGTGGTTCACCCATTTCATCACTCCTCGCATCTCAAACTATTCATGCCCCAACAGTTCCGTCATACAGAAGATAAACTTGCTTTGCTTTTCCACAAAAATAAAATTCTTCCTTCTTTGTCTCTGTCACACATGAGCCAAAAAAATGAATGCATCAAATGTTATTTCACAAGTGTTTAAACACATAAGGAAAATAAACTCTTTCAAAAGCTGGTGGTTAATACTGGCTTTGACTTTCAACTTTTGAAATAATTCCTTGTAGGAAATGTAAGTCATAAGACACTGACTAAAACCAGTTACAAGTGACACTTCCTTACAATGCTTTATTCAGGCTATTAAATAAAACAATTACATAACAAGATTTTCCTTTAGTAACTATATTCTTGTTGGATGGGATTAAAGCTTGCTAATCCTGTGGAGTGGCAGTTCTTAACCTTTTAGAATTTGTGGCATGCTTTCCAATGGTGGTATATTAGCAGAGCTGAAGTAAAGTCTCAAAACAACATGTAATAAGCAAAAACTATAGCACAGCCATACTCTGATACAAAGTGTTTTAAAAAGTTCATAGCTATTTAATTATTTACTCTTTCAGAATTGCTTTGGTCTTGCATAGAAGAAATTCTGCCTTGAACTTTATACTCATGAGGAACATTTCACAATATCTGGAAAGCACTAGGCTTTTCCTGAGCTACCAGTTTTCCTTTAGACTAAAACTAAGCTTTGTATTCTTGCTTACAACAAACAGGTTGAATTCTGCTGCTCTTCACTTCACAGGATACAGTCAAGAAGGCATTCTGTCTGAAAAACATTGCACCACAATAAATAGTCAGTTTAAAGAACAACCTCCCCCTCCACCAAAAAAAAAAAAAAAAAGATCATTTCACATTGCTGGCATATTTGTCAAGGGCTCAGAACACACATGTGGATTATAACAGCCTGGCTAAGAATGGTTCTTGCAGAGAAATCAGAATGGGTAATCCAAATTTAAAAGATAAGAGTAGAGATGGGATGCTACTGAAGATTTTTAGAATACAAGTTAACTTATAATGCCTAAGGGCATCAAAGAAGACATTTTAGAGCATGGAAAAAATCAAATCCAGAAGAAGATTCTATTTACTTCTCATACTAAGGCATGTTTTGATTAAAAAAAGAAAGAGAGATAGTGAACAACAATATACTCTTAGGGATTAGGGCTCCCTGAAGATAAAATTTCCTTCAGTGATGAGCTTGTACAGAGCATTTCAGTGCCCATCAGTGTCAAAGGGATTAAAAGAGGAATAGAGTACAAGGGGCACAGAAACATATCTTAAAGTAGTTCCCTGTTATCTGGCAGAGTTGAGTCATGAAATGTTAAAAAGCCATGTTTCTACCTTTTCTGTTTCGCTTGAAATCCTCAAGACAGAAATAATGATCATTTCAGAAACCTATACAAAAGGAAGATGGCCGCATTAATTTACCAATCAATGAGCCATTTCAGTTGATCCTCCAAGCACTTGAGAAGAACTAGACATCATTATTAAACAAAAAGCACCATTCTAAATGCCAAGTATACATCATAATTTTAAATAATAACACCTTACATTTGTGTAGCACTTCAGAGTTTACGAAGCACTTTTGTGTACATTATCTCATTTATCAATCTCTAAAGGACGAATAAAAATTTAAGGGAAGGAAAGGGATTAGTATTAGTATTGCACTGGATAAATGAGGGTGAGTTTCTAGAATAATAGAAGTCCTCCACAAATCTTTATCAGAAACTGATGAATTGCCCATCTCATCTTCATTATCCTTATCATGAGCACTTATGAGAGAAATGAAAAATTGATGAGTACCGTCATAATCAAAGAGAATAAATGTTTCTCTGTTAAAGTGAATGCATAATCTTCCCAGGAATAAAATAACAATATTCATTCATTATTAAATTCTGATAATGCTGACGCAAAGTTTCATTTCAACCAGTGAAAGAAATTAGCAATATAGAAGAGTACAGTTGGGTTTGGTGTTGTTAAACTGTATGTACATATATAGAATATTTTCTCCCTAAGATCTAGTAGCCTGTCTCTCCCAATTGAGGAATGTTTTTGGAATCTATTTATGACAGAGTGAGGGCTCATTTTTTGTAGACAGATTGATTATCTTCTAAAAACAAATTGAGCAAATATTAAAGGCATTACATGCTTTACTTCCAGAAGTTAATGACATCTTACAACAAATGGATTTTTCTGGAGTAATCAATTTTCATTAAGATTGCCATGTTTTCTTTATTAGCCCCTACACCCTCTTAGTCCAGCTTTACACAAATATAATATTCAAAGGACAATTTATCCCATCACATAATTGCCTATTTTCTGAAGCTCATCCTATCCATTATTTGTATGACCTCATTGAAAATTAAAATAGAAAAAGGTGATATTATGTCATTCGTTACTTTAAAATATGCACTGGTAATGTACTTAAGATAAAATGCTTTTATACCACACCCCAAGTTGCACTTTCAAAAAAGTAACAAATACATGAGCAAAAGAAAAGAAAAAAACAAATAGAGTTTCAGTATTTCCACCACCAAGAGATAGCAAAAGAAAAGAAAAGAACAAATACAAGAGTTTTAGTATTTCCACCACCAAGAGGTAATCCCTGCAAAATTCTTAGTTTAGGTTCTTCGGTCCTGTCTTCTATGCCCATTTATACAAGGATCTTTCTGTGTGTGTATGTCTGTATGACTCTGCATGCATGTGTTTGTGTGTGTGTGTGCATGTGTAGTCTGTAGCTGGGCACTTACATAACAGCAAAAACACGGAGATTTTCATTAAATATACTAGGGGACAGTTAGCTACCTTCACAACACTAATGCTAAATTAGAACATATTCATTCCAGCCATTACAAATAATTGTATCACTAAATATTTATCGAGAGAGAAGAATTTCCATAATGTAAATGAAAATATATTATGAAAAATAGTCATGATGCACATATACTATTATAATCTCCTGAAAAAAAATCATGAAGCAAAAAGGCTTAAGAAATTGGAATTATTGCTTAATGGTACATAATTAAAATGGGGATCATGCCAACATTGTAACAATAAGTGTGATAAGCTTTGAGTACATACCCTGTGCCTTAAAATGTGTGAAGCTTTTAAAATACATTGAGCGTGTTCCTACATCCAACTTCATCACATGTAGTCTGTATTATATGAAAGTAGTTTGTCTCTTTTTCACCTTACACTCAAATGTCATCTTGGGAAAAAGGAGAGGAAACCATTTAAGAGAGAGGAAACTCGCTCTTGTAAATCAGTCTGTTCAGTCTCTGGCTTAAGGAGTCTTAAAGGTGTTGTTAAGACAATTCAAATTTCAAATTGTTTATTATTCCCATTTTTTCCCATGATAGCATTTGGGATTAATGGCAAGCAACTTCCCAAGGCCATTGGAAGGGATTCCTAATTCTCTCCTGAGGCCAATGTTGTGAGCTGTCTGCTTGCGCCGGGTGCTAGGCTGGTCCTCACTGCAGAACATCTTGGACCTCACTGATTTAATGATATTAATTTGTTGCTTCAGGAGGAGGTCAGATACCACCTAGAACAAAACACTGACACTCAGCTTTGAGGTTGGAACTAAAACTATGAAGTCTTCAGTAACATTTTGGTATTCAAATTCTGAAATTGTTTGAAGAGAAAGGATGTCCTAGTTTCTCTAGATCTCCTGCCTTTATAAATTAAGAGAAAAACGTAATGTTTTGAACATAGAGTTCTCTAGGCCATGGTATTTAGAGGAAGAGGGACATGACATGTAAAGACCCTTCCATGTATGAAAGGGAAACTTACTCCTGGGGCTAGGAGAGCCATGAGGGAATTTGGAGGGGGAAGTCCAGGGGAAGAGCCCTAATCAAATGTGGCACAGCCTTCTCCTGAGGTGTGGAGAGGCAAGGTGATGGGTATAAAGAAGGATGGGGGCCCTAGTTGTAGTTACCAATTTCCTAGGGTTATCTTGGGACATATAAAGCCTCTCAGAGCATTCCTACACCCAGCCTCAGATGAAAGCTGTAGGTTATCAACAAAGAGAGATCACCCTTTATATGTGTATGAGTGTGGGGTGGAGGGATCAGGGAGGTCAGTGTAATTTGGTTATGAGACATGCATGTGCTGAGAAATGCAGGATATCTGGAGATGTCCAAGATTGGGAGAAGATTCAATGAACAGGACTTCATGGGAGAAACCTTGACCTTCATATCAGGTGATAGCATGCAACACCAGAATTCTAAGTGGGCCAGCCACATCTCATTGAACGTAGAAATGGACAACCCTTACCCAGTGGGATAAGGGCAACAACTACCTAGAGGACAGGCCGAAGACTAGAGCTTCTCCCTGGAATGCTGTGAATACGCCCAAATCCAAGGCATAGTGTTTCAGAGTTGCTGGTGGAAATTGAATATTTACACCAACTACAAATAGGATGTCATTCATTTGGCAAGTCATTTAGGTAGAGTTTGATAAGAAAAGGATCTTTAAAGAGTGCAGGTATCAATTTCTTAAAGGACCTTTAATCTTTCAAGGGATTTTGGACTGAAACATGCTAGAGTTTCTGAAATGTCCACTTGTCTTTTGAAATGAACATTTTTCAGCATTAAAAAATTTGCATTTTCATTTGCAAAAAGCCACATTGAATGACAAGTAAGATTTCACTTCCAAAGTTTATGCTTTTCATAGAAAACAAAATTTACAACCAATCCTCTTGCATCTAGCTGGTGTCCTATCATGTTGATTCAGAAAAGTAATCTTTGAGGTCGCTCTGCTATGGGAAATAGACATTTAATTCAGAGTGGTTTTCCCTTTCTAATCAAGCTCATTATTATAAAATATCAAAAAGGTTTCTTATGTTCAATCTGAAAAAAGTATAGGAAAACAGAAAATAGCAAATTACATTTAAATTTTATAAAGTAGACTACTGAAAGACTTTCAAACATCATCATCTTTTCTCTCTCTTTTTTTAAGGTATGTCAAAGCAAAGCATTGAAAAAACTTATCTTTCCCCTTGAAGAAATTACATAGTAAACAGGGTGTGCCGTATTATGGCCCAGGCATCCTCACGATGGAATATCATTGACCATTTAAATGTTCTTATTGCTTAGAAAAAACGTGCTTTGCTTTTAATGCAGCATGTACTCTTGATCCCATTTTGGAAATGTATGTACATCTGTTTAGAAAAATGATCATAAAATTGAATTTCAGAATATTAAAATTTGTCTTCATTTCCTGATTATCTGAACTTTTCACATTTCCCTTATGGAAAATGTGTCCTATGTAGAAACAGAACAGTTTGACTTTTCAAATGGAACAGAAGATAGCTTACTGTTTGTGTCGTTAAAAAGGTAACTGAATATCTGTCCTGAAATAACATAGAAATAAACACATACCTTATTTTAGAGCAACTAAGAAATTGGAAATTGGGAATTCTCTTGAATTCCCAATTTCTGGCCAATCCTTGAATAATTCTTTTTATCTCAAGCAAGTCCACGCATCTTTCCTTTTCTCTAGTTATATTCTCTTAAATCTCGTAGCCACAAATTTGCCACAGATGATTGCATGTCATTCATGTTTTGCTCAGCAAGGATTTCAGGAGGCTGCTCAATAATGGCTGAAATTTTGAGAGGTCGATTCAAAACGATGATGAGACCAAGAGGAACACAGTTAGACCTTGCTCCAGGTCACGGAGCACAGTGAGACTCAGTATAAAAAGCTAAAGTAAATAAACTGATATAGGAAGAGGGGCACTCTTGAAATTGAAGGAAAGTTTTCAGGTCGGGAGAGCTGGGCTTGCAACTTCCCTCTTGGCAGCCCTTAATGGAGGAAGGGCAGGGCCACATTGAGGCAACACTACCGCAAATACCAGAGGGCTAGCCATGGTCAGAAGGAAAAACTTGACAGCTTCAATGGCTTATGATTTCATTTTTCCTTTCTCCCTTTCAAAAATTTCACCTAAAGATTAGGAGTGTCAGACATTGACATCAGTCCCAGGGTACTGACCCGTAAAGTAATTAGAAGAGGAATTCCCCCCATGCCCCACCTTCTTGTCTCAGAGCTGGGTCAGATGAAAGGCACCTCTGTTTACTTCCTGATCCGTCTAATTTCTGTAACAAGGACCATCCCAAACTCTTCTCCCAGCAGCTGCTATAACTGAAACTCAAATTGCCCCAGGCGCTGTGGCAGCTTCTCAGAGCGGCAGGACCCTCATGGATCAGCTCTCCTTAACACAGCCGGCAATTTAACAGGAGACCAAACTTTTACACCGACTGGTAAGGGACCACTGCAAATTACTTCAAAGACCGTCCATAGTCCTAAAGCAGAGCTAAGAAAACACAGGATTTTCTAAAATGTGTATCAAAGCCCATCTCCCCAACCACACTTTTCACAGCAAGGTGATCACGGCAGTTTGGGTAATGACAGAGAGCAAAGATCAATATGATTTCAAAATTCAAGGAAAAAATAGCCTACCTTCACTAGGAGCTCTAAAACCACAGGTTTTAATCATAAATTACAAATGTAAGGACCCATGTATGTATGTGTAGGGACTGAGTTTCACTTTGAACAAAATATTACCAAAATTTTGCCTGAGAAACTTCTGACAATAATACAAAAAGCAATATTGAGGATTAATCTGTCCTTTTAATTATGGAACATGTTCCACTTACTTAGAAAACCTGAAAACCTGAAGAAAAGGAACAACTCATGTCATCCTTTTCATGCTAGCACAGCATTTTAATTAAGCCGCTGTAAATAAAAATGTTGGTAAACAGGGCATAACACATATACCACACTGTTTCCTAACTAGCACTAAAAGCTCACTAAGGAATTCAGAAAGCAGATGAGTCAGACAGAGACTGGGATACTTGAAAGACAGATTGGAGGCTAAGAAAAATGGCTCTGAAATGCTGACAGAAGATTCTAAATTACAAGATAATGCTCATAAAACACTTTGACACATGTAAGAACAAAATGTAGCTATTATTAGCAGGTTAATGATTAAAATGGAAACAGTCTGTATACTGGTATTCATCTATGTATACATGATATATGCACATACATGATGAACTAACAAAATATTTCCTTAGGTTTTTTAAACATCAAATTTTGTGAATTCAGTTACAGAAATTAAAGTGATCTAGGGGTTGATTTCTTTTCGCATTCTTAAAAAAATAATCCCAGTTGTTGAAATCAATAGAAAGGAAGAAAAAAAATATACAACTTGCCTAGATGGAATGTTGGGGAAAGGTCAGATTTGTCTAACATTTTTAGATTTTAATCTCCTACTAGCTGACCACTACCTAAATATGCATAGCTACTGGGAAGAATTCTTTTAAAAAATGTAGCAGATGTGGCAAAGAAAACAACGGAAATGAAGGCTTGTTGCATAAGAATAAACAAAGTTCGGAGAGGCTTCATAGCTCATGTTGACTCAGACTTTTTTTCTTTATTGTATAGAGTAGAAAATTTCATTACAAATATATGGTGTCTAATAAGACATTTGGTATTGGAATTTTACTTTCTATAAAATTACAATTTCTTACTTCTCAAGGTAAGACTGCATTTTCTGTACCTGCCAAGACTTTCTCTTATATCAAATTTTTTTTAAGTAACTTAAACTCATAATTTCTGTCAAATGCAAGCAAAAACATCATTAAGGGATATGATAATGATCTGAGTTGGAGCTTAGGGCTGCAGATGGGGCCTTTTGGGCAGATTCCTTTGTTGCGCTTCACTCACCTTTCAGGAAATAGTTCTGAGTTCCAGTTAGAGACACAGTGTTTTTCCAGGCTTGATACAACATCCCAGAATCCTGCCTACTATTTTAATCTCCCTGTGCTCATTTTATGAGGTTCCATGGAGTTGTTTATGTATATTATTTAGTAGCAGAAGAGGAATATGCTAGAAAAAAATTCTGACCTGAACATCAGAAGACCTGGATGTGGTGACATTAATTATCCTTGTAAGCACACAGGCCGGTCACTTCATTTCTGTGGACTTGGTTTCTTATTATTAAAATGAGGTGATAGGGGTCAAACTGATTTCAGTGGTCAATTTCAAGATTGACATTGCATCATAAGGTAAGTTATATTTTAATTTTTTCTATCCATGTCATATTCCATAATATCGTAATTTTGCCTCGTTTTCTGTTAAAGTTATCTTTACAAATGACCTGAACAACAATGCAGTGGAATAGAATCAGCCTCTCCTGTTTTTCTATTTTAAAAAGTAATGGAATAAAGACTGTCTAAGTTTGTGACTCACTGCGTGCCACACAACAACTCAGTGAGTGATAGACTAGAGAAGGGAAACCAGGACCCCATACTTCCTAATCAGTGTTCTAAATTACAGATGCATGTGTTTAAGAGAAATATTTTGCCAGGAAGTGACAATTAGGAACATGATTTGATCTTTGCTACCATTGCTGGCACATAAAAACACATATTTAATATATCTGGAAATAAACTGGGTCCAAAATATGAGTGAATAACCTCCTCCTCGTTCTCTCTCTCTCCCTCTCTGTTTCTGGGAAACAGCATCCACCCTCCACCACCCAAAATGAGCCTTATAAAATCTGTGAAGAAAAATTAGCAACACCTTCATTCTTGCATTTTATTACTTACAACCTTATCTTAGATTATTGTATATCAGTGTATCTGCCACACATGGCAGAGGGCTTTTATATAATATTGCTCAGTAAATAAATGGATTTACCAGTACCTACAGCACAGGTGCTTACATTGCAATATCAATACTAAGAAAGACCTGTATTGAAATCACCACTTTGGCACTTAGCCTTGTGACCTTCAGCAGATTATTCAAATTCTCTGAGCCTTAATTTCATCATTCTTCCTGCACAGGATTATCATAAAGATGGAAAGACATAATACACATAGAGCACTTAGCAGAGGTCTGTTTGTTCTTCTTCTTCCTATTGTTAGTTTTATTACTATTTTTATCTTTATGCATGTCTATTTCTTCTTTGCTCCCAAAGACACAGGCATGTCTTAATCATGTTTATATGCTAAGCCCAGAAGGAATTCAATTTGTTTTGCATTCATTAATGTATAATCAATCTCTGCCTATACCAGTAATTTTGTCTGATGCTTTTCTTTTTTAGGTCGGTTATCGCTCCTGCCCAAGTATCCTGGCCATGTATCCTCGTTTAATGTGAAATTCCATGTACAGCCCAGCTGGGCAAATACCAAGGAGATGAGAATAGCTGCAGAGAAGGGCTGGAAAGAAACTGATGGATTGAGTAGTAAGAAAAGAGAGGGGTCCCAGGAAATGCCAGGATTTAAGAACTGAGTCACTGGGAAGATGGTGATGCCATTAACATGAAACAGAAATCACAAAAAAGGGAATAGGACTGGGTGAGGTTATAAAGAGCTCAGGTGGGATCCAGTGAAGGACCTTCACATGCTGAGGTGGTAACACACAAGTGAGGGTGTAAGATCCGAAACTGGGAGAGACAGGCAGCCTGGACTTGTCATGTCTTTCAAGGTTTTATTTAAAGCCATAAAGGTGTTAGGTTATTGAAGAGAATATAACTGGAAAAGATGACTAAGGACAAATCTTTAGGGAAATATGCATATTTAGGGTTTGCAAGGAAAAAGAAATAAAAATGTTTCAACATAACTACGAAATACTGAATCCAAGATTTATATAGGTACAATTTATAGTAGTAAAAAAAAATGGAAGTGCAGCTAAATATTACTTATATGTTAAATGCATTACTAGTACACATCTTAAAGCAGCTAATGGGAAAATATCACCTTTTTCTATTTTAGTTTCCCATACCTCCTCTTAGGTACCCTCTCTATTTTCTGGGACCATGATTTATTTAAAAAGAAAGTCGTTATGTAAGGTACCTTTTATTTCCAAATTTTTGGTGTAATGAACAATATGATAACAAGCATCTTTGTACAGAATCCTTCATCTATATCTTTATTGTATTAGGATAGATTCTAAGAGGTAGAATTATGATGGATACAGTAGGGAAGATAAAGGATATCACTCTTTGAAGGTCCATGATACTTACTGACAAAGTATTTTGCAGAAGTTGTACAAATAAAAACTTCTACCAGTATTTCATGAGTATTATGTCTCACTGCACCCATTCTAACAGACATTATTCTTTCACACCCCTGATAATGTAGCTGTATTCCTTTAACACATATCAACAGATATCAGTGACACTAATCATGAACAAAACTGATTTATAACTTCCTTCTTTAGCAGCATATTTAGAAAAAGAAAAGTGACAATCCTCTATTTCATTATGTCTTTGAATTTCAGGTACTAGAATAAAAATTTCCAATTAAAAAATGCCAAAGAAACTCACTTTTTTCCTGTGAAACAGAGTAATGATAGTACTTTTCAAGAATGAAGGAAAGAAAAGTAACACTTGAACACATTCCTATATATTCTTATAACCACTTTGGGATTTTGTTGTTATTGCAAGCTGAGGAAATTAAATCTCAGAAAGTTTAAATATGGTTTTCAGGATTTTTTAATTTACTAAGTGACATCAGTATGGTTCAACATCAATTTCAACTTCAAATTTTATGCATTTTTTATTACATATATATGGATAATGTTTCAGAAATTGGTTAGAAAACAACTTCTTAGAAATTAAGTGTTGGAAAACAAGAATATTATAATAAATTAGTTTAGGGAATAAATAGCAATGTTTGCCTAAAAATATAAATAATACAAAAAAAATGACAGGGTAAAACCAAGTATGTTTTAAATTTCATTGAACCACAAATGGTCTTAATTAATTGAGATAGTCAATGAACCTAAACATTGTTTTTATCTTAACCCAAGGAACTGAGTATTTCACTTCTCTGTGTTCATTTCTTTTTAAAACATAAGATGTCACATCACAGAATCCCAAATTATATTACATAAAATGTTGATGTTTGATGTTCATATGCCACAATAAAAGTGAACAAAATTGCTATTTTTAAGTGTATAGAAGTGTCTTGTCAGTTTCAAACTAGCAAAAATGATAACGAACTTTAATACTAAGTCAAGCATTCCTATTTGAAGAAGAAAAACAACTTTTTATTTAAATCCTATACTTATTTGTAGGATAATAAAAATATACTTTGTTTATATGTAGCACATCTTTTGATATCAGAAATATGTATGTATATATATTTAGACTATAATTGAGATATATTTTCTACATGTATACAAATGTCATATATCTCTATGCATAAAAATGGATAGTCAAATATACACTTATAAATATATAAATAAAAGGTCTATATTTATATTATATGTATCCTTATTTACAGATTATCTCTGCTATATAAGCAAGCACATATCAATATAACTATGTGTTATTTGCAAGTGTATGAAAGTAAGTCAATATCCTCATCAAAAATTATGTCACAAATTGTATTTAAAAATTGAATTTCTAAAAGGAAAATCTTAAATAAATAGGACAAGACCCAACAGTGACCATAAAATCTAGGCTACTTCCAAAAGTACTGAGGTATAAATACAGGAACAAATGAACAAAAGGAGCCAATACCTATATGCTGAAGAACATATAGATGACTAACTTTCCTTTTATCAATGTCTATATTTTTATCATTTTTTTGCCTAGGACTCAGGTGAGGGAGCAACTTTCAAAAGCCAAAGGTAAAAATGTGTTTGATAGTTAGTATTTACTTAAACACTTATAAAAAGTCTCTGTTTCCCTTTGAAAATTAAGTATTCATTTTTTGGGGGATAAAATTAGCTCTGATTTTAAAAATGCGAAATACGTGGAAAAGGACCGAAATGTGTGCATTATTTATAATATCTCTTTCAACCATACCTGCCACAAAACCTATTTTAAGCAATAATTAATTGAAAGTCAAGACCCTCCTCTTGGCTGGTGCTGCGGACAGGGCAGCAAACTTCCTGGTCAGAATCAAGGTGGTTTCTGCATCCTGGGGCTGGAGTCGCTGCTCCTGGGCTGCGCCTGCGCTGAAGATCTGTAAACCGGCCAAATCTGACATTTCGATTTAGGAAATCACTAATGTCTAGTTATTAGATAAGGTCCTTCATTGCATTTCCAAAACCAAATAAAGTTACAAGCTATCCATTTTAAAGCTCTGAAACATACATCATATTTATATGTAAACTAGAAAGGCCAAATGAGATCAAAGGAAAGTTTACATTTTGTCTTTTTCCTTAGCCAAAAGGTTGCTCCTAACATTTGCAGAATTATTACATTTTACTCTGTTTCTTGGCCGCTGTCAGCCCTCAAGCTCGCAAAAGTTTTACAACAGAGACTGAAGAATCTGAAAAAAGCACTAAAATTTAAGCATTTGTACATTAAGAAAAAGAATGCTATTTAATTAACATGTCACCCTCCTGGAGGGCTAGGTGTTCCTTAGAAGTTACCTATGATCCATCTAAACTTCATACAAGTTGACAAGATAATGTAACGGAAGCTTTGTCTGGGGGGAAATAATGTCTAAGGACTTGTTTACTGCGTCAACTCTTATTTAAGAAAAGATCTCACAGTGCAGTCTTTGTTCCTAAATAGTATAGCCTTTAGTACAAGTTAACACTTGTACATGGTTTTACTGTGATTATTTGTTGTCATTATTAAGATGTGTAGGTTAGAGATGTTTTTGGAAATTTTCAGTCTATATGCACTCTCTGTATGTAACATATTAGATGTATTTAGGTATGTTAGGGTTGATTTCAAAAAGCAAGACAATGTTGTATAGTAAAGGAATATCTGTCTGCCTCTTATTATTTAATTACCTACATTTATATATCCACACATGCATATTTATGAACTATAAATACATATATAGCTATGCATATATTTGTATTTTAAAGTGTGTTTTCATGCAGATCCATAAACTTATTGTTAATGTAATCAGGATGTAGTATTGAATAGTTCCTTGAGAAAAAGAAAATAAAAATATGACCAACTAACTTAAAAATGCTTAGGAATAACAATGATTGTGTAATCCAGAAAATAAATTTGAGCGTAATAAAAATATAGACAGGTCCAATTGCCAAGCCTCTGTTATTTAATCAAAGATAAAGACATAGCCAATAAGTACCATTTCAGAAGTGAAGCTATCCATGCCCTAACTATAGTAGACAGTACTTTCCACCTGTAAAGAATCTTCATCAGATGACCACTTTATAACTGTTATATGACTTATTGCTCACTTTTAAAAGTCAGGTTGAAATTCCTTAAAACATAAATAAGGTGACTTCAAGTTTTAGGAACAAAACATGAAAATGTAGTGTCCTAATCTGCCATGATTCACTGAATTGACTGACAAGCCATAATAGAAAAGGGGAATTGGGACATCCAGCCTCTGCTGTGTAAAAGAGAAACTGGAATACACATGAATTTTGGTGATTAGGAGGATATAATACAGGGTAAAACAGGAGCAATTGTCCAGGGTCTACCCCACCATAAAGAAAATATTCCACTCTGAATCCACTTACTCAAATATTGTGAATTATTTTAAAGTTGGGTTCTTTTTCAGTTGTCTATTTCTATGTAACAAATAACTCTTACATTTAGTGGCTTAAAATGGTAGCTATTTTAATAGCTTTCATCATTATCTGGGCTGTCTGGGCATAACTGGATGGATTTGTTTGTTTCTCTGATGTCACCTAGCTGGACCTGAATTCTGAGATGGCTCTTATACCTGGTTGGCAGTTGGGTTGGCTAGCTGCTGCAAGCTCATGTGAAGCTTTTAAGAATGCCTCACTCCTCTTCCAATTGACTCATCCATGTACTCTGGGCTTCTCAACAGAGAACAAAGCAACTAGGTGCCAAAAAGAAGCATTTAAAGAGGACACATTCCAATGCATGAAGCCTTATCAAAACTCTGTTTGCACGATGCTTGCTAATATCCAGTCAGCCAAAACTAGACACTGAAGCCAAGCACAAACTAAATACAGGTAAGGACTGCACAGGGCATGAATAAGGAAGGCATGGGTCCATTGGGGGCCTCGAAAGAACTGTCTTCCTTAGTTTCCTTTGTGTGTTTATGAGATTTAATAGGGGGACGGTCTCAGAAGAAGTGGATTTAGGGTAGTAGGATTGGGAGGCAGAAGGCTAGCAAGAATATGGCTCCAACTGGAGGATAATTTCACACTAGACCTGGGGGAAGCCCTGAAGCTAAATTTCACCAAATTAGTCCAGCCTTCAGGCAAAGGGCATGGACCTCCTATAACCAGCCTGTCGGCTTACAGCCAAGGTCAGCTCTACCCTTTAGAAAGGGTACTAAGGGGACATAGCCTCCCAGTGAGACAGTTCAGGGCAATTTTCTGGAGAACAGGATAGTTATTAGTTATTACCAGCCAGCTTTCCTCGTATGGAGAGAGAAGAATATACAACATCCATGGTAGATGTTCACCAGATAAACTTGGCTTTCTTTTTCTTTTTTGCTTTCCAATAATTTTTATTATTGAAATACTTCATGGTCACTAATGAAAACTTGGAAAATGCAAAGAGCTAGAAGTAAAAAGAATCCAGGAGGCCCACCACCCAGATAATTATGTCAATATTTACTATTAAATTTTTCTTACATTTCCTTCGGTCTTTTCTTTGCATATTTCTTTATAAATTTGATAATTCT
The DNA here is from genome assembly GCF_030020395.1 of Manis pentadactyla. Lineage (NCBI taxonomy): Eukaryota > Metazoa > Chordata > Mammalia > Pholidota > Manidae > Manis > Manis pentadactyla. The sequence continues at coordinate 59,312,483 of NC_080034.1, forward strand.
GTATATGCTTGCAGCATAAACTTGGCTTTCTTGTTCCTAAGGATATTGATCTCAACAATCTTGATTCCACAAATACCTCTCATTGAAAAATTGTCATCCATTCCATGTCTTGGCTTTCAGAATCTAAGAAACCAAGGACTACATTGCAAACCACAGTTAAAGCTTTCTCAGAAAGCCAAGTCTTGTTATCATAAAAACCTTATACTTTTAATCCCTATTCTTTCATTTTTATATTTATTATAATCTTTGTTATATTTTTTTCTCTTATTTTTGGAAAGGCTGTCCTAATTGAAGTGAAGAAATCAATTTGTAGCATTAAATATTTAGCCCATGATTCTCTTACTGGATAATGAAAATGAATAAAAGAGAGATGGAAACAGGGAGGAGAATTTCCACAGAGAGGACTTAGACATTAACAGAGACAGGGACACATTCTGACAAATAGGAATGGAGGGTCTTTTTATTCACGAACACCCCTACCGAAGAGAGCCAACCAGAAAAGGCAGAATTTGCTGACAATCCACTACTAAAGGTCAGTGAAACATGAGTTTGTTCATGAAATACCAAACTGAAGATATAACTTAGAGGAATTCAAAGTTTAAATTCTGAAAAGGAAAACAATGAACTGTCTTAGGAAAGGGAATTTTATGTTATCCCACCAGAATGAAAATAGGAGAAATTATTTGTGATACATTTACTAGATATAAAAACAAATCATTATTAGAGAGATCGTAAAAGATACTTACCACTCTGAAGAAACAGAAAAAAAGTTGGACTTTAAAAATAAGTATATATGTAGATGGAAATATTTCTAGTATATTGGAGCAGAAAATGCAATCGCATTTGCATACATAAAAGATTTTATAATGTTTACATTCTTATTGCTTAATATATGGTATATTTTTTAATTCTAACCTTTCAGCCTAAAATGTGTAATTTAAGTTTTTATTCTAAAGATGATGTTCCCAATTTAATGTGTAAATTGAATATGATAAATAAAATTATCCTTAGTGTTTTTCTTTTCTAACAAAAATGTTAAAGAATAGTGAATAAAAACCTAAACAATAAGATTAGTGAGTAGAGACTCATTTACCAAACATTAAATGTATTGCAGAGCTATAAAAACTAGAACAGTTTAGTGCTGGTAAATGAAGAGCTCAGCAGGGAGAATAGAAAATCAAAACAAACCCAGATGTAAATGGACATGTTTTCAATATAATAAAAGTTGCCTTAAAATCTGTGTGAAAAGATGACTCTCAGAATTCTCTTATTCTATGACACAGGTTTAATATTTCTGTAGTCACTAAAAATGATATATATCAAATCATAAAGATACAAAAAGGAAACATATTACTCAAAGAATAAGTATGGGGGAAGGAAGTTTCTTTTTTTTAAATCAACTATATATAGTGAAAATACTGATAAGTTCTCATAACAATTGAACATTTTTGTAGATTGAGAAACCATAAACAAAACCGTGTCAAAAACAACAAAATGAGAAGAATTGTTATACACAGGACATGAAAAAAGCTAACAGTAAAAGTTATTTAGAAATCATTAATCGATCAACAATTGAATAAAATTATTCATATATATATATATATGCACATGTGTATGTGCTTGTGTCAAATGAAAGAGAACATATGTGTGCCAGGTAGACAAAATAATAAAGAAATGTTCACCAACTTAATGGAAAAATGAGCAAACCAAACATTTTAAGTTTTAAGAACAGATCAGTTCTTGGACATGAAATATGCTAAAATTTATCACAATTTGTTAATGCTACTTACAACATAAAACATAACTACACTTTTTTTACTATGGAGGCCTTTTGATGGAACACAGTATTATCTAGACTAGTTTGAAGAAACATACCCATCATGGATGTTAGAATGTTAATTTGTGTAACTTGCTTGTAAGGAAAATCAACAATATCTACAAAATCTTAATAAATGCCTATCATTAGACAAAGAAAATAAACCTAATAATACATTTGAAAGTGCATATTAAAAACTGTGTTCAAGGATATTTTTCCATTTACCATTTGTATTTTGAAAAGACTAAAAAAAATGATTGTCTGAGATAGGAAATAATATAGTTATTTTTAAAGAATAAAGTAGATCTTAGATCTACCCATAATCTAATGTAATTAGAAATACACACACACATAGACACACATGCACACTCATATACATATTTTTCTATATGTATTGAAATTTTCTTGAAGCATAGATGGTTCTGTGGTAGACTAAATGGGTGCAATAGATTGCTATTTTTTTTAATTATTTAACATGATACACACTTTGACAGAGACTTACTGGATGCCTACCAATCCCATTTCCTCTTTCTGGAAGAGAAAAATTAAATTTCCCATCCGACCTTGTAAATCAAGACTAGTTCAGGCCAATGGACGGTGGGCATAAATGTACACACCACTTTCAGAGCTAGCTATGATGTACTGAATATGATCTCCCAGGAAATTTGTCTGCAATGCTTGAAGCTGGAAGAAAAGAATGCAGTCATGGTTGAAGCACAGTAGAAGGAATTTGGAAACTGTGCTGTTGCTTGGAGGAGATATACATAGAATGCTTGAGATATATATATATAAAGTGTAAGGCAAAGGATGAATAATTTCACAAAATAACCCAGAAATAATGAAAATAGAGGAAAATCGAGTGAATACTTCAGGTAAAGGAAACATCCGTATGTCATTTCTCCACTAAATCAAATTATGCTTTCACAGTATTCCAACTGAGTCATGAAATTGAATGCAGTGTGGCTAAGGGTTGTCTAAGCTTGTGAATAACATCATCATGTGAATAGTGAAAATAGTAAAAATGATCACATCCTGTATGACAATGACTTTACTTAAACTTTGGTTATCTAGGAATTGTGCTAACTGTAACCTCAAGATAGACAAACTTGATCTCAAATTCACAAATCATTTGCCAGTAACAATATTTTAAGGAAATGAAGGCTAAAGTGTTCTATTTACAAAATCAATTCCTTATCAGTGTTTTATTTCAGTCTTCAATATCTGGAAGGTAATGTAGTTTGCAAAAATACAATACTTTTGGCATAAATATGAATAGTATGCTTTTCAATAAGTCAAAGCTTTGTGTAAAGTATCCATGAAAAATATAATAATTTTTAATTTAACGGTTCTTTTTACATCCATGTATATGTGATTTTATGTAGATATACATATTGTGGCATATATTACAAGCCGAATTCTTTTTTAATTATTCAGGTATAGTTGACATAATATTATAATAGTTTCAGGTGTACAACACAATGATTCAACATTTCCATACATTACAAAATGCTCACCATGGTAAGTGTAGTTACCATCTGTCACCATATGAGTTATTACAATATTATTGACTATATTACTTATGCTGTTCCTTTTGCCTTGTGACTTAGAGGAACTGAACATTTTTCCAAAAAGGACATACAGACGGACAAGAGACATGAGAAAGATACTCAACATCACTGCTCATCAGGGAAATGCAAATCAAAACCACAATGAGATTATCACCTCACATCAGTTAGAATGGCTAGTATCAAAAAGACAAGAAACAACAAGTGTTGGTGAGAATATTTCAAATTCTTACCTTGTGTTCTGTCAGTAAGGATGTAAATTGGTTTCAGCCACTGTGGAAAGCAGCAGGGAGGTTCCTTAAAAAATTAAAAATAGAACAACCATATGATCCAGTAATTTCACCTACTGAATTTTTTTGTTTACTTCTTTCTTTGCCTCTCTGCACTAAGCTCCCCTATTCTCAAATACATCAACAGTTGGTAGTATTCTAGGAATAGAATATCTCTAGCTTACGTACATTGCCTCCTTCAGATTCTCCTTACATTCACCCTGTCTGGCTGGCCACTTTTTATTCTATTTTGACCATAAAAGGAAATTGTACATCCAATGACTTCAGTTTTCAGATAAATATCTGTGTACAGATTTTATTTTAGGATTCAAAACAAAGGGAAGTGATAAATAACCTGGTTGTGTGATCAACCTGGTCTCTTGAGAAAACTACTCTTCCCAATATTTTATATAATAATATATTTTTACTGACCACTCTTAAAATATTTCAAATTCTTATGTATACAAGATATACCTATTTACAATTTGAAATGTTATTAAAATTGAAATCTTGTGCTGACAGTGATTTCATTAGCCGTGTGAAATATGCAAATATTCCCAGAGCCCTTTTATTGAGGTATATCTTGTCATGAGGCTGCCATGAAGTTTCCACCCTTTTCCAGATGCAGCAATGTAGGAAAGAGATATTGAATTATGAGCAAAAGAATTCCTTGATGCCAATACCTTGTGACCCCAGACTGAACAATGCATATTATTATAAGGTACTTCTTTTTAATTTCATCACATCATTGGAAGAAAATAATGGGAATACATGTAACATTTCTTGCAATCCTGTAACGTATTTATCAAAAAAGAAGCTTGACTGGGCAGGGCTGAAAAGGGAAAGGGACTCTTCAGTGAAGAGACTTTTTCAACTCTAAGTAAGTGCCTTGGATTTGTCAGAATAAGAGATGGAAACAGGAAGATGTAACAGTATTTTTTTTGTTCTTAGATGTTTGAAGAGATTTTATTTCATTCAGTTGCTTCTGATCAAGTGAAAACTGTTAATAAACAGAATTTAAATTTAAAACAGAATTTAAACTTCTCCCATTAGTGTTCATATGCTTGAGAGAGTTTTATCTTGGATTTTCTTTGATGCACTTCCCACCCTCACCCCTTACCTCCCACAGCTGGAATGCAAACTCCATGCAGATGAGCCTTGGTTTCTGGAAATAATGTATCTCCAATGTATGGCACATGGTAAATAGTTACTAAATATTTGTTGAACAGGTGAATGAACGAATCTATGCTTTTGATGAGCCTCTGATTCCCTATTTGAGTCACAATTTTGAAGTCTTGTTAGATAGACACTAGGAAGTGCTTTAGGATTTGGGGAAGAAAAGTTATTAGGCCATTCCATTTCCTCTGTCTCTATTACATATGTATCTGTTCAAAATTCAAATTATTCCAAAACAACTAAAAGAACAGAAATGATAGTCATAATAATTTTTTTTTATTTCTCAAGCAAATCTATTTCACTCAATCTAAGTGACTCACATTATGACAATTATGTTCATGCTATTCCATTATTTGTAAAGACACAGAAAAAGCAATGGATATTTTATTGATTATTCTGGCTTTCGATTTTCAGATAATGTGTGATGATGATATTCTACAAAACAATAAAATACTTTCTTCATAACGGGAACTAACATTTTACTAAGCACTTTACAACTTAAAAAGTGATTTATGTATGTTAAGTATGGAAACAAATATTTCCAATAATATATATTCTCCATTTTATTATTTTCTTTCAATCTGGAAATCAATTTATTGTAACAGATGAAATGTTCTACTTTACATTTATTAATTATTCTTTTTTACTTAGTAGCTATAATATCTTGTATTTGAGCTGCTGGTAGGAGAAGTGGTAGATTTTAATATATATTACTTCATGTAATCTTCAGAAAAATTGTACATAGCTTGTATTACTCCCATTGCACAGATGAAAAACTAATATTTAGCAAATGAAAAGCTGAACCCAGAACTTTCTTAAAGTCTGTGTTCTTTCCACTACTCAGACTGGCACCCACATAGTACTTAATATGTTGGATCAGTATCAGTGAAGAGTAGTCGGCCTCTTTCCCAAAATTCTCCCTTTATTTGTATAACTACTTTTAGGGAAATCAGTCAAAGAGTCATCCAGTCTATCTCCTTGTCCATGCAGGTTTATTCCTACTAAGGTATTTACTGGTATTTTGTTCAGTCTTGTTCAAAATTCTTTATTGGCTAAAATGTTCCTCTGATATCAAACATATAGTACATTTATGGATTAATTTGGTCACATATCATATAATCCACATTTCTGATGTGAAGAAATCTCTTCAAGAGTTCCCTAAGGATGAGAAAGAGTACATAAGGAAAGACAAAGGAGACAGAGCCTCCTTCCCAAGGCTGTGGTCCAGACCTCACTGGAGAAAGTATGTCACCTCTCTACTGGATGTCATAGAAGTTTACTTGTTTCCCAGGCCAAAACTGATCTGTGGTCATTTATAAGCAGGAAGGACACCTGCAGGTTATAAGCAAGCTAATGCTCATGTAAAGAGAGTTGGGGTGTGGTTAAGGGTATGAGACCAGGAGTACATGATATCCATTCTGGGAGGGACAGAGAAAACCACCCTCAGGATTGCAGGAGAGCACAGGCTGCTACAACTCTCAAGGGTATAGGCAGGTCAAGGTTGATGGAAGGTTTCTCAGTGGAAGTCAGCATACTGCTGCAAGCAGGAATCCTGCAACCTGTGGTGTCTGTGTTGGGAGGGCTAAAAGCAGGGTCATTTCCAAGCCTAGGCCAAGGTTATGAAATTGTTGAAAGACTACCCCCTCTGGATTCATAGATGGGGCATTGTTCCACCTGATGTCCCCACCCACCTGCCTTACTGACTAACCATGTAGCAGGAGCATGAAGAAGTGAAACAAAGCTCATTAAGATGAAGAAGAAAAGCCCTCACCCTCCTACAATGTCCCTCTGTGCCCTCTTCTGACCAAACTTTAAATACTGGTCACTATGTAGGAGAAATGAGTATAGTACATTAACACAGAGCTGATACTAAGGGTGAATTTACAGATGAGATGTAACAATGTGATAATTGGCACAAACCATGAAAACTTTGTTACTGTGGAGTTGATTTACACTGTTAAAAAGTCCTTGGAGAAGAGTTCCACCAATATTTAAAATTTGCTTTTAGGAATAAATTAGATATCTAAGGAATTGAATGGCCTCTCTAAAAGCACACAAATTTTATTGCCTAAATTTAAAGCAATTGTGTACCCAAAGCTGACATAGCCGCTGACTGCTCCCAACTTTCTTCAAAAGCTTCACAAGTTTCTCCATGGAATTATTGAATAAAACATTTCCTAGTCCTATTTCAGGAATTCCATCAGAGGGAAGGGTCTTAGTCATCTCCCAATGACAACATTATTAAAGTAATCAATACCTGTGACAACTCTTTGAAATCCCTGGTACGACTTCTTTCAACTGCGGACATGTTTCATGGGAGATACATAAACTCACAGAAAAAAGAACTAATGGAAAACCTCAGAAAAACTTGTGATTTTCTATCATAATTGCCTTTAGAACTGAAGGTGTTTTTCATCCATGTCACTCAGGTTCTAGTAGAGTTTTAGGTTTATAAGATCTTGAACAGAATCTAGAAACTCTAAGTAGTTGCTCTAAGTTAACTTTTATTGTTGGCAACAAATCAAAAACTCACTTTTTCTTAAAGTTCCTGAAATCAGTTCTCATTTTGTTTTTGAATTATTATTTGGAAGAACAGAGGAGAAAATACTTTTATAAATCATTTTCTTTAATATGTTTGGATGAAAATCAACTAAAACAAGACAAATGTTAAATTACAACTTATGTTCCCAGGAGCTTTTCTAGACTTAAAGAACTTAACTTACCTAAAATTTTGAGCCAGTTTTATTATGTCTCTAACATAGAAACAAGCAAAGTGTTACAGAAATCTACTCTAAATTATTATATTACTCTAATCACATTCTCTTTTCTGATAGCAAAGGAAATACCAAGGAGGGAATATTTTAAAAATATTTAGAAATTTTCCTCAAGTTTAAACAAGAGCATATGTATTATATGTGAGAATAAGAGAGATTTAATAACTATCCGGCTCCCTATATCTATCACTAAATCGGTTGTTTTTCATAGTTATGCTTAGGTTAAGTTTAAGAATTAACTGCTTAAAATTTATATATCTTATTCTAAGGGTTTGTTTTTAATAGAAACTTACTTAGTTTTATAAAAATGGCATCTAGATACATGCTAGGTATATTATATACTCAGCGAATGACCTATGGTCTAGGTACATAAGAACCTGTAGAAATTGTCATAACAGAGTGTCCCAGGAATATCAGAAACCAAGTTTAGGAATTTTACTCATATTTAGTGGAATTCTCTCTTGTTCTCTCTTTCTTGTCCCCTCCTCTGCCTTTCTCTCTCTGTTTTTGTCTCTCTCACTCACACATAATATAGAACCTGTTATGAGATATTTCATTATTATGAACTTAGTTATATGTTATGATACAATTCATTTTCCTAAAACATAATCACATAAATGCCATATAACATGGTTATCATGCAAGGTGGATATGAGGGCCTTCACCACTTTGTTTAATAACATTCCAGGGTTCCTTATATATCTTCTTATGTTCCTTTGCACATTAGAAAGCAATTTTCACTTCTAAGCAGCAAACAGAAAAGCTCTTATAACAAACCCACATGAAAAGACCTCTAATAGAATTAAGATTAGAGATTTAAAACATTTATCTCAGTTTGTAAGATAAATAATGCATTTGACTTATCAAACTTATCAAAATTACAGATTCTTAGGTTTAAATCCCAGTATTACCACTTCTAGTTATATGATCTTCATCTTTATGTCAATTTCTCATCTTTAAGGTTTTGGGGAAAATAATACCTACCTTGAGGCTTGTGAATATGAGAAAGATAGAGTATATAAGCATATAGAACAGTAGATAGATAAATGATAGGATAAGCCAAGCACAATGCAAGATAATTATTGAAAGGATATTATGATATTATAGTTGCATTTTTTCTTTTCCTCACTATAATATAAGTAGTTGTAGCCCCAGTGCCTAAAACAGTCTGAGTGCTCAATAAATACCACAAAGTGTGTCTTGGTAAAAACCTTGGCAAAATGTATTTTGAGATATATTCTCTTTAGTGAGCAAATGAATAAATTCACGACTATTTCTTAACATCTTTCCAGCTTTGATGCTGTTATAAAATTCAGAAAGACATATATTTTAGTACAAAAATGGAGATGTATTTTATTTTAGAAAATGAATGAAAGGTGTGTCTAGCAATGTGCCTAAGTATATTTATTCTCCTCCTGGGAAAAACAGAGACCAAATGAAATGGACAAGAATAAATTAACCTTATTATTCATTATGGCAAGACAGAACTTGTTAAAGATATGATAACAATGATTTCCTATGTAAATTGTCCTGTACATAAAGCCTCTATTGTGTTTATTTCCCACGTTTTGAAGATATTCCTCCATCCCCATAATACTCTCTTCCCAAAAGTAAGATAATAAGAGAGAATGGAAGATGGGAGAGACGTGGATCTATGCTCTTTGGAATATTCATAAAAATTGATCAACTGGGAAATCATTGGTTATTAAACGCTTCTAAGAGGAAATTACTAGTTGAAGACAAATGCTAATGGAATGAATGTAATAAGCCTGAAGTATTCACAATATATGTTTATAAAATAGGATTTGGACTTGTCAGAAGAGAATATTCAAGAGTTATTTCAAAAGAATCATCAACTACAGTAATAACAATAAAACTAATGATTATTGAGTACCTTCTAGCAGACATCATTTTACATGCCTTATATTAAGTACATTATTATGTGCTTATCATATTATTATATTATTCCAAGTGTGGAATAGATACTAATATTCTCATTTTGAGATGAAAAAATAAACTTTTAGTACCTTCTCAAGACACTCAGCTACAATACAGGGGTAAAATTTGAACTCAGATAATTTGGAATTCAAAATCTATAATCAGATATTTGTTTATAGTATGGCTTAGTGACAGCCTAATAAAAAGGCTGTCATGCAGATTATAATAAAAACCTCTGGAAAAATGTGAAACAGTATAATTACCTAAAAACATGGGATAGTGGGGAAAAAATGGGCAGATTCTGGAGGGGAATCAACACCTAGAAGAAGAGAAAGCATGTACTAAGTTTCTCATCTTTAAATAGACAGGATGCAGCCAGTCCAACACAGGCACACTGAAAAATATCTAAAGAGTTTGCAGTGAATCCAAGTAAGTAAAATGCCTGTTCAAAACAACGATGACAAAAAATAGCCTTTGGAGAAATATAAAATAATTAAAAATCTACACAACATATCGTGATGTCTAGTATATGACAGGATAAAGTACAAAATTATCTGACAACTAAGAAGAAGACAAACATAATTTATTCAAGAGATTAACCACTGAATATAAACTCAGGAATATCCAGATACTGGAATTAGAAGACACATTCCCCTAATTTGGAGAATTTACAATTTTCAAGAATCTCAGCAAATCTCAAACAAGGTAAATATAGAAAATCACCACTGGGCACATAGCAAATAAAATTTGAAACACCAAAAAATAAAGAGAAAATCTTGAAAACAACCAGAGAAAAATGAGACATTTTATACAGGGAAGCAGTTATTCAAAATATGAGCTACTAATTCAAAACTACAAAGTCTAAAAGACACTAATGTCATTAAGGTACTTTAAAGATAAAGTACTTAAAGTACTGACAGATAAAAGGTAAAAGAAAAATCAGAATTTTATACCCAGTGAAATTATCCTTCAAAACTGAAAGTGAGCTAAAGATATCTTCACATAAATAAACCTAAATAATTAAGTGCTAAGAAATTTTAAATGTAAGAAATGCTAAAGGAAGTTCTTTAAGCTGAAAAGAATCAAAACAGACTGACACTCAAATCTACATGAAGGAAAAGCAAATGTAGGCAAAGTATCTGGAAAAATTTTAAACACATTTTCCACTCAATTTATTAAAACAGTAGATGTGATTGTTTAAAGCAAAAATTACAATACTAGAGCTCAGCATCCATAATGATTGTAGATGTAATATTTATGGCAACTATAGCATAAATAAAGGGTGAGAAGTGAGTAAATGTACCTGTAGAGCTATAGGTTTTCTACAGCCTGTGAAGTAGTATAATTTTAACCTTAACTAGACCATGAAAAGTTAAGATACATATTATTACAATCCATAGATGAACCATAATAAAAATAATGCTAAGACATATATCTAAAGAGCCATTAGATAATATAAAATCGAGATCTGCAAAAGTATTTAAGTAGTCCAAGAGAAGTCATAAAAAAGAAATAGAAAAACAAAAACAGAGGGGACATACAGAAAATGGTAGACTTAAATCTAAAGTCTAAATAATTATATTAACTCTTACTATAGTAAATTCTTCCTATTAAAAGGTCGAAACTATTAGAACAGGTAAACAGCATTTTCCAAGTGTATGTTATCTACAAAATGCACACTAATATATAATGTATAAAGATGGAAACATTTTTTCAGGCAAATGTTAAGAACAAGAAAGCTGGAGTGGCTACATTATCAGATAATAGCAACGTGAAGTAAAAGTCTTATAAGAAATAAAATGAGATATTTCATAAAAATAAAAGCATCAGCTCATCAAGAGACATAGCAATCATAAATGCCTAATACAAGCTTTTAAATACATGAAGCAAACATGGTCATAATTAAAAGGAGACGTAGACAATTTCACAACCACAGCTGGAGATTTCAACACCACTTTATCAGCAGTTGCTAGAATAATTACATCAAAGGAAAAAAAAGACAATAAAGACATAGATAAGGACAAAGATGATCTGAAGTAGAGAAAAAACATTGACTTTTCAAATACACATAGTACATTTACTGAGGTAGATAGTATGCTGAACCATAATACAAGCCTGGATGTAATCAAAACAACTGAAATCAATGCGAGTATGTTTTCTGAAACAGTGAAATTAAATTAAAACCAATTAACAATGCGATATCTAGAAAACTCTAAATATTTGGAAGTTAAATCTCACAATTCTCAATAATTTATGGCTAAAGACAAAATCACAGAGAAATAAGAACCATTTGTAATTAAATGGCCTTGAAACTATGATATATCAAAATTTATAGGCTGTGGTTAAAGAAATGTTTAGGAGAAAATTTATAGCTTGAAATTCTTAAAAAAGAAGAAAAGCTAAAATCTATGACCAAAGTTTGATCTTAAGGAGCTAGAAAATGAGCAAAGTAATTTGGTAACTTAGGTAATATGGGTAAGAGTAGAATTCAATAATTCAAAGGACAGGGAGAAATGAACAAAGACAAAAGTGGTTATTTTATGAAAAAAATCAACAAAAGTAATAAATCCCTAGTAGACTGCTTAAGAAATAAAAGGGAGAAGGCACCAATATCAGGTATGAAAGAGGGATTTCTCACTATAGATCCTACAGACATTATATGTAATTTTAATTTATAAGTAATTATAAAATAACAATAGAGATAGGATTGAATTAGAAAGAACATGGATGAGGCAGTGTTTAATTTACTGAGAGGATTTCGGTTACAGAGATAAATACACAAACTTATTAGAACTCAGTGAATTAATATATTTAAGAGTTTATATTTTACTGTAGGAAATTTATAACAGAAAATTAAAATGGTAAGCAAACATTGAACTCTACTGAATATGTGCTGAATATTTAAGGGGATGGTACTAATGTGTATAATTTATTTTGAAATGCATAAAAAATAAGGTAGAGGGATGGTTCCATGGGAGAGTGTCTGAATGGATACATACATGGTAAAATATTTGTAGTAAAATGTTACTGGTAGAAACTATGTGATTAGTATAAGCATATTCACTTTCAATTTTATTGCATGTTTGAAATCTTCATAATATAATGTTGGAAAAAAAGTCTTAAGTCTTCTGTTCCACTTTCACATTGCTCAGGTTTGTGTTCTGAGAATATTAAATGAGATAACATTTAGAAAGCCATTAAAATAGTACTTAGTATATAGTAAGTGCTAAATAAGTGGGTTTTTAAAAAACTAACTGTTTAGGGGTGCGTATGTCTTTTTGAATATGAGAAAAGTTGGTTTTTTGGGGGTAAATTCCTAGGAGTGGAATTCCTGGGTCAAATGGTATTTCTATTTTTAGTTTTTGAGGAACCTCCATATTTCTTTCCACAATGGTTGAACTAGTTTACTGCAATGGAGTATGGGGGGGACTCGATAATAAGGGTGAATGCAATAACCACACTGTTTTTCTTGTGAAACCTTCAAAATATCAATGATACCTTAATTAAAACAAAAACTCATTAACTAAATGAAAAAAATTATGAAATATCAAATGACATGTTATCCACACTACAGTGCACCTGTAAATGAGAAATCCTCAACAAATGTTTGTTCTGTAAGAGTTAATTCAAAGATGTCTACACTGGCTTGAGCTGTTTTGCCCATGGCACTGCCCCTTTGGCAAGAAAGGACTGATTCATAGCGCTGCTTTGTAAGCAAGGGCCCAAGAGGTGGTTTGCAAGGGCTTGTCAATATTGTTTACTAATAACAATAAGACTGATGATTTGCAGCTGGTCTCAGTGAGCCCTCCAGAGAAGTCAGCTGTGAGGGCTGGTTATGAAAAAAGACTAGGCATGTTCCACTAGCGGTATATTAGAACCTCTGGCCAAACTTCTTTGGGGCTCTTTGTCTCCCAGACATTCCGTGTGCGCATGGTCAGTGCTTGGTGATCCCAGAAAGAAAGCCCCTTTGGTAATATACCCTCACAGAGGGAGGCCAGTGGTAGTTCCTGATTGACTTCTGCCCCCTTACTGTGAGGCGGTCTATCGCTGTAGTGCAGTCTTAAACTAATGCTGCAGCTATGGGGCATCTATCCTGCAATAAATTGTAGATGTGTAAGCATTTATCATCTGGAGTCTGGCGTGCCTTCTTTAGTAACAGTACCTGTTTAACTCCTACCTTTAGTACAAGCAGTTAGTATGAGTTGCCTTTAAATAAATGTAGATGAAATATATTATATCATACATTGTTATTTTTTAAAGAAAAGAGATGTTAGAATCTGGTATTGCCATCATGGAAGCACGGTCCAGGAGATTCCCATCTAATGAACAATATTGGATCAAAATGCCTGGCATTTAATATAAGTTTTTGATGAGGCATTTTTGCTTCATTTAATCTAAACTTGATAGCTGAGAAATACAGTTTTAGAGACATGAAGGCTATTTTCTTAAGATATTAAACACCAGAAAGTCAACTATAATTTTCTCTAAATTGCTTAAAAGGAGCATAGTATTTTTCATTTTTCAACACTCAACAAATAAGCCAGGTTTTCTAACACAATTTTTACCACCATCATCTACTGGAATAGTGGGAGTGGTATTCCAACAAACTACAAATGCGAACTATGTGCATTCTGTGTATACATTGTGATGTTTTTTTAATAGAATGGAAAGTTATCAATTGTGTATGTTTACTCAGGGTAAGTGGTAAATAATCTAGATCCGTATAGGTAATCCACCTTACTTTGCTACCATAAATCAGGCTTGAGAGACCACCAACTGTGGGTGTACCTTGTTCCTCTATACCATTTAGAATTCTGAAACATCAGCCACTACATATTATCCCACAGGTATGTAAAAATGAGTGCCAGATAATCACTTACATTTAGAAGAATCCGTAAAACGTAAAGGAAAAAAAAAATAAAGCAGCACATATAAAAGATGTTAATACAGGAAAAAAATAGGATGCTGGGTTGTAGAAGGGGTTGATTAAGGTTTTCTCAAAACTATTCTGCAAGACACTTCATCTCTATATCTTGAAAAAAATATCTGTGCCTGATTAGATATGAAAAATTGTGCATGGATTCTCCACCTCTCCATAGTTACTCTAAAAAGAGTCACCATGAGGGAAAACTGGCCAAAGCCATAGAGAAAACCCCCAAAATTAAATTGCTTTATTTTGTTGGCATTCAATAATTTATCATGCTATCTCTGTTATTCCTTAGTTAGCTATGTTATTCCCTAGTTAACCAAGAGAGCCTTTTTCTTGGGAATAGTATTAATGTATTAAGTGCAGTATAGTTTGGGAAAAGCTGGATTATTCTAGTGAAACAACTCTGTGGAGTTGAGATTTTGTGGGAAAGGATGATTGTGCATAAAGGAGGCTAAAGGAGAAAATTTAGCATCTTTGACATTTTTCTTTCACCTGACTTAATCCCAATAAAAGTTTCTGTTTTCACCTTATTTTTCCAGCTGGGTATTTTTATAATCTGCCTGTGAAAAACTCAGTACAATAGGCTTAATTTATTTTTTAAATTTGCTTGTGGTGGTAATCCATCTCATCTTTCCCATCAAATCACAAGTTAACAAGAAGATGATGCAAAGTCACACTCTTGGATTCTCAACCATCAGGGCAAGTCTGGGGTTAATTGGAACCTTGGATTAAGAGTACTTTGAAAAATCATATTAAGTATTACACATATATTTTTAAAATAAGAAAACAAAATATACAGTTTTAGAATATCAACTATAGGCATAAGCCCTTATGAAACTCTTCCTTATCAGAGGTGATTGTAGGAGATAGACTTTGGAATATGCATATTGGTGAGCCTTAAGCAGGGAGTGTAGGAGTAACTATACTGCTGGATACATACTTAGAAAAGTAGGAAAAGCTAAGAATTCTAGGTGTTTAAAAAAGAGCAGGCAAAACTTAAAGTATTGAATAACTGCAATCATAACAGAACTGTTCTGGGATTGAACAAATTTCTCATATATTGATGAGGTAAAGATCCACCAGGCACTTCCCGTAATCCTATTGCTTTTCTATTTCAGGTTCCCATGGGTCCCTTGACTATATAGAATTAATCTCATGAGAATTTATTCCCTACAGTCGACTGTGACCAAAGCTGATCCCACCAGCAACACCCTGGACATAGGAAATTTAGGGACAATAGAGGTCATTATTATGTAGCTCCCAACCAAAGAGCCTTTGTCCCATTGATTGAGTGTTTAATATTCTCTGGCTGCGCCTAACTACTAAATAGACTGTATGCATTGGAAGAAAGGTCAGATTGGTCAAACATTTAGATAAATCATCTGCCCTATACTTGTAGAGCATCTATGAGTCAGAGATTTATAAGCATCAACAGGCTGTGCAATAAGGGGCACTCAGCACCTGGACATCTTGAGCAATCTTGTTTTCTGGAATTCACTTTTGTCAACTGCATCATGAGAGAATTGGGGCAGTTGGGCTCCAGGATCCCTTCCAAACTCTAGAACAAACAAGCAAATTAAACAAAGCACTATGTTTATGCAAATTCGCTCTACAGGTTGGGACGGAAGTACATCCCTGCTCTGAGCAAGCTGACCCGTCCAGGCGACCCCTTGACTGCTCTCACCAGGAGAAGAACTCCAGCTTAACAGTCTACATAGTGAAACACAAATCTCACTCAAAATGGCATTTTCAATGTGCTAGTTCATTATGTCCACTTAAGGAGCACAGTATATTTTATTTTCTTCAAACAGTTACTAAAAATCAGATGAAAAGAAATTGTTTTATAAGCAGCTGAGTTTATTGAGGGAAGAGTTAAAAAAACAAGATGAAAAGGAGAAGCTTTTTATTCATCTTAAATATTCTAATTGTAGGGTGTCCATAAATACATGTCACGTAACTACTAGAAGTGAGTATTTTTACTAAAAGGTAGGAAAAACTGTCCCACCTTCTAAAAGGTAGATAAAATTCATTGCAAAAAGCTAGTCTTCATTACACAGAAGAAAAATATTTGATCAAAGTTTGCATCCCGAGATACAGTACAATCAAGCTATATAGGTCATAACTTAATTTTATGCTGCATGTCCCAGATAAAGGCTGTATGAGAGAAGGTTAGCTCATCTGTTTTGTTTTCAGATTCTCTCAGTCAGGTCTTAGATTCCTCTTATTCCATCTGATATGACATCCTACCATGCACTCTACTGATGACATCACATAAACCTGCAGGAGAGCAAGGCACCCTGGCATGAGACAAATAAACAGCATTTTGTCAAACTTCCAAAGGTGATGTACCATAATACACTGGAAAAGCAAACAAACTTGAGTGACATTTGGTAACTTCAGCTGCTCATAAGTGGTGTGTGGAGGGCATAAAATATTTTGTGAAATGTGTGCTTTGCGTTAGGATAAATATGAAAGCTTAGCTACTACATTCAAAGACCTCTTGAGATATATTTCTTGGAGCTGTGGATCAGAATAAAATTGAAAACAGATTAATTAACAATAATGTTTTTGTTTCCATTGCAGTGAACCAGAGTAAGCCAGTTCTACATGAACAGATGTTATTTCCCATGGAAACTGTGTTGCAAGATCTTCGTTGGATGCTATTATTGGCCAATGACCAGATGTGTACCATCACAAAATTAGAAGAAGAAAACCACGATGGGGTATCAAACAGGGAAATCAGCCTATTACAGAAGTTAGAGTTTTCCTTTCCAAAGTTCTGTTCCAGTCTTAAAAAGTCCCTGAATTATTTGGGGTTGGCCAGGGTCTGACAATCAGATAACCTATCCAAGGTGCTGTTCTTGGAAAAGTCATCTTCTTCATTTCTCATCACTCACCCTATTGAAAGATGTGATATCTTGAGGAATACAGATTGTTCAACCTTCAGAGGGCAGCGCTAAAAATGGGGTTCAGTTGGCACCCTGCCAGAATTTTATGACTTCTTTCCATTACTCATTTCTTTTCAGACCCTGCTGTGGCAGTAGTGGAGAATTTCCCATAAGCAGGACCAAAGGGTATAAGTTAAATAATAGTATTACCCTTTTTTACACCATTAATGTAAATACAATAAGAGAATGGAAAAAGTATAAACTGTTACAGATTCAAAACTGCATCCCCTCTGAATCTGTGCCCAAGCGCTTCAGATGTTGACACACACAGATTGCTGTTTCACTAATTTATTCCTTCTTCCTATTATTCATTCACTGTCTCACATTTGGTGATTCAACCATCATTATTCACTCACTGTTTTTAAAAAGAAAAATGCAATGCTATGAGCTAAAGGGAAAAACAGATTTGCTCATGTCATCAAAGATTGTGCTGCTTTTCTTGAATGGTGTTTCCAAAGTGTATGGACCTAGTTAGCTTTATGAGGAAACAGTTGAAACATAATGGAACAATATTCTGAATTTTGGAAGATAGTCATTATCAAATGACTTTCCATGAATTTCCTGAGTCACTTTTGGCCCATAGTCAAGTAATACTTGATCTATACTGTTGCCATGATTTCCCTAACAGCAAAGTGAAATGAATAATGCACAGCAAAGACCTGCTTTGCAGAAATATTTGGAGGCTTACGAAAAAGATCATTTTTGCTGTCTTGAAAAATTTTTTAAATATTCTGAAAAACTGTTATATATCACATTTTTCAGATGAGAAAATAAAAACAATGAATATTCAAGCAAGTCCTTTATACTTCAGATATTTTTATTGGAATAGTAAAGTGTGTAAGAATGACTATGTGTCCATTACATGAATTTCATGTGAAGAAACTATAATCCACAGTACTGAATCAACTATTAGATATTATAGCCTTCAATGCCCCCAAAATGGTCATTTTTACAATTAGTAAATACCCAATTATTAAACTACAGATACGAGTAGTAGTTTAAAAGGTAGACTTTCTTTTCACATTTAGATGGACTTTATATTTCTTCTTTACCTTGAAAAAACAATAATAATCCAGAATGCTTATGTCACCTTTAAATTGATACTCAAAATATATTAGCCTTTTCTAGTTTAAAGGAAAACATGATTATTTAACATCCCAAATGTCATAAAATACAAAATTGAATGTGAATTAAAGATTCCATGTCGGTCCTCTGAAATCTACATACATTAAGTGATCAAAGTGGTAATTTGATAAGATCATAGGCCATTTATATTACCTTGAAAGTCCTGGATTCTTTTTTTGTGATTGATTAAACGCCTGGTGCCTACGTATATAGTGAAGCTCTCTTCTGTAGAGACTATCTGAAAATAAGAAACCCTATGCTAGGGAAACAATTTGAACGAGGAATAAGATAAAGAAATGCTTGCTAGAGTTGTCACTAGTTTCCTCTAATCATAATATTTTAAGCTAAAACAGCACTTTTGAAAGTTCAAATTCTCTTAATCTATAAAAGTAATTTATGACTGCACAGTAGGCAAAACAAAGGTTACCAATCCATGGCCCAAATTATTAAATAGAAAAGACCAAGGTGGGCATAATTATTTGTACATTTCTGACAGATGCCATTTTTCACATGCTAATGCTTCTCTGAATGATAGGAAGGATCAGAAGTGGATTGTCACGGAAACATAGATGCACTGGTAAAAATTGCTTGGTGGGATGCAGGGATGAATTTTGATCCTTCGTATACAGCTTTCTATATAGAAAACCCAATATGTGGTGCGAATGTGGACAGAACTTTTTCTGCTTCTTTTTACTTAAGATGATTTTTTTGTCATGTATCTGAAGCAAAAACAAGAAAATCATTCCAAAGAAGTACCCCTATGATCAGCTTGTAGTTTGCAGGTTACTCCCACCCCCTCTATGCCCTTTAGGCTCAGTGTCCATAAAAGGAAGAAGTTGGACTATATGCTACTTAAGGTTTCTTCAGGTCTAAAATTTTATATTTTTATTACAATGAAGTCTTGATGGATTGATGAATAGACAGACATGTGAAAAAAGGAGTGTAATCAGATACTAAGTAGGTGGTGTGTATTTGGGATTTGTTATATGTTTAAAATTTTTCATCATAAAAATGTAACTGATTACTAATATTCTACAATTGTCTACTGGTACATAAAAATGGATACACACATCCACATCGTTTAGCATTTACAATGACATTTGAAGTGTAACTGAATTTTTTTTCAGCTCCATCTTATAGAGGCAGCTGAGAAGGGAAAGGATTTATCTAAGATCATATAACTGGTTAGTGGGAGAATCTCTTTTAACAGCTCCTGATTGGTGCAATTAAAGTTTAAATTAAGCATTCACATATATATCCCCTTCATGAACTAGTTAGTCATTCCTATGTTGGGCATTTACCAAATGTATACTGCAGCATAATAATGAAACCATGTAGTTTTAGAGCACTAGTTTCACAAATGTTGCCTCATTCAATTAATAAAACAAAAATTTAAGATAGATCAGCAGGAAATATGACCTGTATATCCCCCATGAGGCCTCTTGAGCCAGAAAAATACAGTTTGCTCAGGGTACCATAATCAATAAAGATAAAAGCAGATATGGCCCAGAACCCCAACTGTCTGTGTCACACTGGACATGTGAAGACTGTGAAAGAAAAGAAGATACGGGTTTTACTTATAAGCAACTAAAAAGTGAATTGGTGAGGTAAGTTTTGGGAAGTAATTAGAAAATACATAACAACCATTAGCAAATGTCATCTTGATTATAGTTAAACATACCTATGGGAGCTTATTTATTAAGAAATTCAAATTAAGAAAAAAAAAGACTGCTGTCACTTTCAAATGGCCAAGCCCAGAATTTCAGACATTCGTTTCAATTCAGAAAATTAAAAGAAAAACTTTTAGGCTTCATCAGAGGTTCTCCACTTCTTCGCAATTTGATGGTATGGTAATAATCACTTTATTTTTCTTCTGAAAAATATATTCTTCTGAAAAATGAATCTTGAGATGGTTCCCTTATGAACTTCACTAATCCCCTTATCTATACTTAGGATGATAAAACAAAAAGTTCATATTGTTCCACTATGAAAGGGCTTATGGTCCACCATCATGTCATCGGTATGGTCCACCTATTCCTGAATGGAATGTCCCTGTAACTGAATCTGTACCAGTGTATATGTATATTTAAAAGTTCACAGTGACTTTAAATGATGGAAGTTATAATAACAGAATCTAGACAAAATGAAGAATCTTTTTTCAAGTACAAGAACACAATATTGGTTTTGGATGATACAGTTTTAATTTATTTTCCTGTTTCGATATGACCTCAAATTGTCAAAACAGAATTTCAATGAAATATACATTTTCAATGTATACTTTCATGGAAAAGGGGAAAAATTAAAATAATAAAAGTAAGATGGTAAGTATGGCAAAATAAACCCGTAAGGCTGATTTAAATTGGTTTATTAAGATATTATTCTTTTATTACTATTGTACACATTTTTTCTAAAAATGAGGGTGAGTTAGATTTTCTCTGGTGCC
This sequence comes from Manis pentadactyla, assembly GCF_030020395.1. Lineage (NCBI taxonomy): Eukaryota > Metazoa > Chordata > Mammalia > Pholidota > Manidae > Manis > Manis pentadactyla. The sequence goes on from NC_080034.1 coordinate 59,333,467, forward strand.
TGCATGCATTATTTGATTCTAACAACTATTTCCCTATGTGCCATTTGCCAAAAAAGCAGAATGTGGGATTACACTTATACAAACATAGCACAAAATCTATACAATAAAGCAAAGTCATAGATGCATAAGACATTGTATGTTATTATAGATCATTAAGACATCATATTTAATTTAAAAAATTTAAAGTGACAAAACAAAAATTCCTTTAAAATTGAAGGACACATTTAGGTTCTGAGAAGAATGCCATTCCACACCTAAGACATGGCAATCCTGTGGGAAATGACTGGAGATTTCCCTTTCCTCCTAACCCTTTCACGAGTCCATGGCAGAAGGTAGAATATCAACACCTTAAAATTCTTAGGTAAAGGCATTAGTTTCCTCATTCCCTGTCACTTTAATTGAATGTGTAGTGTGCATACAGAACTGTAATTCTGTCCAGAGGTTGCTTGTCAAGCTATGTTTTTATTGTAATTATCTGATTTGTTCAGCTTTAATCATATTTACTTTTGAAGGTCAGCTGTCCTGCTCAGACATGGTTAGTTAAAGTAAGAAAAAATACGTAACACCCACGGGCAGAAAGCATAAAAGAAAGAAAAAGGAGGGAGGGTGGTCTTCCAATTCAGACAAAAAAAAAGTAAAATTGTTACCTACAAATTCTTGTAAACCTACATATTATTTCTTCCACTTTATTACATTTTATATTTGTTTTTACCATTTGATACTAACTTGTAACTTTGAGAGGAGAAGGCTTATAGCTCTTCTATGAAGATCTAATTACCTTTATTCTTGTTGGATATCAATAATGAATTACCTACAATTAACACTTAGGAATGAAAGCTGAAAAACAAACAGTACTTTTCCATTTCCTGGTTTCCACTTAGAAAACTCAAAGTCAACTTTCTATCATATGTCTATGTATTGCGAAAACCTTCTCAAATTCCTGTCTCTGGCTCTTGGTTAAAGTTTGGTAGGGAAGAGGAAATTTAACATTAAGATCCCACCACATGCCACAGATCTTCAGGAGTATTATTGTAATTAACATCAGTTACAAATACTTACATGGTGATGGATGTTAACTAAATTTATCGTGTTAATCATTTTGCAATATATGTACGTTGAGTCTTTACACTCTATACCTTAAAACATATACAGTGCTATATGCCAGTTATATCTCAATAAAACTTAAACAAATAAGCCAACAAACAAAAATTACAAATATTTACTTAGTATCAGGGAATCCTAAACTTGTGGCTTCATCTTGGTATCAATCTCAAAATAATATTATTAATGGTATAAAAGAAGGAAAAGAATATTCTCACAAAGGGAATTAGTATTACAAAGCAAATTTTAACTCATGTGTAAGAACCTGCAGCAGGATCTGATGGGAAGCGTCTAAGACAACATGACAATTTTTCTGCAGAGAAACAAGGAAATACCCTGCAGAACTGCAGCCAAAGGGGAAACACTAAATTTTAAGACAAAACTAGCTACAGTGATATTTCAGTTACCTATCGCTATACAACAAATAACCCCTACACTCAATGGGTAAAACACCAGCAGTCATTTTATTATGTTTGGGGAGTTGATTAGACTCAAGGAGGTGGTTCTGGTTCTCTCATACATTTGCAGTCTGACCATGTCTGGGGCTAGAGCGATTTCGAGAACAGCTTTCTCATTCACATGTCTTGGACCTCAGAATGCCTGCATATGGTGTCCATGTAGAACCTGGACTTCCTAGCATGGTTGGTGGGTGTCAAAACCAAGCATCTCAAGAGACCAGGCGGAAGCTATATTGTTTGTGACCTAGCCTCAGAAATAACACAGCATCAAAAAGTGTGACTTTTGCTACAGTCACATTCTTATTCTTATAGAGCAAGAAACCCAGATCACCATTTCTCTATGGGAAAAGTATAAACATCACACTCTAAGAAGAGCATTTGGGTTGGGATATCATGCTTCAGCCATCTTGGATAATACTCTGAAACTCTGAAGTCTGATCAGGATTGTAGTTTAAAATAACTTCCTATCAGGCTGAGTGTGCATTGACTGAGGATTACATGTGACACGCACTCCTTTGTTTCACCTAACATCCTTTAGTCTGATATTAATAATTGCTGTGGTAACTTACCTTCTATTAGCATTTGCCTGTATAACTTCTATTTTTTTATTTCAAATATTTTATATAGTTCTATTTTAGGTGTGGTTCTCTTAAGACTATAGAACTAGTTTTATTAAGTGCTATTTTTAAATCTAAGCTAATATTCACTCTTGTAAGTAGTGAGTCTAGCTCTATTTTATTTGTTGTAATTCTGGTGTATTTGAGCTTACATTTACTTTTTTTATCTGCTTGATAAATTTTTTATTTATTTTTCATTTCCTCACCTGATTCAAAACCAGAGATTATATTTCTATTGTTTTAATTATTAGTGTTAAATATTTGATGTACAGTTATAGGTAAACACTTGGATAAAATATAAAATTATTTTGTACTTTCATTCTTTTACAGTATATGATATAGAAATTAGCCTGCTTAGATACCCATTTAGCACATCCCAAGTTAGTAGTATTAATTAAAATGTTAATGAGTATTTAGCTCCAATATTCATATTAAAGAGATAATAGTTCTTTTAATTTATCAAAATGTTGTCAGTTTTTGAGTTTCTTGTTTTTTTCAGAATTCCATGCCTATTTTTCAATTCTTATTAAAGAACATCCTATAGCAATTCTTATACCTGTAAAATCTTAGTTCTACTATATCTGAAAAATCTTAATTTTACACTCAAAGTTGCAGAATAGCTTTCAGTATATATTTCTAGACTGGTATATATATTTTTCCCTTAGCGACTAAAGACACTGTTCCATTATTTTCTGGCATCTATTTTTGTTTGTGATGTCTCTAGAAAGTGTCAATATTGTCTTTGAATACAATCTTTTTTTCTGTGTGATAACTTTTAATGTTTTTCCTCAATGTTTTATTATTTAAGAACCACATGTTTAGAGGTGGGTTTATTTTTATTCAAACTATCTGATATTCAAAATGCTCTTACCATCTGAAGAGTTATGTCTTTCTTCAATTTTTGGAAAAATTCCACTTATTATCTCCATAAATATTGATATTCTGGTGTTTCCCATACTCTGTTCTTCTAAATATACTTCATGATAACATAAAGGTTAGTATCACAGGCTCTGGATTCTGATCATCACGTTCAATTCTGCCATTTTTCTGCTTGTGTGTGTTAGTTTTCTTACCTACCAGAATATTGTTTTTAGGTCATTGGCATGTCCCCATTAAAAACTCTTTTTGAGTCTACGTATCTTATGTGATAAAACACAATTTCTGATCTAGCACTCAAGACCCTATATAGAATCAGGCCCAACTAGACCTCCTGAGCCTCACTTTCCACTAACCTAATATTCAGGCCAAATTGACCTACTCACTGTCTTCTGAATTTATCACATAATTTTCCATTGCCACACATTTTTGAAAGTTGTTCGCCCCTTACAGAAATACTCACCTTCACTTATAGGCATCCTTTCCATTCTCCACTGCCTGGCAGGATCTTCCCCTTTTCCATGAAGAAAATCCAAGAACAAGTAAGTTCTGCCTACTTGAAATCCTTTAAGACTTATGTGTTGTTTTGGAATGAATATAATATGTAGGGCTGAAGTTTACAGATTGTAGAGCCAGATTGCTTGAATCTGAACCCCAGCTCTCCCACTGACAAGATGCATTACCTTAAAAAGTCACCAAATCTGTAAAATGGGATCAAGAAAGGTATCTGCCTCATAGGTTTATTGTGAGAGTTAGCATAATGAAAGGTTTTTTGCAGCAGTGGTCAGCAGGCAGTAGGTACTATTTAGCATTGGTGTATTTTCTGATATTTTTAACTACGTTGGAAATCTTTGTCACATTATGAAATCTTTGTCACATAGTTTGAACTACGTTGGAAATTTTTGCCACACCTGAGTATTACTTTTAAGGAGAGGGAGCTCAATGGGTTGTGAATCCTGGCCTCTCTGCTTTCCTTTACTCCCTTTGTCCTGGGGAATGTGGACTGATGCCCCGCTTTTCCTCTCGGGGCTCAGACTGCCCCAGAGAACACATTGCTTTGCCATTCTTGTTTCTGCCCAAATGGGCGGGGAAAGACGGGGAGGTCAGCCCTGGTCACTGTTACCATAACTGGCTGGATAAATCCATCGGATACTGAATTTCACGCGTCCGGTCCATTTGGCTTTTACACTTATGTTTATTAGCTTAATCTTTATCAGTAATAAGGTTTATTTTTTAAATATATGTGCCATGCTTTTTTCCTGTTTACTTCTCATGCATTCAAAACACCCAGGTGATAGGAGTCCCCTTCCAGAGACTCTACTACCTGAGTACCTTAATGACAGTAAATACTAAATAAGTATGTGCTAGAGCTGATGATAACTGTTAGGGTTGCATACCAGATGAGAAATACTAGACATACTAAAAATAAATTTAACTGAAAACCCTTTCCTTAAAAGATAAATAATGCCTTCCTGAGTCTATTATCAGCAAACCAAATCTTAAAACGAAAAGAGAAAACTCCATGAGATATCAGGCAGCAATTCATAAGACTTCAGAGACAGCTGAATGGCAGCATCATTGATTTTTAAAACCCTCCATCCTCTAGTAAAATATGATTATTTCATTTACGTTCTTCACACCAACTAAATCACATAAATCCAAAGTTGGTCTTTTTCTCTGAGAGGGAATAGCAATGGGATATTACATGAGATGCCAACTTGGACCAGCATTGACTGAAAAGACTGAAACAGATGTGAGCTAACACCGGGAACTGGCGCAGAATAAAACTGAAATCTGCACCTGAGTTACTGGCAAACTATTTTTAATCAGGAGCTATTTGCCAAGCCAAGTCTACAGCTTACTCCGTTCACTTTCCTTACGGCAGTGTGAAATGAAGAGTACCCGGATAATTTTGACATTTATGTTTCACTGAACCAAGTCTTCATGGACAAGACTGACAAAATTCTAAGAATCTTGGGCTAGTGTCTCTTTTTCCTTTTTTTTTACTATTTCAGTTATAATGAGTTTAATATAGTCAGTACTTTAATTTGTTCTTCAGCAACTACGGAAGAAAATCACTTGCATACCTTCGGATGAAATGCATCTGGAGCTCCAGAAGAGGCACTGGTGCAGGCAGACAGCTATCACACCCAGGGAGCAAGGAAAGCAGAGATACCCTGACTTCTCTCTAAGTCCTGCTTTCCAATATTTTGGGAACATCTGTTAGCTAAATACATAAGAAGCTAAATATCAAAGGATGCTAGAAATGTTCTTCCCAAAGGCAAACACGAAAGCAAGAGGAAGACAGAAAATGCCTCTAAGATCAAACAGAAAAATGACCCACAGAGTACTTTCAGTATCATTGTCATCTAGATACAAGTTATGACTGTGTGAACTTAGGTCCCTGATATGCTGGAATACACAGTTTCCCAAACTAAGTTTTGTCTTGCCTCTGTGCCTTTACTCAAACTGTTTCCTTTCCTGATGTGCTCCTTTTTTCTCCATCCACTGGGAATAGCTACTCATCTTTTAAGTGTTACCACTTAGAAGCCTTTCCTGACCACCTATCCCTACTTCTGGTAGAATCACTGCCTTTCTGCCGCTTTCTGGCACTATTGTGCTTTCACTATGTCTGTCATAGCACTTCGTCGTTATGGTGAACATGCCTATCTGCATCTACTAAATAAAAAGCTCAAAAGAGCAAGAGTTTGATTTACTTGGTTTCAATGTCTACAGCACCTATCACGGTGTCTAGCCTATAATCCTGTGTATCAGTAGTAAGTGAGGGACTAAATCATTAGAAGGATAGTGGTTAGAGTCCTAGTAGATCTTGATCAATACCTGTTGGGTAACCACCCTTGCCAACCTAGTGTTTTCACCACCATTTCAACCCCTCACCCCATGATATTGGGATAAGTTTTAAGGAAATTATTGAATAATCACAAAGATAGCAGAAAGCCTTTCTTTCCTCCAAAAACCCTTTATTAAATGCCCAATTCACTACGAAAGACTATTTTAGGAGCTAATGAAGGCTTGTGCAATATGAATATACATTGAATGAATATAGATTAAATGAATCTTTCGATTGATCTGAAACCAATTTCTTTTTTGCATGGGCTAGCATTAGTATACATTGAAACAATCTGTTTCCAGGTTAACATATTTAGCTTTATAATCGAGTACACATTACTTTTTCTTAAAACTATTTCTCAATAAGCAGATTGCAAGTTGGTAAAAAGTTTATATATGTGTACTTTTCTCTGACATAAAACTGAACCTACAAGCTGCATTGCTTTTTTTTCACTGATTGAATCAACTAAGCTACTTCTTGCTAAAATTGTACTAAGATGGCATAATTGACATAGTATTTTCAAAGTTATGTTTTATTATGTTCCCAACATTGTAATTCTGGATTTCAAACTGTGTTTGATAATGGCTAGTACATTTTTATGTTAAGACAACAACAGTCTGTAACTGGATGGATAAGAAGATCCTGCAAGAACAATTGATTTGCAATGGTAGCTTAATGGGTTTATTTTGGAAGAAAAGGAGTTAAGCAAAAGCCTGGTTACTATCTATGTGCAAGAAAATCCTCATGGGCAGAGACCCTATGATATTCTTAGCATAATCAATGCATGTTTGAATTCATCATCTTTCTCACACTCTTTAAATTCCGTGAGTAATTCAATGACACTTTCTTATAACAGTCTAGAGAATTTCGTTGGTTTCCACAATCTATCTGCTCCATCAAATGAGGAAAAGCTGTCACTCCCTTAGCCTTTTTTCTATTAGCAGCATAATCTACACTGTTTCCTATACTGTCTACACCAAACACTCATGACCTAAATAAACTACAGAAGACATGATTTTGCAAGTCTCATGTTTAAAATGTTCACATCCTATTATGCTTATTAACATACTTAAAAGCCTACATGTAACAATATTGAAACTTGCATTATGTTGAACTATCTAAAGTGTGTTTAAATATCCATTAAACATTTAAATATCATTAAGCATGTATATCATGAACTGTGGTCTAAGGGAAATTTTCCTTGGTGAGAATTTGCTAGTGAATTGGTTATCATTTTGGAAACAAATTCCAAAACAATATTTATATATTTTATGGCAATTTAAGTATACAAGACAAATTCTAAATTTCTAAAATTGAATTTTTAAAAAAATAAGTAAAATCAATTAAATCATTTATATATATGAATTAAAGTTTTGACATTTTACAAGATACCCTCAACTTCTACATCTTTTTCTACTATTAAGGGTAAATTTTAACTGACACATATAGTCTGGTTTAACATGATGATATTTTCTAGTGGCATTTTTATTTCTAAACTCCCATCCTCTCTATTAAATACTCAAGCCAGCATTATTTGCATCAAATATTGTACTTGCCCTGGAGATTTGTTTGAAGGCCCTTGTTTATCAACTCTTTTGATTTGATCTTATGAATTTCAACTTAAAGTCAGGTGATTTGGCAATGAAGACATTTTGGGATAACGAATTTATTTAACTTTTGTTTAAACAGTAATAGTAAATATTTTAAAGTATTTAACAGTCACGACTTTTAAATTATTTTTTCCAAATGTGTAAAACAAGCAAACATACTTCACTAAATAACAACAGTAAAAAGTCATTGTACCAAACAGAGACAGTCAACAGCTGGTAGAAAATTGAATTGAACTTTGTCCAGAGACAATAGAAAAAGGAAATGAAAGGCTTCAAATTGCTTATAGCAGGCCAGAGTAAATTCTACTGTTTTCTTGGGGTCATTAAAACATCTTGAACAATTTTCCAAAGATTTTTGGTTCAAGAAGCCCAAAAAGAGGATTTTGCCAAGTACTACTTCCCTCTCATTGTATTTCATGAGAAATTTAGTCCATATGTGTCTGATTCACTTCTATTTAAGCCATCAAACAGTTCTTGTGCAAGAGCTATTTGATTTCTAAGAAATCATGAGTCTTTTATAGAAGTCTGCTCATTTTCTTTGAAGTAAGTTTTGTAAAACTGAAAATGCTTGATGTTCTAAATTGAGCCTTTAATTTTTTGTACAATCATAGAATCTTAGATTTTATAAGAGATATTAAATGCAATCTATCCTAACATTCAACCCAAAGCAGAATATCTCTTACTAATCTTTGGCAAATAAATTTTGGTTGCTTCTTGATCCCATTCAGTGATAGGGAATGCATTATTGCAGAAGAAATATTATCCCATCAAGCCTCATCCTCTCCTTTCTCCTGTTACAATCATCAACATTCGTAATACAAGGCTAAAATATGTTGATATATGTGTGCATGATGACTTAGTCCTCTTTCTTGAGTGCTTCCTGGTACCTGATTGCTACCTTGTCTTTGTTTTTATAATTTGGGGATTTAGCTAATGAAGAGTAACTATCTTGAGTTTGAAATACTAGTTTGTCTTAGAAAAGCTTCATTTAAATATTTTTTGGTTTAAATATGCAGTGAACCTAGATATATATTTTGTGTAAATATATCCATTTCACCCATATCACACCCCATAAGAAAATACCACTCTCCCAGTTTGTGAATGAGGAAAATAAATTTCAGTGTATTAATTAGTGTTAATGAGGTCATATGACTTGTATTCAAATCCAGGTCTCATTGATTTCAAAGGCATGGCTCTTTTACACCGAACTGAACTCCAATTAAAATTGCCTCAAAAAGTGTGTAGCATACAAGAAGAACATATAACAGAAACGTTGAGTTTTATATACCTACATGTTTTACTGCTTCCTAATTGACTAATTATGCATTAGTCATATGAAAGTACTGTTTTTGTCAGTCAAAAATGTTCGATGTCTACAATTTTAATGACCCAGCTTAATATATAGGTAGAATTGACTCCATGTTTGCATTGTTTTGTAGTAGGATATTTCTGGAACATAAATTTCTAGTACAAAAGCACATAAACTCAGATTAATAAACTCACTTGCATAGGAGAGTTTTCTTAAAAAGAGAATAAATAACAGACATTTGCCCAAGTGTAAGTACTTAACTATGCAGATAATCAAAATTCAAGTGCAAATTATGTAGATGACACCAAACTTTGGAAACTTTTGTTCACTGAGTTCACTTTATTTACAGAAGACCAATTATGTGCTTGAGATATAAAGATAGATAAGTCACTGTCCCACTTTCAAAAGCTTTCAGTTTTTTTGATAAAGATTATTCACTCTCATATTGTTGTTCAAACATTGACTTCCTAACTCTGTGGCTCTACTTCTCCTTTCTCTCTTTTAACTCTCTTAATTCTCCTCATTCTTGGGCGACCCAATAAATTTTCTAGTTGAAAATGTAACCCCTCTTAGATCCTTTAAAAAATATCTATTTATGATATTTTTGTTTTGTTTTCATAATCTCTCTGGCAGAAAGCATCTCTGTTACAAGTGAACTCTAAATTCCAGTTTCGGAGTTAAGTATGTACTATTGCTCAAATGATATAATTAATTAGTAGAACTTCATGGTGTCCTTACACGAATAATATTTTTCTTTTTGCCTAAGTACCAGACTATTTAAAAAATTAGAAACAAGATATTATACTACTAGATATAATTTTTAAATATTGATATTTAAAGGTCAATTAATCATAACCTTCACTCGACATTTATCAGGTGCCAATCTTATTAGGAACACAAGGAAGTTGAAATAGAAATTTTGAGGCAATCACACATTCAGGAGACATTTCCAGGGAGAAGAATTGGGTAGCTTGAAAGTATGGGCAATAACAGAAAGTATGCCTAAGCAATATACTTACAACAGTAGATTTAAGTGATTATTGAAATGATCATTGTGATGAAAATCATGAATGGTCATAGCTAAAGGAAGAAAGGGCTACCGCTGGGCAAAATGCACAAGTAGAACATTTTTGTACAGTAGATAAAAATTATAGTGTGGGAGGAGATGTATTTTCTAGGCAAGGAATGTGGATTGAGATATTACAAGAGACTGTAAACAAACATGTCAAGAGGAATTACGGAATAAAAAACTACAGCAGGCTTTAGAGATTACCTCATCTAGACGTTATTATCTTAAGGGAATTAAATGAAAGCTCCAGGGTTTCCCAAATAGTTTCCTGTATAGCTGGGCTTGTATTCCATGAACTAGAGGCTTAAATGCAATGCTTTTTCCATTTGTGTGATTTATGTTGGCTTGTTTAGGGTATGTTGGAAGGAATAGAAGCTGAGGGCAAAATGGGGGCTTTGAAGATTACTACAGGGGTATTCACTAGTAAATTTCAAGCCATGGTACTATCTATATGATACATTAAGTAGATAGGCAAAATTCTTGAAATAGAAATCTGTCCATGAATGTGAAATCAGTACATCAACCATTCATTAAAAAACATCTATTTCAAAGAAATAGCCAACTAAAATTTCACAACTAAATCCACAGTGTCATAATTGATGAGTTTAACTGGAAATCAAAATGTTTGATTGAGGATGAGACAACTTCAGGTTCCAGGCAAGAAAAAACCTGAAGCTGGGTGGAGTAAATGAAATGTTTGGCAACGGTTATGTTATTGATCTTGAGTTCTAAATATGGATTGTGTATATGAGTGTATATAATATAATCCTAAACGAAATCAAAGGCAGTCTTATTTATGAAACTGTAATTAGTGTTCTTTTAATTTGTATCAGTGTGCCAAAGCTCATTACAAAAACATAGAGATGTATCAGTCATCATTTGAAAGCTTTGGAAAAGATACCATAAGAATTGTCGCACCTGGTTTGAGACTTGGGGCAAGGAGTTCAAAGCTGGGCAAGTTCTCACAGGATCTTAGAGCTGATATGTTTTTTAATTCTTCTGTGGATAAAGAAAGATAGGGTTAAAGAATATTACCTTGACAAGAAAGTCAAGTAGAGAATTAGTTTATGGATGAACTATTATCTTCTAGAGTAGGTTCTTCCTTTAATACCTTCCTTTTCTTATATATTCTCATTTTAAAATATTTACTTTTAATAATATTAAAGATGTCATAAATTTCTCCATAGACATAGCGTAAGACTTATTAAAGACAATTTATAAATTGTGGAGGAAATTAAAGTATAAAGATTGCTGCAGTCTATATTTCTTTATATCTGTTATTTATAAAGCCTCAAATAGAAAATCTCTCAGGAACTGAGAATGAAAAACAAAAGGAAATAAGAGGAAAAAGAGGAGGAGCAGTTAAAGAAGAACTTACTTTGCTTTAAAAAATTCATATTTTATTCTGTCAACAATTATATTATTAGAAACACTCAGACAAAATGGGAGAGAAATCCAACTTCTGGAATATAATTGAAACCTTTTGTTTTACAGAGAAGTGGTTGAGGCCCAAATCCTTGTTATAAGTCATCACTAGATCTAAGCCAGAACCCAGACTCCAGAACCCAGATTCTAGGGCTCTTCCTGTAAAAATGCTAATGGTGAGTTTCAATAACAACAATAATTTTATTTCCTTTTATGGAGACAATGTAGATAGTTACAACTAGAGTATAATCAATGCTTTCAGATGACTGTAAAGACCAGAGGGTCCATTCAAGCTGGTCTGTTTTTATGCATCCTGATTATTGTTAAGTAGTAGAGATTTTGCCAAGATTTGCAAATCTACTAAGCATCTTTACATACGTAGATATGTATACTTTCTTAGATACTTTCAAAAGCCCCATGAAACAGTCAAAGAAGAGTGATTATAAGGAAGATGCAGTTTTTCTCCTAAGGTTACAATGTGGGTAAGTAACAAAGTTAGAACTTGACCCAATCCCCTTGGAACCTACTGCCCAGCTTTTTCAGGGTTCTAGCCATATTAATGCAAGGGAAGTGCCCAGAGAGAGAGAACGCGCATTAAAACTCTAAAAATTGCTTATTATCAATAGCTATATAATTTTATAACTGCAGTGCTAAGAATAAAGAAGACCATATTCTCAGTTTTACTAGGCAAACACAAATGCTCGAGTCATATCTTTTTAATTGAGATATGCAAGATTAAACATAAATGCACTGACACGGAAGTAACTCAAGTATGAATACAAAGTCTAATTTGTACTATCGACGTGAGAAGGCACAGATCCTTACCTATGCAGGAGGAATATTAATGGCATCAGCCTGCCTTTTGTATGAACAGTGAGGCTTGAATCTGAGGGTGGTTTGTGCAGGTTAGACAACTACAGCGTGGAGAAGCTTCAACTGGGCCCAAGTCTTCTAACTCTAGGATTGCAGAGACTTCCGCTGCAAACATTTCTCAACATAATAAAAAAGTATTCATACTACCTAGTTTTTTTTTATTTTAGGATTGATTACATATACTTATATAACACATTTAAATGGAACTCGCATATTTAATAGTTTTTTCAATTATCATGGGACAATCTTTTAAAATGTTGTTCCAAACTCAAGAAATATAGGAAGTCACATGAGAGGTACCTTAAGCAAGACAGCAAGAATACTTGAGTTCTGACTGAACACAAGTTACCCAATTTAAATATATATATATATATATGAATGATAATGGGCACTGCACTATTTTTTTTATTGCAAAAGTATTTATTGAGCACATAAATCCTATATCTTACAGATGTTTTTCCCCAGTTTTATTGATATATAATTAACATACAATGTTGTATAAGTTTAAGGTACACAGCATAGTATTGACTTACATGTTAAAAATGTCCCTGACTTAATGATGGCTCCCCTCATGATTTTCTGACTTTACAATGGTGCAGAAGTTGTGGGCATTTAGTAGAAACCATTTTGATCTTTTCCAGGCTAGTCATATAACATGTAAAACTCTCTTGTGTTGCTGGGCAGCATCTGTGAGCTACAACCCCCAGTCACCCACAGTCTTGATGGTAAACAACTGATACACTTATAACCATTTTGTGTCCATGTAACTATCCATTTGTCAGTTTCAGTAGAGTATTCCATAAATTATGTGAGATAGTCAACACTTTATTATCAAATAGTCTTTGTGTTAGATGACTTTGCCCAGCTGTAGGCTCCTGTAAGTATTCTGAGCACCTTCAAAGTAGGGTAGGCTAAGCTATAATATTTTCAAATCACCATGGGTTTTTTTTGGCATAACCCCAGTGTAAGTTGAAGATGATCTGGACTGTGAAATGCTTACCATAATAGATTTAGTTACTATCCATCACCTTATATAGATACAAAATAAAAGAAAGACAAAAAAAAAAATTTTCCTTGGGATGACCTCTCAACAACTCTCATATATGTCACGGGAGTATTGACTGTAGTCATCATACACTAAGTATCTTAACATATATATTTATTTAACATGCATATGTATTTCTTAAAATTTACAGTATAAGTCTCATTTCAAATTATGTTTGAGCCATGCATGAATTTGTGATATTTTCTTGTATGTATTCCCCCAAAAGAGCACTATATCTCTGAAGGTCCTCTTACTGCCCTGTTCACACATCATTCTGCAGGTGGTGAACTGAACCACCTTGATTTTACAACATGACAGGATATGCAACAGCATCTTTTCTTTATTTAATTCATTCCCCTTTAAATATTCCCCTTTATCTATTCTTTCTCTTGATGTCTCTTCTATCTTTTTAATGTCTGCCTTTTTAATTTTATTCCTTCAGTCAGAGTTTGCTATGCTCAATCCCATGTCTCCCTCGGAATCAATAGTTCTCTCCATTTTGTCAGATCAGACTACTGTGATTCTGGTCTGGGATATGGAAAAATACAAGTTTAAGTGATATAGATGATGTTACTGTTATGTGTTTTCTTGACAGATGTGGAGAATATATACCCTCCAACTCAAAGCATGGGAAGTTAACTGTAGAACTCATTTTGGGATTCATCCACAAGAAGGAAAACCCACTTATTCCCATTTTAAGAGTTTGTTTGTGAAGTCCTCTTATGCAACTAACATCATGTGGGAAGAAAGAGAGGATTAAGAGCATCATAATAGGCACAAAAATAGGGCCAATTTTCACATTACACAGCTAAATGTAAGCTAAATTGGAAAGGAAGGAAATAAAGACATCAGTGGATGAAATTAATGTAATTGGAGAATACTGTAGTCAAAGTAGTTTGTTCTAATCTTGTACACGATATAAAAATGTTGTTGCAAATGGACCCCAGCTGCAAGTAATCACAGTCAGAGGCTAAATGGAATAGACCATGATGATCTGGTAGAGAGGCAAAGGCCCATGCAGCTTTTCTTGGAGGAAAATACAGTCAACAGTCCCAAGACTAATACATGAAAAGTGTGCTACTACCTTGCCAATTAATTCATACACCTGAACTGAGGAATTGGAATGATTTAAAAAAGAACATTTCCAGCTCCACAATTCTTTCATCATCAAATTTTTCTTATTTAAACAGCATAGATGCCAACCTTCCATTTATAGGAAACTCATCATCCTATGAGCCATTAAAGTATGAAAGGACTTTTAAGTGTGTTTATACCAAAAAGGAGATGATAACAAGTCCCCCAGTGTCTTATGGACTTAAATGTCATATTGCAAAACACTCCTTATTTTCTGCCAAATTTTAAAGACCAGCACACACACAAACATACATACATTTCACGAGGAAAGAGTCTTACAGGTATGTGGCTATACTTTGGAAATCAGAATGTTATATTTATTTAAGAATTGATATGCTGAAGTAGTGAACATCTTCTAAGCAAATATTTAAAGCCATTCTGATTCTATTAAAACCTGTGTCTATCTTGGGAAGGTGTTTACAGAAGAATGTTTTGTATACACTTACCAATAACTGGATACTCACTAATCCCTTCTCAAATGCTTTTCCTTCTGACAGAATTAGGAGGAGTAGATGATACCATAAGATAAGTAACACTCATCTTCCTGGGTCATCAATTTTATTCTGATATTTGAGGAGTAATTTCAGTCATTTCAATAACTTTCACAACATCATTTCACTATTAAAGTAAATCCAGGGTGCTGAATTTGCTTGGATATAAAATATAAAATTGATATTATCTATTTAGAGTTATCTGTCTTCACAATTTCTGGCTATATAAACATATTCTCACCTGTATCAGAAAGGTTCTGTAGACATTGTTTTCTACTACACCATTCTCTTTATTATCTCCATAGAACTTCTTACAGTTTCAAAGTATCTTGAAAACATATTTTGTTTATTTATTATCAGTCCCATTCCAGAATGCAAGATTCATGAGAACTTGGTCATGCATATCTGACATGTGCCTATATCAGAGCACTAGTTATGTGTTCAGTGTATATTTGTTGAATAAATGGATGGATTTTTTTAAGTTTGAGAATTATTGACTTGATAGATCCTAGCCATTTGCAACAACATAGCTGGAGCTAGAGGGTATTATGCTCAGTGAAATAAGCCAGGAGAAGAAAGATACTTCTAAATGATTTATTAGGACTGACAATCTGTATTGAGATTATTTCCATTTTTAATAAAATTACTTAAGAATCTGGTAGGTTAAATAATTCATTCTAAAGCAGGGAGATAACCATTATTTCCTCAGCCTAAGCTCTTCTCTATCCTCTTCAGAATTAAATTTTACAAAGATAAATTGACCTAAGAATAATGTAGTGGTTAAGAGCATGGCTCTTATGTCATCTGACTTGATACCTAACTGTATCTGCCGCTTTCTAAACATGGTCACAGACATAATAATTCCTCTTCTTTGAGCTATGTGAGAATTGAGTCAATGAATTCTGCAATAAACTTACTACAGTAGCAGAAACCTGAGACATTGCCCCAGATAATAGCTCTTCTTGTTACTTATTTGAGTGAATTTTTCAGCAAGGATCGAATAAAAGCTGTGCTAGAAAGAAAGCCAGAGACAAGCATGATCCATGTGTGAAAAATATGGTTGGTTCTTGGGTACAGAGGGCAAGTACCTCAACATAATAAAGGCCATATATGACAAGCCCACAGCCACCATCATACTTAACGGCAAGAAGCTGAAAGCTTTTCCTTTAAGATGAGGAGCAAGACAAAGATGCTCACTCTCTCTGCTTTTATTTAACAAGCTCTGGAGGTCCTAGCCACAGCAATCAGACAACACAAAGAAATAAAAGGCATCTGGATTGGTAAGGAAGAAGTCAAACTGTCACTATTTGCAGATGACATGATATTGTACATTAAAAAACCCTAAAGATTCCACTCCAAAACTACTATAACTAATACCTGAATTCAGCAAAGTTACAGGATACAAAATTAATACACAAAAATCTGTTGCATTCCTATACACAAATGATGAACTAGCAGGAAGAGAAATCAGGAAAACAATTTCATTCACAATTGCATCAAAAACAATACCTAGGAATAAACCTAATGAAAAAAATAAAAGATCTATTCCCTGAAAACTACAAGACACTCTTGAGACAAATTAAAAAGGGCACTAGTAAATGGAAACACATCCCATGCTCATGGCTAGGAAGAATTAATATTGTCAAAATGGCCATCCTGCCTAAAGCAATCTACAGATTCAATGCAATTTCTATCAAAATACTGACAGCATTCTTCAACAAACTGGAACAAATAGTTCTAAAATTCATATGGAACCACAAAAGACCCCAGATAGCCAAAGCAATCCTGAAAAGGAAGAATAAAGCAGGGAGGATTATGCTTCCCAACTTCAAGCTCTACTACAACGCCACTGTAATCAAGACAATTTGGTACTGGCACAGGAACAGACCCACAGGCCAGTGGAACAGACTACAGAGTTCAGATATTGACATAAGCATATGTGGTCAATTAATATCTGATAAAGGAGCCATGGATATACAATGGGGAAATAACAAAACTGGACAGCGACATGTAAAAGAATGAAAACTGGATTATTGTCTAACTCCTTACACAAAAGTAAACTCGAAATGGATCAAAGACCTGAATGCAAGTCATGAAACCATTAAACTCTTAGAAGAAAACATAGGCAAAACTCTCTTGAATATGAACATGAGCAACTTCTTCATGAACATATCTTCCTGGACAAGGGGAAACAAAAACAAAAATCAACAAGTGGGACTATATCAAACTAAAAAACTTCTGTACAGCAAAGGACACCATCAGTAGAACAAAAAGGTATCCTACAGTATGGGATAATATATTCATAAATGACATAGCCAATAAGGGATTGACATCCAAAATATATAAAGAGCTCATGTACCTCAACAACCAAAAAATCAAATAAACTAAATAAAAAATGGACAGAGGATCTGAACAGACACTTCTCCAAAGAAGAAATTCAGGTGGCCAACAGGCACATGAAAAGATGCTCCACATTGCTAATCATCAGAGAAATGCAAATTAAAACCACAATGAGATATCACCTCACAACAGTTAGGATGGCTAATATCCAAAAGACAAGCAACAACAAATGCTGGCTAGGATGCGGAGAAAGGGGAACCCTCCTACACTGCTGGTGGAATGTAAATCAGTTCAACCATTGTGGAAAGCAGTATGGAGGCTCCTCAAAAAACTGAAAATAGAAATACCATTTGACCCAGGAATTCCACTCCTAGGAATTTACCCTAAGAATATAGAATCCCACATTCAAAAAGACATATGCACCCCTATGTTTATTGCAGCACTATTTACAATAGCCAAGAAATGGAAGCAACCTAAGTGTTCATCAGTAGATGAATGGATAAAGAAGATGTGGTACATATACACAATGGAATATTATTCAGCCATAAGAAGGAAACAGATCCTACCATTTGTAACAACATGGATGGAGCTAGAGGGTATTATGCTCAGTGAAATAAGCCAGAAGGAGAAAGACAAGTACCAAATGATTTCACTCATCTGTGGAGTATAACAACAAAGCAAAAACTGAAGGTAAAAAACAGCAGCAGACTCACAGAACCCAAGAATGGACTAGCAGTTACCAAAGAGAAAGGGGTTGGGGAGGGTGGATGGGGAGGGAGGGAGAAGGGGACTAAGGGACATTATGATTAGCACATACAACGTGGGGAAGTGGGGGCACAGGGAAGGCAGTATAGCACAGAGAAGACAAGTAGTGATTCTATAGCATCTTACTACGCTGATGGACAGGGACTGTAATGGGGTATGTGGTGGGGACTTGATAATGGGGGGAATCTAGTAACCACAATGTTGCTCATGTGATTGTATATTAATAATACCATAATAAAAAAAAAGAAAATATGGTTGGTTCTATGAAGGGTGTTGTTAAATAATATGCAGAGTCTATGCTAAACATTTTGTTTAACTTTGCATGTTAACTTAAATGTTACAAATATTTATGTACTCCATTTACAATTAAAACATTGTTAAGACTAATATACTTTACAGGATAAAAATGATCTCATCATGAAAAATACTTGACAACATCTTTACATTATAAAATCTTTCATTTCCAATTTCTTTCCAATTACTCTCCCAGATTATTTATTTACTTATTGAAATGACAAAAAGAAGACATTATGCAAAATATCTGCAGTCTCTATAGTTAATATGTCAATGTATATAAAGTAGAATTAAAATTCTATCAGAGGAACAAAAATATGAAATGTAGACATGTACTTTACATTTGATCTGATACAGAGAAATGTAACTTGGGACTTTAAAGTCTGTGTGTGTGTGAGTGTGTGTGAATAAAACAATGTAAAATTAACTTGAAGGAGTGTAACTTTCAACCTATCAGAACTCAATTTTTAGTATGAGATAGTTCTCAAATTCCTAGTAATAAGACAGTCTTCATTATTTCCTGATTTGAGATTGTTTATCCTAAACAGATTATAATCACATTTGGTACTGTTCATAAATAAGTCCAAATTAATTTTAATTAATATGTTAAGAAGCAGTCTTCTAAGCACAGTCAAAGACCTAAAGGCTCATGTTTGAATCAGGAGCTGTCCATGGCCTAGAGTTATGAAGGAACTGGGTCACACTGTCACATTAGTATTTGGACAAAACTTGTCAAACATCTCAGACAAAAATGTGTGAGAGAGTACGTTCTATTATTAATTCTAAGAACTGTATATATAGGGTGTTTCCATACCGCTGTCCTTCTAAGTAGTTAATTTGGCATGGGTTTGCTCCAAAATACGAGGCAGATTATGTCATATATATTAGCTCAGTCGGTTCTAGCAATTTGAAAGCATGTAACAGAAAAATAAATCAATGTTTCACATCTGGGAAATAAGTTATCTTCTCCAATGTGAAGTTTTATAAATTAAGTTACAATTTGAATAGAGAAATGACTTCAGTGCTGGTATTAATCACTCAAATATTTTTGGATTTGTATATTATTTTTAAAATTATTATTTATTTTTGTTTACAAAAAGCACCAAGACAGAAATTAACTTGTTGAAGGATGTAGAAGAATGAGTGGCAACAATAATACAAACAGAAGGAAAATAGGATAAAGTTGACTCTCTCTGGTCCTTCCCCTAGAGAGGATGCATCAGACAATGAAATTATGTAGAGAAAGGAAAGAACTTGAATTCTTAAAACTTAATTGTCTCATATTTTGCATCTGGTTTCTTTACCATTAAATTCTGGAAGCCATTCCCTAATACTTAGCACTTTAAGATCAGCTTTAAAACAAATATCACTGTCAATTTTTGGTGGTGGAATCAATATTAAGCCACTTCTTCAGGTGTCACTGAGCAAATGCCTTTCATAGTTTTCACTGTGAAAAATGGGGTGAAATGGGACTATAATACCTGGCTTGTGAGGGTGTTTTATATATAAACTGATGATTGTAAAACACTGTATAAATGCTAATTGCCTTGTATGAGTGTCAAAGGTTTTGCAGTTATACCTGAATCTTGCCAAGGAGAAGTTTGTTTCATGCCAAGCAGAGTTTATTCACTACCCTTCTGAAACTATGATGGAGTTCGAGCTTCATTGGTGGCAGTGTGGTGTGGCTGTATTGACCTGGCTTTGAAAGGGTCTTCACAGCTACTCACAGGGACTGTGATTACTAGCACTACTAAAACATGTTTATATTCCACTTGTGATTATAAAGCCTAATGAATGGAATGAGTCTACTGTTTTGACTACCAAGAAGAGATCTGATGGCTTTCTGAATGGGATGTAACAAAGTTTTGGGATTTCATACCCTGAACTATCATCACTAAATAAGCATAAATGATCAAATTCTCAACTCAAGAAGAGCAACTATAATTTTTCCATGCCCCGGAGTGGTGTGATGACTGTCACTAGGCATATAGCAATTGTTAATGCTTGTAAAGAGTCTTAAAAAATTATTGGCTGAAAGCAAAATGTGGTGTCCCATACATAAAATAATATGTGGAGTTTTTAAAAATGAGAAATCATGGTATGTGTGAAAAAGAATTTAAAAAATATCTTCTAAAGAATGTTTGTGGACTCCATAGTGAATAAAAGAAAACTATTTACTTTAAAGGGAAAAAAAAATTGGAACTTTCTTTCTTAATAGAAAAATATAGAAGAAAAAATATAACCAGCAATTAGTCCATTGGACTCTGTCAAATAATGAGATTGTCTCAACTTGTCTAGGCAGAAGCAAACTTGCATTTCAAGATCATAGTTAAAAATAATAGGAAAAATGAAATCTGTAGGCGTTATTATATATACCTGTATCCAAAATACAATGTTATGTGTTATCATTAGATAAAATTCTGAATAATCAAGGTGTGTTCCAAAACTCCTTTGTTTATTGTCTATGGTTTTGAAACTTGCCTTGGCCATCCATGTTTTAGCTTGTCCTCGCTTGCCTTGGCATAATGGACAAGTTAAAAGAAGTTTTACATCATCTGAGTGGCTGGTCACATAGCTAATCTGAAAGCACCTCAATATGATTTACTGGTATCACTCAGTACTACTAGTGCAAAATCAGTTGCTCCGAATTCATATCTGGTGGATTAGTGTATTTCGTTATTACTAATGATTAAAACTGTACTTATATGAAGCACCTACACATTTTCCATAGGCAAAATACATTTTAGTTCCTTTAGCAGCTACATGGCATAAAATACTTTTTTCAGTTTCCCCCCTCATCTACAATGAGGCAGTACATATTCCTGTATTCTGTGTTTCATCAATAGTTGCCTTGGATTTAGAAACTTCCATGAGCTTCAAACCCCAAAATGTATTTTTCAGGCAGATTAGGCATCTCCAAAAGTTCTAAGGGAGGAGAAACATCACTACTGGATTAAGGAAAACTTGAATCAGGTGGGAGCTGGGATGTTAAATGTATACATGAGCATATATATATAATATAAATTACATATTCCCTTGGTAAATATGTCTAAATTTCTTGATGCTGTGGTTTCCAAACCTAGAATATTTCCTCTCTGAATGAAGAAACCCTGCAAAGTTAAGGCCCTAAAATCTAGTGTAGGCACAATCTCCTGGATTCCAATGACCAAAAATGTTTTTCTTTTTTTCTTTTTAGAAATTCAACTACATATATATAAATGTATGTATTCATGTGTATATACATATGATACTTCTTTTTGTTTATTACTTATGCAATAAATATTGTCTTCAGGGGAAAATTATCTCTTCAGATTCAGAAAGATAAAAAATGAATTAACCCTAACTCTCCAGTTACATATTTTTTGTAACAATTACCAATATATAATGTATATTAGTTATATGGTTTACATATAAAAGACTTTGCCAAGCTATTCATATATTTATTTTATTAAACACTTATATTGTATTGTGTGTCAATCCCTGTCACTGTTTTTAAGGCTTTATACATCCAAATGCAGTCTCTAATCTGAAATCCTTGGTGTTGAATGTGTTTTGGAGGTCTGATTTATTTTTCATATTTTTAAGTGTAATTCAGAACACATACTGTATATTATATTGCAAAACACCTTCAAAGAGGTCTGGGCAATATCCTGTTATAAGAGGTCTGCATTAATATACCTAAAGGAGAAGTCTGAATACCCAGGTTGAATAAAGACTAAAAAATATTTTTATGTCGAGTAATTTTTCTGCTAAATTAATTCACATAAATTAAAACCTGGCTGCCAAATTTTTACTTGTACAGATAGTCTATATGTATATGTATAATGCATATAAATGTACACATATGTAGAATATATAGATATATGTGATTTAGGAATGTAGCCAATAATGACCTTATTGAGTTGTTTTATTCTTCCAGTTTAAGAGAATATAAATCCATGTTTTAATTCTTCATATTGATGGCGAAAATCACAATAAAGACACAAGCATCCAGTAGGGTAATTTTATATTTCTGTAAGCTATCAAGAAGTAACTTGATAAGAGGAAAAAGATTAACTACAAATAGCACTTATAATTTTTTGCCCAGCACTTTTACCATAAAGATATTTCTGAGAAACTAGGTGGTTAGTAGGGGGATATAAAAATAGGATTTTACTAAAATAAAACCTGTGTCTCCTTTTAATTCTACTGTTTTGATCTTTAGTTATAGAAAGGGAAGCTTTTTTCCTTTGATAAGCTAATATTTTGGAGGCAGATGCTCAAATCAGGAGCCAGCATACATCAGCAAAAGCTGGAATTTCCTTCCCTTCCTTTTCCTTTCCTTTTCTTCATTTTTTTTTTTCCTCAGACAAGTTAATTCATTAAATGTAAAGGTATCAGCAGCTAAAATGATCCCAAATATATTTGATGTGTCCAGTACTAGTGATGACTTAATCATGCTGTCGGCTATTTGGTGACCACTGCCAACCCCACCCTAACACTTTGTAAGGCTTCTTGGGTCCACGTGGGAACTGGATGACCCTTCTACACAGTGAGAAATCACTCCCCTCATCATGCTAAGAAGGTAGTAACTGCAAATTAGGGCAGGCTCAGAATGTTATCGCTGGGACCAAAACCAGAAAATATCGAGTCCAAACCCCAAACTTTTCTAGTCCGAAATTGAGGTTAAGAAAGATTAAACATGCTTGAAGGTGGAATGAGAATATACTTTGAAGATTTTGAGGTTTGAAGTGTAAAGGTTTGAGGCTCTGCGATCTCCCTGATGGTGTGTGGCACTGCTCACATGATGTCTAAAATTCTCTAAACCGTGGTGATCACTTAAAATGGGGATGACGATACACATCTCCAAGGGCGGCTGTGATGATTAAATGAGATCATGGAGAGAAAAAAGTTTCTGACACGCACTTGACTGAGTAAATTCAGAACTGTTATAATTTTTAATAGAAAGGGCTGCATTTCTGGAGGTGACAGCATCGTGACAATAATTTAGGTTTCTTGACTTTCAGCTCATTATTCTTTTCACCATTCCATATTATCTCACACTTGTCCAGAAGTAAGGAATCACATAGTAACACAGAATTTTAACTGCTAAATGAGAGATGTGTCTTTTCTTTGGCTCATGGCAAACCTCAAAAAGTATAAGCATATTTTTAAAATATCATAAATTTATCAAGGAAAAACAAAAAAATAATGCAACTTTAAAAAATTCTGGACAGCCTACAAAGTAATGTCTAAAATTAAGAATATGGGGAAATGCTATAATATATTTCAATCCTGCAGACTTGAAAATCCTTCATGAACAATGTTTGTACCAAAAAGAAATTTTGTAAATTAGTTACTGAACATTCCTGAGTTTTTAAAGCAATATTTCCTTAAGAGGAAAGCAGGCTTCGTTTTTCAGTGACACAGAAAATTCCTATCATTTTCACTTTGTTCCAAAATTATATTAATGGAGTTTTTGTCATGGGAATAAATTAAAATGGGGCATACGGCATGTGGAACGTGATGGTATTTCTTCACCATGCAATTTACAAGAAAACAATCTCATTTAGATTATATCACCGACCGCGTGGCCTGCACGGGACATCATCTGGAGCTCATGTGGATGGGTTCATTCAGTAAGAGGCATGTGATTTTTAAAAGATTTCATTTAGAATTTCTCAGAACACGTTTATAAAAGGATCACTTATATTTAGGTTAGAATGGGCTATTTCTTGCAGCTATAAATTTCACATTGTACTTATCTCCTAGAGTTTTCTGACAGAAACTTAAGTTGAATGATAGTGAGCAAAAAAAAAAAAAAAAAAAAAAAAAAGAAAAAAAAGAAAAGGATAAAGAAGTGATGCCTTAGCAAAGAGAACCAAAAACTGGGCTTTAAATATGAAAATATGTAAGCTTTAGGATCTTCTGCCTATCCTTGTTGCTCTTTTATGTGTGTGACTTTTTTATTTAAGGGATAAAATATACCATTATATTAAGCCTCCGTGTAATTTAATAATGGCAGTAAGAAAAGATCTAAGAAAAAATCACAGATTGGAACAAATCAAATTCGGTTACAATTATATGCAGGCAATACTAAAATATAAGAATTGGCGTCGAGGTATTTATGTTTAATGAGCTTATGAATGTTGAAAGAGTAAAACATAAATTTGTGAGATGTTTCTAGGATTTGGAGAGCTGCTTTAATTTGCACAGTAGGCATTTAATACCTAGCCATTCAAATGGTGATGCAAATCTACATATATCAAACAAAAGCAAATCCCCAAACCCCGCAAATTAGAATCATCCAAAATTTGTCGTCTTCTGCAGATGTTTAAAAATAAGGATGGTGATACACCAAAGTAACTATTACTTTCTCTAGCATTTGGTTATGTCCTAATAGACTTAAATTTTTTTATGAAAAATTCCTGAAACCACCTATTTGTCCTGTCTTATAAAATCTGAAATACATGCATGGAGGGTTGTACATAAGTGGCCAGGTGTAAAAATAAGCAGATGGGGTGTGGATGCTGGGAAGAACACAGATAAGGAAAAAGTTTTCATTAGCATCACTATATTCAACAAGTCTCAAGATGATTGTTCCTCTGATTCTGTGAAATGTATGCCTTTAGCTAAAATGCTCCAAGGGAAACAGAACCAGCCACGGGGTGTAACACTCAGTATCATTCTCCCATTTTTCTGCTTTTCCACCCACATTACAAATGAATGAATGAATAAATAAATAAGTAAAAAACAATTTCACAATATACTTCCGAAAGAAAGTGTTTATGACTCAACAATCATACGGAGAGGCCATCAGAGCACAGGAGAGCCAGGAAAGAGGAGGCCGAGGAGAGATGGAAAATGGGAAGAGAGGAAGCAAGAATACAACGCACGTTCTCAGGAAAAATCCGATAGGAAATCACACAAGTGAGGCACTCAGCCAACTGCCATATGCCCTGACAGAGATACCGACAGCAGCAGCGAGCCCAGGGAGCTGGTTTATCATTAGCCCCTCGCCCAGCAGTGGTGGAAACTCATTTAGCCCCATGCTGGACTTTCATTAGGCCAGACTCGCATCAGATGGTCCCGGGTTTTGGCTCCGGAGCAGTGTGGCCCCGCGTTGGGGGAGGCAGCCCGGCCTCGGCTCTGCAGGGCGCCCAGATCGGAGCGATCCTGCCTGACAGATGCCAGGGCCGCGGTGCAGGCGGATGGCAAAGGGACCCGGGTGCAAGGCTATCCTTTATGTTGGCACTTTGTGACATGAGGCCTTTGCAAAAGGAGAAACAAAAAACATGCCTAACCCTTCAAGTTTGTTTTTCACCTTACTTTTACTGAAAATAAGAGGGAGTGAAAAAAAATCCTTGAAGCTGAAAAAGCAAAGAGGAAACGCCAGCAGTCTTCACGTGGAACCACAGCAAAGAGCTGAGCTGACACCCGCAAGCTTTTTTTTTTTTTTTCACCTCCAGACTGTAATAAAAAGTCAGTGAAGCAAGGGATGTCAATATATTCTAACAACAAAGACGTGAAATTTTAGGGGGACTTTTTTCTTTTGCTTCCCGAAGTTATGTTAAAAATATACAGAAAATAGAGGATGAGTATTAAAGTCGGATACACACTCATAAGGAAGATACATTTCTTAGAAAAAGAACCTGAAACTTGCATCGCAGCAGTGATACATGCTGTGGTTTTGAGGGAAAGGGGATTTTTCTGAACTGAATTTGAGTTTATTGCCTTTAAATCAGTAATGATCCTATCAAGAAATATACAGAAAAGAAAGAAGACAGCTGATGCTATTTTTTTTCTATCCTCCTTTTCAAAGAGGAAAATCATGTTCAATATTTAAATCACTGATTATTGTTAAATCATATTATGTTAGTATGCTTTATTATGTTTTTGTGTTTTGTTCTCTGAAAGCTTTTTTAAAAATTTAGCAGAACCCAAAATGTATCCTTCTGTTAATTTCTTTTTTGTTTCTATGAATTACAGAACAAATGAAATGATCTAGGAAAAATAAAAACTTTATTTTCATTCTTTTATTTCATTCATTTAATTAGTTTATTTCATATCAATTATAAATGCCATTACTTTAGTTTTCACATCAAATATATATCAATGTCATTCATTTCAATATGATACATTAAACAATAATTGAGCAATTTATTTTATATTCACTTGCCTTTCTGTCCAATATCCTGAAATGCATATTTCAATTCAATTTATATGAAGGCAGAGGACTGAAAGACAAAGAGTTTATGAAAAAGAAGCAAGTGGTATTTTCCTAATATCACCGTATTTTCAACTGAAAAATCTGTTTATGTATATTTAGAAGATTTTGAGAAACCATTAGCATAAACCACTTATTTTAGGTCACACAACCACCTAAAATACCTGTAATGATATTCTGAACTCTGATTGTTGGGTAACAAATTGGGGAAAACAATTGAATAGTTTTCAGTTTCTCATCTTTATAGAGATGAGTGGTTAGTTATTGTTAAAGTGTGCTGTTTCCTTTCCTCATCTTCTCTGGGAATGAAGTTTGCACATATCTTTAGGTCAATGGACCATAGGGAGCTTTCTTGGTGCAGTGAAGCCCCTTTTAGTACATTTCACTCCAGGCATTTCTATTCCTGTTTGTCAATGACATGTGGCTTATCATCTACTTAATCATCCTGGTTTATGTCAATTTATAGACATGTTAGGGAGCACTGCAGCAGATGGTTCTTTTTACCGAATTAAGAAAGAACTGTTGGCAATTTCATATATTCTTTCACTTATTTAAATAGTAAAATTATTTTAAGAGGAAATCTCTGTTTACTAAGAATGGATGGTGCAAAAATGTTGCAAAATTGTTTTTTAAGGGAAAAAATCATCATGTATACATGCAAATAAAATAGATACCAATAACCTGAAGTATAAATAACTGTAAAGCTAAAACTGCTAAAATACCATTGAAATTTTCAGATCAGTTTTCTCTGGTTTATAATTTTAGAAGTAGAGGCTCTGTGCAATTGTGTGTGTGTGTGTGTGTGTGTGAATAGTTACCAAGAATATATGCTAATAATCCTGACTGCCTAGACAGTTCAGCTGCCTTTGAAGTAGTTATTGCCTGAGAAAACAATCTAGCTACAATGTTATTAGCAAAGTGGGCCAAGCCTCTTCAATGCACCTAAGGTGTTAGAAAGTTGAGTACACATGTAAGCCCTAGAGCAGGTGTGTTGTGTTGAAGCGCCACCTACTGAGACATTATGCTCCCCAGACTTGCATGCCCAAGTTGGCATTTCCTATAGCATTGGCAAAACTGGTTCAGGGGAAGAAATTGAAGCACAAATGAAATCCTATTTTTGGCAAGCAGGACTCTATAAGTGTGTCAGCTTCAAACTTTACTGATTACAGCAGTTTGTCTGTGCTAATGCATTTGTGATTTCCCTTTTCTGAAGAAGAATAAGAATCAGAAAGGAGAATATCAGCTTGAATGCTCATAAATTGGGTCGTTTATGGGTGTATGAAAAGAAGGGTGGGGAAAAAGAAGGATGGGACAGTTTTTGATGCATTTTACACATTGCAAGTTTTGTTCAGAATAAAATATATCTGAGTAAAAAATCATACAATCTCATACAAACTCATAGCTATAACAGATTATATCATCCTAATGAATATGATTAGGTTAACAAATAGGCCTAAATGCATGCATGCCCTTTTCTCTTCCAACCAACTCTAACCCCACATTTAAAGCAACTGAAGGAAAAAGTACTCAGAAGGAATTAGATATTCTATCTTACTTTATAAGTGAGAATAAGAATGCTGTCCAGCCACATTGCAAACGGTACAACCAGCTCATGACTGACTTGGACAAGCTTCAGTAACTGGTCTTGAGATTGGTGGAGATAATTTTTAAGGTATTTAAAACAGAATGTTAAGTTGCATCTTGTGGATATTGATTAAATAAAATCATTTTCTTTCTGAAGCATTACCATAAAAATATAATAAGGCATTTCTTCTACAAACTAGGCTTGACTTGAGTGGGGAAAATCATTCAGTAGCTTGAATGCATATGGGCTCCTGTTTGTATAATTTAGGGGACATTGCTAATATAATATTCTGAGTAAAGACTAATATGTATTTTAAGATAAACAAAGTAAAAGTTTTCAGGTATGATAAATTCTTAAAGGTCTCTCTGTAAATATATATTAACATGATATATATATAAAAGCTGTGCAGAAGTCTGTATAAGTAGGTGTGTCATTTATATACTTAATTGCTGTAGTAATACATATACATGGCCTCCCTTTAACACTGCAATTTTTTATTATGTTAACTTTTAGATAAATAAACTTCCAAAGTTAAAAATCACTTATATCCTTTACTCTGTATTCTATAAATGACCACCACCTTTTCATTATATATGAAGTTTAATTGTCAAAGTCGAATAAAATCATATTAAGGGATGAGTTTAAAGCCGCTAAAGATTAAAATAAATTTTAGCAAATGGCTTAATCTTTGTCTTCAAACATAATTGTACTACTACTGTACAATTGTGTT
The DNA here is from genome assembly GCF_030020395.1 of Manis pentadactyla. NCBI lineage: Eukaryota > Metazoa > Chordata > Mammalia > Pholidota > Manidae > Manis > Manis pentadactyla. The sequence continues at coordinate 59,362,246 of NC_080034.1, forward strand.
TTCAATGTAAAAAGTACTTTCAATTTAAAGATTGAAAATATTTATTCACATGTAACATTTTAGGATTGTTCTAATTTATTTTTAGGACATTGTCCTTAATCAGAATTGAATGTTATACCCTTAGGAATTAAAACCCTAGCAAGAACTGGGGCTCACTTTTGTGGACTCCACTAACTCATTTATCTTAAAAATAAATGGGTAGCCTTTTCCCTTTTCCCTATTAGCCATGAAATAAGAGTCATAATAACTACTATATCTCCAAGTAATGTTATGAAAACAATGTCTTTAAATCATCATGATTTTTAACGAATCTTTTCAAATCCCAAATTTCAGTACTTTGCTGCAGTACAAGTCTTCTGTATGTTTGAAGCTTAATTAATCAAAAGTTACATTTGGAGATATTTACCAACATCTATGACAACACACTTCTGTCGGAAGGCCAGCCTCAAAAACTATCCTTTTGCCAGTTTTGTGGAAATGACTTAGAACTGGCACCAGATTAAGAATTCCACATTATCCAAAAGCAAATTTAAGGATATGATTTTGTTACAAGCAAGTTTTCATTCTGTAATGGAATTTTATTTCAAAGGCTTTCAAATATCTACCAAATAAAAAAGGAGAGAAAAGGCACTGAACACCTAAAAAGCAGACCATTTCACTTGACAGGAAAGAATAAATCCCAGTTGAGAAGAACTTTCTTATTTAATAGAAGTGTATGGTATTCAAATCTGCCCTTTCAAAAGAACAGTGAACAAAATATGCACTTGTTTCAGGTCTTAACAGTTAACACCTAAAATGACAAAGCACAGAGTCATAAATAGAATCACAAACATATTGATAAAATGGATTAGCTTTTATCTTCTACTGGGTCTGAGACACCCTATCACTCATTCAGTAGGCCAGCCCCGAGGCAGAATCCTGAGCAGATACACGGTCTCCGCCCCTTGCCCCAGAGTCCCCATGTTGTAGCTTGTCTTACTCAATGGAGAGCAAATTCCACAGTGGAGCACACCCTGCCCCACTGCTCCAAGAGGTACTGTCAGCAATCCAAGGCCCCTGGTGCATTTTGGTCACACACCCTTGAGATTCTGGAATAAAGTAAGTGCCTAAGCCTGTCTGTCTAGTTGATGAGCAGAGGTACATTTAGGTGGTTCTTTTCATTATTGGGAAATTATTTGAAGTAACTGTGCTTTATTCACAAACCTCAAAGTTTCCTTAATTTGCATACTTTGCTGAAAGATCAGTATGGACTCAGTATCTGTAAGGAATGGTTTTAATTTAACATATTCTGGATTTCATTTAAAGAAATCTGGAACAGCTTTCAGAGCAATGTGGCTTTTCCAGAGCAAATGAAACGTATATCTTGAATGATACTTAGCAGCTAACATTCCCCTAATAACACCATCTCTAACTTGTTTGTAAACTACGATACCCATTAATGGGATGGAGTGCCTGGTTTTCTCTCAAGAGGGTCCTGTTAAGCTCAGTGAAACAATGCAAGGGCAGAAGTCCATTTGGTAAAGTCAGGCCCAAAGGGTAAGCATTTAACCAAAGGACTCAGGGAAGATGCATCGGCAGCTCAGATCAAACCTGATCATGTATGTATTTTCAATATACCAATAAATCAGGGCCCCTGAGTATTGTTATAGGAAATTACTATTGGGAGTCTATTAATACTGGCTAATTGTAGAGTCCTAATGAGAGTCCTCTCATCTCTATGTGCCAGAATCTTGTTAGGCCCTTACATTCATTACTTCATTAAATTTTCTCAACAATCCTATAAATATAAAGCCATCTTACAGATAAGTAAACTGATGCTCAGAGAAACTAAGTGTGTTTAAAAATAAACAACTGGAAAGCAACAGAGCTTTGATTTAAATCCAGATATTTCTGATTCAAAATTCTATATCCCGTTTATAACTGTATTACTTGGTCTTTAAGCATGATACAAAGCCTGGATTATTTTAGACTCTATTGGTTGAGGATACTTGATGTAAATAATTTGATTCTTATATTTTTCAATAATGAAAACTTGTGCCTTAGGATAAAATCATAAATACCTCTTCTTTTCCAAGAGCAAATAGCTTATTTTCTACATATCTAGTTTTTCCTGTTTTCTACAGATAAGAGTTTATCAAGAAAACTTACCACTTACTATTCTAAATACTTGTAAGAAATTGCTTTTCTTTATAAGAAAACAAAATATATAATTAGTTAAAAAGCAAAATTTTTGTGTACTTACAAACTGGAGAGTTCTATAACCATTCAAAGACTATTATTCACTCAAAATACTGTGTCTATAAAAAGAAAAGCACACTAAAAAGCTGATAATTAACCCAAATAAAAAATCAATGTGACATTCATTTGCAGTTATTCATATTAATTTTCTAAACTTCAAAGCAGCAGCATCTAAATGTTTGTCCAAAGTTCCCAATTTTAGCTTTAACTGTGGTTATTTAGCTTGTAAAGCATAATGCTGGCCTAATTTTCAAGCTCTAGACCTTATTAGTGAACAAACTTCTATATTTAGAACTTCATATTAGTACTTGATTCCTCACATACCTAATTTTTAGTGCCAAGTCCTTGATTTAGGTTCTTAAATGCATATTTCAAGCAGCCAAGCCTTTCTTGTTGTAACTGGATTAAGTCGTCAATGTTAGATCATAAAGCAGATAAGATATGCCAAAAATGTTTGTATAAAAGTTTAAGATTGTAAATTAGCAGGTTTCATTTAACTTATTACGATAATCTTACAAAAACCCTAAAGTCATCATTAGTAATTGGTCAGGTTTATAAATTAGTCTACTAAATCAGCAGATATAAAATGATAACAATGATTCTCTTTCTTGAATTAAGAAACCTGTGTTTATGATAATCCTACTAGATTTGCAGCATAAAAAAATGGACACTTATCCAAGTTATCAGATATGTAGATATTTTACTTACATAATGGCAGAAGCAAAGGCAAGCTTAGGAAAAAGCAAACTCATCCTATCATTTTATAGACAAGGTCAAGTGACTTACTTAAGGTCACACAGAGAATCCAGGGTTCCTGGTTTCTGGTCTCATGAGCTTGCTGCTGACTTTGGTACATTTAATTTAAAGGTGAATAAATAATAATGTCATTTGGTAGTGGAGTTCTCTAATAGAACTATGTTCAAGAATTATTTGCCTATTTACAGTAGAACTCAATTCTTTTCAAATCTGGATATAAATCCTTTTGAGGAACAAATACATTTTGAATGTGTTTACATATCTAGAGCAAACAGCCAGGGCTGGTAGTTTGAGGGCTGATGTAAACAGTCATGGGACCTGAACGAATGTCACGCCCACCAGCTGTGTCTGCTCTTTTATGTAGGCTTTCTGGTTTGCTTATAATGGAAGAAGCAACATTGGTGGTAGTTTCATGCTCAGATTAAAATTAAATGCTCGACAGGAAGGCACTCTGGGAAGTAAGTCCCTGAAGGATTTTCCTGACCAGGAGAAGGTACAATGAGAACCTGGGAACAGATTTAAGACAGCAGCTGAAATCATGAAGATGGAAGTCTCCAAGAGAAGCCGAAGTCCAATCCGAAGGTCTTCCTTTACTGCTCTCCTCCCGTGCCTTCAGTCCCACAAATAAACAGAAATGTAATTCTTCCTTGTGCGGCATCAACTGCCTTGGTTTGGTATTTCAGTCTGTATCCTGAAACAGCTTGCGCCTGGCTTTCTCCTTGCTCTTCATTTTCCCACTCTGAAAAGGGCAGAGAACTATCTAGATTTGTGTCTAGATTGTCACATTGTGTCAACGTCAGCAACTTCTTCACCTTCAACATCAGAGAACTCCTGGAGAAACAAAGAGAAAGGCTTCTGCAGGGACTTATCCCTAACATCAGAGAGAAAATTGATGTGATCGTATTAAATGTATTGCCTTCTTCAGCTAAGAGTTAATGTTCGCTTTAAGCATGAGAGGCATTTCTTGAATGTTATGGAACAGCTCCTTCTGTGTGAGGCTCTCTAGTTTACCCAAGGATTCTAAGCTTTCCTGCCTCTTCCCTTCTAAAATACAGGACGTTTCCATCTACATTGTCTTGTCATGAGTCACTTACAAGCCTGTCCACAGCTGCCCACTCAACCAGGTCACTGAGGGGAGGCCATGCGCTGATCTTTCTCCGTGGCAACAGGCTCTTCTAAGTGGAGGGCCCATCCTCTCCCTGTCCGGCCATCGCAGGAAATGCACGTCCATTTTGAGAGACCTGGACACTCCATGAAGCATACATGTGCTCTTCTGTTCCCTGATTCACTAGCCCCAAACAGAACTGACCACATTCCAACCTGCTCAGTGAGACATTCCAGGACTTCCATAACCTGTTTAATATGGAACCTGGCACATACTATATACCATCATAATATAGAACACAGAACACAATATCTTAAAATGGTTAATAGATTTTTTTTAAACTCCTGCCTTAATTATCTCAAGGTATCTTGTATAGAACCTTATGGATATTTAATAAAACAGAACAAAATGCAAATTAAGTCAGACTCTTCTATTAATGCTTCTATTCTCTCAAGAACTAAGTGTAAAAATGAATATTCTCAATTCCAGAAAAAGAAATGAGGAAACTATATAAAAAAATACTCTATAAATAAAAATCTTGCTTTTATCTATAACTTTTTATCATTGCTATTTACTAAAATGTTTTTAAGAATGTTAAAGAATGATCAGTTTCTAGAGACTCTTGGCTGTTACAATAGCCCATATTCAGAAGATAAAAATAGAATTTAAAAAACAGACACTGATTAATTATTTTATGAAACTATTTAGGATTAATTTGAAATAAAGAGTAGCAAACTTTTTAATCACTTGGTGTACAAGTCGTATGACCAGTATCTTCACTGTGCAAAGCATTTAAATCTTATCTTCAAGAGGCATGCATTCTGTAAGGCTGTGTAAAGCATGTTTCTTTAGCAGACATTTACATTGTGCTTACTATACACGAGGAATCATTCTAAGCATTTTGCACACCCACAGGCATAGTAGTATTATTGACTCTATGTGACAGCTGAGGAAACTGAGGCACTTGGAAATTAGGTAATGTCCAAGGGTATATAGTGAATGGCAGAGCTGAGGTTAAATCCAGGCATTTTGCCTGCAGAATTCAGGCTCTTGTGCCGCAAAATGACGAGGTAATGACTAAATAAGGACTCCACGGGTTCTCTGGTTTAACGGGGAAATTAAAGAGAAGTATGTCCTACTAAAAGAAAATGCTGCATCTGAGTTTTAAATTTTGATTGAGGAATGATTAAGATGAATTCTTACCTTTGTGGTCAACAATGTTTTTTGACGAATGCTGATCTATAGCAGCAATTTGCTTTCCCACAAAATACTGCCTCTGTTTATGGTTAGAATGTACAGTTAAAACTCTGCGGGGCACCTCAACTTGGCAAAGCACAGGGAAGTTAGTCATCACCCTCCATCACTCCCTGACTGAGTCACCGCCACTACCTGGGCATGCAGGCATGAACTTCAGAAACCTGCTTTTTCTCCTCAGCTCTTCCTGCCAGCCCCACATGCAGTCAGTCACTCACCTAGTGCATTTGACTTCCTTACCATCCTTCAACTCCATCTTCCTCCATCCCTACTTCTGTAACCTCATTCTAGCTCCCAAGTCCTCTTCTGGACAACTGCTGTGGTCTTCCCAGGATCTCCTCATTTCTGGCCTTTCTTCACATGAACCTACTTCATCCTCTATGCAGCAGAGCAGGTGAACTTCCTAAAAGGGAAATTTAATCATTCCGTCTCTCTGCTGCTCCCATTGCCCAGCTACCTGTCTAGGGTAAGGTATACATTCCCTAGGTTGGAATGAAAGTCTGTAAATTGCTCTCTAGCCTTGCATTGTCACATATGGTAGCCATTAGCCACATCTACATTTAGCACTTAAATGTGGCTGGTCCAAATTGAAATGTGCTCTAAGTGTAAAGCATATGCCAGATTTCAAAGACTTAGTATGAAAAAAAAAAGGATGTAAGATGCTTCATTTTTATTTGTATATGGATTATATATTGAAATGTTAACATGTTGGACATACTGGGTTAAATAAAATACATTATTAAAATAAATTTCACTTTCTTATTTTCTATTTTTAAAATGTGATTACTAAAAAACTTTCAAATTACATATGTGGCTTGCATCAAATTTATTTTAGATTGTGTTGAACTCTAGGCACCTTCTGGAATACACCACTCTGTCTAGAAGCCCCTCCTACTTCTCCACTCCCACAATTCACCTTGGTAATGTCTCCTTTTTTGAAACACTGTTTCCCTATAAAGCTTTTACTGTTATTGAAATATGTAAGGATCTTTACCATCTACTGCCTTCTATATTCCCACAATCTACTCTTCAAGTACATTACCACTATCATCACACCTGCCTATAGCACTTCCCGTGTCCTAGGTATCTTTTTAAGAGCTTCTCATATGTGCATTTAATGGCTCCAGAACTGTTTGATCCTCTCTGTCTTAAGTAATCCTATGTGGCAGGTGCTATTCTTTTCCCCATTTTACAGATGAGGCAGAGATGATACTTTCCTGGTCAGTCTGCCCAGCTCTAGGTGAGGAAATTGAAGCACAAGTGGAGAATTACATGGATATCTTTAATACTAACAAATTATGATTATCATTACAATAGAGTGTGCTACTGTGTAGCAAGGGACTCTAACCTAAAATCTGAGGATTCAAACAAAAAAAAAACCCCACCTTATTAATTGGTTTATTTGCTCTGCTTAGGTGACCAGAGTTGCTAAGTTATTAAAAGAAAATATTTCCTCCTTCTTTTCCAATACTAATATCTTCATATAATGTGCCAATCACATTTCATATAAAAATTCCTATTTTGTTAAAAGCACAAATGTATTTCTTTAAAATGACATTTAGGGCAATAGATTTGTGCACCAAAAGAATTTTAAATCAAATTTTTCTTTATTTAATATACTTTTAAAACCCTTTTCAAGTATGATTTTTGGAGTGTCCAAAATAATTATGTGATTCATGCCAGTAGTTCAGATATTCAGCAGTAAATAAAATCAAATGCAATTATGTGAATGGGCATAATTTTATTAACACAGTGGTTTAGGCTAAGCCAGAGAGCTGAGGACAGAATTTTGGCTATGGAGTTGGTCAGATGCTCTTTTTATGATATTATGCAGGCTTTGGAGCAGGCTGTGGTAGAAAGACTATAAGATGTGAAATTAACCCCTGAATTCAAATTCATCAAAAAAACCAGCAGAGAGATAAACCATCTAATGCAGATAGAAACAGTAGGGGAAAAAAATTCAACTTAATGTCTGCCGGGTGCTCTCTAGGCAATGATAAAGAAAATCATGGAAGTTTAGGGATTGTGGATCTAAAGTTGATTTATTAAACACTCAGAAGATTTTTTTGCACGACATAGTAGCTGTAAATGCATAAAAAACCTGCAGGACTTCTCTGGAAATGTTTCTGTATTGATTTCATCCTTGCTTGAGTCAGATATGGATGTTTTCCTTTTATGCAAAATGCTGATGTGCACTGATTTGTGACTGGGTTCGCGCCTTCAGGAATTCTCTGTAGGGCATGAAAGTAACCATATTGTAACAGTTTGAAATTGGAAGAACCTCATTTTCCATCTATTTTCACTTATTCAGCAACAAAACACTAAAGGCCAATGACAACCATTCTCCTCCCCACTCATCTCACCCCCCAAAGACAGAAAATCCTTGCTGTCAATTATTTGACACACTATATCCATTTCCTAAATTTGTCCCCTTATTATCACTGCATTAATTCTTTTCTCTCCTGGATTGTTTCTAAAAGTAACCACGCTCGAGAGCCCATTGTTTATTTACCATGACACACTATCTTCCATGGAAGACAATTACCCGGTGACGGCTCTAATACATTTCAAGTGGTATTGGTTTGAAATATTCCATATGCATGCTCAGTAGAGGGTTAAATAAAGCATCAAGTTAATATTTATCTTTGGATGAGATTTATAATTCATTTGCAGATTGTCCTTTTTTCATAAAAGGCTTTTGCATTTTTCAGTTATTTGTGTACCTCTAATTTTTAGGACCTTTGCTCACATTTGTGTCCACCTTTATTAAGATGTCCTTGCAGCTTCTGTGAACATTGAGCATGGAACGTTTAGCATGTCATATCTCCAAATCTGTAAAACACAATGGACCTTTTCCTAGTCTTGAAAGTTAATAGGTCAAGCTTTTGAAAAAAGGAGATTTCTATGGAAGGTGGGTACTCGGGTGCTGTTGTGAGCAGTCAGCATGTCCACTGTACAGTAGAATATGGCTGTTGCCCTTTCTGTTGTTTGCCAGTGAGTAAGTTAAGTCTACCTAGCCTCATGGACATTTTGAAAGATTGGAGTGCAAAAATAAGAAAAACAAAAGAGAAGAGAAAATAATACAATGAACGCACTACATTAGGTTTCTAAGCAATAAAAATGTACATGTATTACTATTTGTTAAGTATTACAAGAGAATGACTTTATTAACTGTTGTGGTAAAAGGGAACATCATTGGAAAGGAGTACAGCTACAAGAAATTAATTTTGACCCTCTGAGTTTCAGTGATCTCATTTTGTTTGCTTAATTCAATTACCAGCACCATGCTAGACAGAGGGGTCAAATGTGTCACCCCCAATGAAGACCTGAATCAAGGTGGGGCAAAAATGTTTAGAGTCTTGACTGCCATGGGTTCACATCCCAGTACTGCTTTTGTTGTCTCTGTGACTCAGAGCAGGTATGTAATCTTACTAAGACTCCTTCCAAAAATTGACTGTTAAGCAGGTAAAAATCACAATACCCACCTCATAGAGTTTGTGGGGAGTAAATTAGATAATCCACATGAAATGCTTAGTCCACAGCCTGGCACATTAGGCAAAAACCCAGTGAATATCAGGCAGCTATTATAATGTTAAACAAACCCATTGATTGATTTCTGCCTACCATACTGAGAAATGAAATTTTCTAAACCAAAATTTTTATTAAACACTAAAGTTTGCTTTTGAGGCTACTGTAATTCAGAATATATTTGCATTCACTTACAAAAGATACATTCATGCACACACAAGCACATAAATCAGACAGAGAACTTAAAGCTGTCTGTGAATCTTTAGCTATCTAAAAAAAACTTAATTAAAATAAAGAGTAGCACATCTATGAATACTTAATGATAAAATACAGGCCATAGAGAGAAAAATTAATGTCTCAAAATGAGGACTTAAAAACTGTAGAAGTTATAATAAAGGGAGTGGTGGTGAACACTAAGTGCATTTTACCTTTATAGGTCATTATGTTATAAATGTTTATTTGTTAGACACTAATCAATAAACTAAAAGCTAAATTAAAGAAAATGGTATGTTTCACTCAGATTGTGAATTTCTCTCATTTAAAAGGCAAGTGTAATCTAGGTATAATTTACTGTAGATATTGATCAATTGGATTTCTTCCTATTTTATTTTTATATGCTGTTCATTTTTTAAAAAATCATTCTTTCATTTTCCATTGAATTTTTCAAATTTGTTTTATTATTTTTTCCTTTTCCCTCTCATCCAGCTTGAAAGCTTATCTTTTATTTGCAGTTTTTTCTATAATTTCCCTTAAAATACAACATGCATCCACAAAAGCTTTAGGGTTAATATCACCACCCTCCTTAACTACAACGGAGGAAACCAAGAAGAGGACTGAGAAAAGTCTAAATCAGGAAGAGGAGAAAGAATGTAGAGTTGAGGCTATAAAATCTATACCACTTGGTCAAGAAGCAGAAACCATACCAGTTACTTAAACAGAGAGAATTTAATGTGAAGACTTCATAGTTATGTATAAAGTCGTTAATTATATAAATAAAAAGATTAAAAAAAACAAAGTTACTATGGAGGTCCAGTTTCTGGAAGCAGCCACCACCCCTGGGACTGAAGAAAAACAGAGAAGAGGTTGGAATTATTCAAACTTGCAGTCCTTTGAGGAGGGAGCTAGTTACGCAAGTGTTGGGGAAACTGCAAACTGGATTCAGGTGCTACTCCCGGAAGGGACTGCCAGTGCCCAGTGGAGAAGGTTGTCAGGGGGAGATCCCGGAGACAACGCGCAGACAGGGGTGCCTCCGGGGTCCCACGAGAAGGAATCAAGAGCAGTCCCCCTCTACCTCATCCAGCCTTGCCATGTCCCTCCAGCATCCCCTATTAACAAGAGTACAACAGAAAGACAACATGCAAAGCATAAGTGAGGTTCAGAGCCCCACCCCACCTCCCAGAGCAGCATAGAGAACAATGGGTTTGGAGCTGCTGAGTTGATAATTTAATAACTGGAACAAATTTCAGTATGATTTCTGTATATGAATTGCAAATTGGAATCTGAGCCTTCCTGGCTGAAAAAAGTAAGTAAATAAAACAGTAAATAAATAGTGTAAACAAATTAAAAAATAAATAAATAAAATTTCAGATACAGAAATCTGTGCAATAATTATTTTCAGAAACCTGTTTCCTGTAATGTCTTCTTGTCCTAGAAGAACTGGAGTTGGGACATATGAGTACAAATAAGAAAATATTCATGGCTCCAAGACAGTATGATTCAGAGGGAGAAAAATAAGACCAAAGAGTATAAGAAACATAAAACCACATTGAGTTACAAAATACAAGTTCGTAACTCATTCTCAACTAGGCCAAGCATGCCACAGTGTATTTCAGAAAAAACACATGGTGGAACGACACGGATGCTGGGTTCTACCTTCCAGCTCTTAAACAACTTCCCAAGCAATAATGCCCAGTTTATGAGTTTAGTTGCTAAAGATACGTGTGCTTTGTAGTCAAGCTCCTTAGTGCTTTCTCCAGAGGACATTAGACACAGTCAGTTGTCCAATACTTGTAACAATTCTACTATTACGTGTTTTCTTGAGTGACAGAAATTGCCTCCAACTGGAAATGTTGAAAATTCCAGACACATTATTTTGCTGTTTCCTTGTGACTGAGGCATGCTAGCTGTGGCATAGGATGTCTAGTGCCCCACTCCCAGTGGCCAGCATTGGTCCTGCAGTATCTAGTGCTCAGTGCTGCTGGCAAAGGAGATCTCAGGGGACAAGGTCTGTTGCCTAATTGGTGCACTGCTCCTATGAGAGAGCCTCTGGCTTCTCCTGCATCTCAATGTGGGCTCCCCTTTTGGTCAGCTAACTTCTCAAGTAGGCTGCACGTGTCCTCCTCTCTATTGGCCCCTCCAGTGTTGCACAGCCAGTCCTGAGTCTAGATGAGCCACAAGGCGAGGTCAAAGGGGACATACTGAGGATGATGGTTCAGATTTCCAAGTTAGCCAACTTCTGAAACCCTGCCTGACTGGATGAATGGTACAAAATGTGACACTGTCCTCAGAACTCTGCTATTTTCATCAGTGCATGCACCTCAAAGTCCCATTTGAAGAAGGGCTGGTAAGATCACCCTTTAGACAGTCACCCACAGGAGTCCTGCCCTCTTTCAGGCTTTTTATTCTCTTCATCAACATTCAGCCCTGACTTTGGGAGCCCTCTTCCATCTGCCTCCTGGTGCTGAACTGTGCCCTTGCAACAAAACCTCTCACCTAACAGCTGGTCTCGCTGGTAGAAGTTAGGTTAGATTTCATCATCTAAATCCCCATTCAGCTAACAACTTTGCTGTTCACTGCCCGTAGTCCTAGGTCATGTATCTTTTCTGTGCCTTAAATCTCATGCCAGAGATTAGTAAATATTTGGATTTAAGAAAACTACAATAAATATCTGCAGTGAAAGAAAAAAAATGGTCATGTGACTAAGTTCTTCCCAGTAGAAGATAAGCAGGTGTGCATGTGAAAGTCCCTGGCACACTGACTGTACTGTGCACCCCACTTCTATCATCCACTAAACTCTCTGACTGGGCAGGCCACATGCCCAGGCTGGATCACCCTCTTGCAACAGTGACTTTTGTCTGGCCTCTCCTGACTTTTGCATGTCTGCCAATAACCCTGTCCAGCCTGCAGCCAGCCAGTCAAGAATATGTCTTCCCATATGGTCTTGATTGAGGAGGATTGTCTTCCCTCTGTGTGCAAAGGCTACCTTCCACCCCCACCCAGGAAATAGTTTGCTAATCTCCCTGCCCTTTCCATGTTCTTCTTTGAAAAATAAGATGATTCAGTTGAAGATTCATTTGATCAAATAACTAATGTTTAAGAATGCCTCAGTGACATTTAGATGTGATTTCACACCTTTTCCTTTACCTTTGGAATACTCCAAAGATGTTACTTGTTTACTTTGATTTTGCATGAGGTCTGAATGAGCCTTTTGAAAATATTGGGAGAATATGTTTTTGTAAATCCATCAATACAGTCCTTTTTTAAAATTTTAACTTGATAAGAAAATGTTAGTTTGTATGTTATTGTTATATGTTTGTCTTTAATTTTCAGAAGTCTTCTATTGCTTAGTACTTTAGAGTTTTCTCAGTCTTATCTCAGGAAGCCTGGGATAGATTTTTAGTAAACTGAAACATCTACAAAAATACAAAAGGACAAAGTGATCTAATGATAACTGAAACACATACAGTTATATAAAAATGAGTCAACAATATGTTCAAAGTTATATAGTTAATACCTTATCCTAGAAAATGTAGAAAGTAAAAAATGTGTCAGTTCAATGGAACCCTAAACCGTTGCCAGATCTATGGGGAGCAACAAGAGTGTTATCTCCCTCCTCACCAGTAAGGCATCTGTAGTTAGAGTGCCCCGGCCCAGCGCAGGACCTGCATTTTCATAAGCCAGCCTCCCATTACCTACCAGTAACAGACGTAGTTCTAAAATTCAACCAATGATACACAGGAATAGATGTTTGGTTACCAACAACCATGCCTTTAGCTAAAGAAAGCCTTAGGAAACTAACAAATTGATAAAATTTATGAGCATAAAAATATATTTAATTTTTCTAAATTATGACAGCATAAGGAAACTAACAAATTGATAAAATTTATGAGCATAAAAATGTATTCAATTTTTCTAAATTATGAAAACAAGGTCTACAGCATTATTTTAATTATTCATTAGGATGTTCATTCAGTATTCTCTTGGGAATATTAATTTTTTGTGATTGAAATTGAGATATATTTGACATATAACATTATATTAATTTCGGATGTACAATATCATGATCTGATATTTGTATACACTGAGAAATGATCACCATAATAACCCTAGTTATCTATCATAGGTCAACTATGAAGTTGCAAAAATTTGTTTTTTCTTGTGATAAGGTCTTTTAGGATTTACTCACTTGGCAATTTTCAACTATGCACTACAATATTATTGAATATAGTCACTGTGCTATGCATTACACCCCATGACTTATTTATTTTATCATTGGAAATCTGTACCTCTTGATCCCTTTTACCCATTTTACCTGCTTCCAAGCTCAAGCCCATCCCATTTAGCAAGCACCATTCTGTTCTCTGTATCTCTGAGTTTCGGTTTGTTTGATTGGGTTTGGTTTAATCTGTTTTTAGATTCCATGTATAAATGAAGGCATACAGTGTTTGTCTTTGATTATTTTCACTTTCCATAATTCTCTCTAGATCCTTCTATGTTGTCACTAATGGCAAGATTTCTTTCTTTCTTTATGGCCATGTAGTATTCCTGTGTATATGTAACATCTTCTTTAACCCTTCATCCATTGATAGACATTAGCTTGTTTCCTTATCTCAGTTATTGTAAATAATGCTGCAGTGAACAAATGGTGCATATATCTTTTCTAGTTAGTGTTTTCATTTTCTTTGAGTAATACCTAGTAGTAGAATTGCTATATCATATGGTAACTCTATTTTTAATTTTTGAAGGACCTCCATATTCTATTCCATAGTGTCTACATCAATTTACATTCCCATCAAAAATGCACAAGGGTTCCCTTTCCTCCACATCCTCACTAACACTTGCTATTTCTTATATTTTTAGATTCATGGTTACCAAAGGTTCAAGGTTAACTTCCTTTCTATCTAAGAGTCTAACTTAACTCACTTAGTATAGTATTACAAACACAATCTAAAGTTTGTTTTATTCTCCTCCTTTTTCTTCCCCCTCCATTCTTTATATATTAGGTATCATATTCTGTACTCTTTGTCTCTTGACTGACTTTGGGGGTAGTTGATTTAATTTTGCATTTGCTTAGTAATTAACTATTCAACCTCTTTTATGGTGGTTTTATTACCTCTGGTGACAGCTATTAAACCTTAGGAACACTTCCATCTATAGCAGTCCCTCCAAAATACACTGTAGAGATGGCTTATGGAGGTAAATGCTCTCAGATTTTGCTTATCTGGAAATTGTTTAATCCTTCCTTCAAATTTAAATGATAATCTTGCCAGATAAAGCATTCTTGGTTCGAGGCCCTTCTGCTTCATTGCATTAAATACATCATGCCACTCCCTTCTGGCCTGTAAGGTTTCTGCTGAGAAGTCTGATGTTAGCTTGATGGTCTTTCCTTTGTATGTGATCTTATTTCTCTCTCTGGCTGCTTTTAGTAGTCTTCCCTTATCCTTGATCTTTGCCATTTTAATTAATATATGTCTTGGTGTTGTCTTCCTTGGGTATCTTACGTTAGGAGATCTGTGGATCTCCATGGCCTGAGAGACTATGTCCTTCCCCAGATTGGGGAAGTTTTCAGCAATCACCTCCTCAAAGACACTTTCTATCCCTTTCTCTCTCTCTCTTCTTCTTCTGGTATCCCTATAATGCGAATATTGTTCCATTTGGGTTGGTCACAGAGTTCTCTCAATATTCTTTCATTTTCAGAGATCCTTTTTTCTCTCTGTGCCTCAGCTTCTTTGTATTCCTCTTCTCTAATTTCTGTTTCATTTATTATCTCCTCCACCATATCTGATCTGCTTTTAAAACCTTCCATTGTATGTTTCATTTCTGATACTGTGTTCTGTAATGATTGGATCTCCTACCAGAATTCATTCCTCAGTTCTTGAATATTTTTCTGTACCTCCATTAGCATGTCTATGATTTTTATTTGGAAATCTCTTTCAGGAAGATTCATGTGACCAGTTTCCTTTGACACTTTGGTGTATGTAACATTTTGCTTTGTACCAGTTTCCTTTGACATTTCATATTTGTATGTGATGCCCTCTAGTGCCCAGAAGCTCTACTATCTGGAGCTGCTCAGCCCCTGGAGCAATGTTGGGGGTCTCAGGGGAGCAGTGTTGGTGCCTGGGGGGAGGAAAGAGCTGTTTCCTGCTTCCTGGATGCTATGCCTGTCTCCACTGCCAGAACCAGTGGGCCAAGCACACAGGTAGAAGACTCTCTGCTTTGTGCTTGTAGCTGCTAAAGGGGGGGCTTCCCTCTGGCTGGCCTGATGCCAGGGCAGGATTTACCAGTTTGCAAGCCAGGTGCAGGCTGACAAGGAGGAAGGCGCAGCAGGGTGCATATCATGGAGGGGGGGCTTGGTGCTGCATAGCCAGCCAGGGGGCTGGTGCACCTGAAGATTGTGAAAGTTCCCAACCTGCTGAGCAGAGTGCACCTGGACAATTTTGTATAACCGTCCTTTTTCCTGAGCAGTAAGCTCTGTGCAATCTTTGCCCCTTTAGCAGCCCTCTCACTGTTAGGAAGTCTCTTACACTGCCCACCTTTCTTTTGTCCCAGAGCAGCCTGATATGGATTCCTATTTTCCACAAGTGGCTGAAATCTCAGTCTCTCCATGTATTCTGCCTGTCTTAGCTTTCCAAACTCCCTGATCACCAGAGCACCATGCAGTGTAGGTTTGTGCTACCAGAGATCTCCAGAGCTAGGTGTTCACTAGCCCCAGGCCTCTACTCCCTCCCTGTTCTGTTTCTCTTTTTCCCTCCAATGAGCTGGGGTGGGGGAAGGGCTTGGGTCCTGCTGGGTCATGGCTTTGATATATTACCCCATTCCGTGAGGTTTATTCTTTTATCCAGGTACATGCAGTCTGGTGCAGCCTTCCTTCCTATTGCTCTCTCAGGATTAGTTGTATTAATTATATTTTCGTATTATATGCAGTTTTAGGAGGAGGCCTCTGTCTCACCTCTTATGCTGCCATCTTTAATCTATTTCTTGTATTTTTGATAATACCTATTCTAACAAGTGTATATGGTATATAAAGGTATCTCATTGTGATTTTGTTTTGTATTTCCCTGATGATTAAGTGATGCTGAGCATCTTTTCACATGCTGTTGGGCATCTATATATCTTCTTTGGAAAACTATCTATTCAGCTCCTCTGCCCACTTTTTTAGTCAGTTGTTTGTTCTTTTTCTTTTTTTGCTAATAATTTTGAGTTCTTTACATACTTTGGGTATTAACCCCTTATCAGAAGTATGATTTTCAAATGTTTCTTTTTCCCATTCACTATGTTGCCTTTTTATTTTGCTGATGATTCCTTTACTGTGCAGAAGATTTTTCACTGATATAGTCCCATTTGTTTATTTTTTTCTTGTGTTGCCTTTGCTTTCAGAGTCAGGTCCACGGAGCTTATCACCTATGCTTTCTTTTAGGAGTTTTATGGTTTAAGGTCCTATATTCAAATCTTTAATCCATTTTGAGTTAATGTTTGTTTATGGTGTAAGATAGGAGTCTGGTTTCACTGTTTTGCATGTGGCTGTATTGTTCTCTCAACACCATTTATTGAAGGGTCAGCCCTTTCCTTATTTTATATTCTTGGCTCCTTTTTCATAAATTATTGACCATATATGTGTGGGTTATTTTTTTTCTGGGATGTCTATTTTGTTCCATTGATCTATGTGTCTGTTTATGCCAATGCCATACTGTATTGACCACTATAGCTTTGTAATGTAGTTTGAAGAGAGCATCATGTCTCCAGCTTTGCTTTCCTTTCTCAAGATTGCTTTGACTATTTATGGTCTTTTGTGGTTCCATACAAATTTTAGGATCTTTCTCTTTCTGTGAAAAATTTCATTGGAATTTTGATAGGGATTACATAGAATCTGTAGGTTGCTTTGGGTAGTATAGACATTTTAACAATACTACTTCTTCCAATTCATGAGAACAGAATATCTTTATTTAGTTGTGTCTTCTTCAGTTTATTTCATCAATGTCTTATTTATCAGTGTACAGGTTTTTCACTTCCTTGGGTAATTTATTCCTAGGAATTTTATTCTTTTTGAATCAATTGTAAGTTAATTTATTTTATTAATTTCTATTTCTGCTGGTTCATTAGTGTATAGAAATGCAATAGTTTTGTGTGTTGATTTTTAGACTCTACAACTTTACTGAATTCATTTATTAGTTCTAACAGTTACCCTTGGTGGGGTCTTTAATGTTTTCTGGATATAAAATTGTATCAACCACAAACAATGATTTAACTTCATTTCCAATTTGGATGTCTTTTATTTCTTTCTCATGCCTAATTGCTCTGGCTAGGCCTTTCAGTACTATGTTGAATTAAAGTTTCAAGGATGGGCATCCTTGTCTTGTTCCTAATCTTAGAGTAAAAGCTTTCAGCTTTAATTATTGAATATGATGTGAACTTCGGGCTTGTCATATATGGTCTTTATTATGTTGAGATATATTCTCTTTATACTCACTTTGTTGAAAATATCAACTCAATAGTCTCTTTAAGAGAAAAACTTTCATTTTCAATTGTATAAAGGTATTTTTAAATTTCTCTTTTGACTTCTTCATTGACCTATTGGTTGTTCAGTTGCATATTGTTTAGTCTTCACAAATTTGTGATTTTTAGTTTTCTTCTTGCAATTGATCTGTTTCATACCATTGTGGTCAGAAAAAATGCTTCATACAATTAAAATATTCCTAAATTTATCAAGACTTATTTTTGTGGCCTAACATATGATCTATTCTGGATAATATTCCCTGTGCACTTTAGAAAAATTTATATTCTTTTTTTGGATAAAATATTCTTCATATAAGTCTATCTGGTCTAATGTGCCTCTTTATTGACTATCTGTCTGAATGATCTATCCATTGTTGTAAATGTGCTGTTAAAGTCCTCAACTATTATTGAATTGCTGTCAGTTTCTCCCTTTAGGTCTGTTAATATTTGCTCTGTAAATTTAGGTACCCCTATGTTAGGTGCATGAATATTTATGAATGTTTTATCCTTTTGTTGGATTAAAATCTTCATCATTATTTAATATATTGCTTTGTCTCTTATTACAGTCTTTGTTTTAAATTTCATTTTGTCTGATGTGAATATTGTTACTCCAGCTTTTTTTTTTGGTTTCCCTTTGCATGGAACCTCTTTTTTCCATCCTTTCACTTTCAGTCTGTGCGTGTCATTGCATCTAAATGAGTCTCTTACAGGCAGAATATAGATGAGCATTGTTTTATTATCCATTCAGTCACTCTCTGCCTTTTGAAGAATTTTATCAATTTATATTTAAAGTAATTATTGACAGGTATGTACTTGTTGCCATTTTGTCCATTGTTTTCTGATCATTTTACAGTTCTCTCTATTCCTCTCTTCTATTCTTGCTCTCTAACCCTGTGGTTTGAAGAATTTCTTTAATGTTATGTTTAGATTTCTTTTTTCATCATCTTTTATATATCTACCATATGTTTTCTTTTGTGTTACCATGAAGTTCACATATAACATCCTATATGTATAATTATTTTGATAGGAACTTAAACATGAATGCATTCTAAAACTACATTTTTACTCCTCCCTCACCACATTTTATATTTTTTATTTCATATTTTATATCTTTTTATTTTGTATATCCCTTAATTAATTACTGAGATTATTTTTATTTATATCTTTTAATCATTTTACTAGGTTTAAAAAATGTTTAAAAAAAGTTTAAAAAAGGTTAATCTACTACCTTTACTCTATATTTACTTTTACCAATGAGATTTATATTTCACAACTTTTTATACTAATTAGTAAGAAAAATTATTTTATTTTCAGGTTAAAGAAGTCCTTTTAACATTCTTTGTAAGGCTCATTAGTAATAATGAATTCCCTTAGGTTTTGCTTGTCTGTAAAACTATTTCTCCTTCAATTCTAAATGATAACCTTGCTGGGTAGAGTATTCATGGTTGGAGGGGTTTTTTGTTTTGTTTTTTGTTTTCCTTTCAGCACTTTGAATATATCATGTTCCTCCCTTCTGGCCTGTGAAGTTTCTGTTGAAAAATCTGCTTATAGTCTTATGGGGAGAAGGGGTGTTTCTTTGTATGTCACAAGTTGTTCTCTTGCTGCTTTTAAGATTCTTTCTTTGACTTTTGCCATTTTCATTATAATTAGCCTTGGTGTGGGTCTCTTTGGGTTCATCTTATTGGAACTCTCTGGATTATCTGGATCTGGATGTCTAGTCCCTTTCCCAGGTCAGAGGAGTTTTCAGCCATTATTTCTTCAAATAAGTTTTCTTCCCTTTTCTCTCTCTCTTCTCCACCTGGGACCCCCTATAATGAGAATGTTATTCTGCTTGATGTTTTTCCATAGGTCCCTTAAGCTATCTTCATTTTTAAGAATTATTTGTTCTTTTTGCTGCTTAGCTTGCATTCCACTGCCCTGTCTTCTAGCTCACTGATCCTTTCTTCTACTTTATTTATTCTGTTGTTGAATCTCTCTAGTGTATTCTTCAGTTCACTTACTGTATTCTTTGGCTCTGTGACTTCTGTTTGGTACTTTCTTATACTTTTACCTCTTTGTTGAATTTTTTGGTGCATTCTTCCATTCTTCTCTGGAGTTTAGTGAACATCTTTATGACTATTACTTTGAATTCTTTATCAGATAAATTATTTATCTCCAGTTCATTAAGGTTTGTTTTCTTGATTTTTTTTTTCCATTTAGAACATATGTCTCTGTTTCTTCATTTTCCTCAAACTCTGTGTTTGTTTCTATGTATTAAGCAAAACTGCTACGTCTCCCTGGCTTGAACAAGATGAAACTTGTTTGACCTTGCCCTAGCTCTTGGTCACATCTCAAAGCTTTGTGATTGTCTAAGCAGCCTAATTTATTCTTGATAGGTTCCAGCTGTTGAGGGTGTGCCAAGACTTGGTAGTGTTTCAAAAGGAGTGACCTCAGTCAGCTCTTAGTTTCAGAATGATTGGGAGCCTGACCTTCAGTTCACAGCTCTTAAATTATGCATTATACATACAGTGTGGTGGGAGTACAGTCATAAACTCTGCTGACCTCCAGACCAAACAATCTGGATATGTCCCTATGGTGAAACTGCAAACAGCAGGGCTCCAGAAAGATCTATAGTCTCCGTTCTTGGAGGTGTTGGTGAACTGTAGGTAAACATAGAACACAAAGATGGTGTCACTTGGTCTACATTTCTGAGAGCATTTCTGTAGCCTTTAGAGGTGTTGCGAACCTGAAGCTTCCCCTCAGGCTAAAGATTCAAGAAATATAAATAGTTCTTTCTCACAGGAAGACTGGGGTTGTGTTTTAGTCTGCTGTCTGTGTAGTGTTCTGGAGGAGTAGCCTGCCAAGAACTGTCTGTCGAATTGTTACAGTCTCATGAGACTCAAGAAAGCAAGCTCCCCTACACACCATGTGATCAAGCAAAGTTCCCTCCATGGACTGCGTGTTCCTGCTGGCTTTGGCAATGCAACTCGGGAGTGAAGATGTGGGGTGTGACCATAAGCTTTAGCAGGGTCATGGGAGAGTGAAGGAACCACCTGTATCCCCCGGCATTGGCAGGGCAGCAGAACAGTGCAGGAATGGGGTGTGCCCTCTGTCTTTACCATGGCAAAAGGAGATTGCAGAACCTATGTGTACCTGCCTGACCTAGCAAGCCAGAGTGAGAATACAAAAATGACACCAGCCATACATCTGTTCAGGAGAGAGTTCCAAGAAGCCCTTGCCCCTCTAGCAGACTCTGTAAGATTAGCAAATACGTTTCCTTCAGAAATTGTCTGGGTACTTTTCAAACTGTTGCTTTTGTGTTGTGACCCAGGGTGAGTGAATCTGCATGCAAACCCTTTAATAAGACTCAGTTCCCTAGAGTCCTGTGAGTCTCCTGGATGTAGTCTCCACTGTTTTTCAAAGCCAGATGTTTTTGGGGGTTATCTCTCCTGTGCAGTGTCCAATGTTGGTGTGCCTGCTCTGCGGTATGACCTTCTCACTCCTTAGGGAGAAGTTCCTGCTTTTTAAGATCCCTCCTGATTGTGGGTTGTGGCACTGTGAGTGGGATTTTTGGTGAGAAGTTGTCTCTGCTGCTCCTAACCATCCCAACGTGGCCCTTTTATCCTTTGTTAGGGAAGAGCTATTTAGCTACTTTTCAGGTTCTTTGCCAGAGAAAACTGTTTCACATGTAGCTGTATATTGGGTGTTCTATGGGAGGAGTTGAGTTTGGAATCTTCCTGTCCTGTACTCTTGAACTGCTCCTGGGGAATATTCTTTTTAATACCTAAGATTGTATGGTTATTACTAAAGAGCTCCAGAGGGCATAAGAAGTTTTCCTCCTCTTATGGAAAAGATTTCCTCCTGAGCTATGAATGTTACAATCCTAAACTTTAATAGATGATTTCTCATGATACAAGAGGCCCACAGGACAAGTTTTCAAAAGAGATGTTTACCAATATCCCCTAGAATGAGAGCATTTCAAGAATGTTAATATCATTATTAAGTCATATGAAATTGCTGATACTCAACTGTTTTGACCAATAAAATGGCCAATTCACATATGGTTCATCTTACCCTTGTGACTGACAGAAATATATCATATTACGTGTTTATGGCACCTTCTGGTTGGCAAAGTCTTTTAATATGTGTTATCTTATTTGATCCCCAAAATAATCAAGTAGTAAAGCAGTCATTACTCTTCCCTTCTTACAGATGAGAAACCTGTGCTTCGGAAAGATGAAGTGGCGGGGCCTGGGTCACATAACTCTAAAGAAGCAGAGCCCGTGCTTCTCGCTCCAGCTCAGAGCTCCCTTCAGGGTCAGGATCTCCACGAGGGGGCTGTGCTTTCACAGGATGCAAAGCCACGGAAGTGAATGGAGGCTGAAATGAAGGCAGTGCTCCTAGCTGGGTGCTGTTTTCTAACTTACACTAAAATCCGGCCAAACGAAAACAGAAACAGAATCATTCCTAATAACAGGAATAATTCTCCATAATGGACTTTCGTTAATAATGTTTTGAGTTGTTTTTCCAGTGGAGGAAAGGTTGGTCATCTTCTGGATTACTTGACCTAGTCCTCTTGGTTTGTCACAGCTTTGAAGAGGCTAAACAATCTTAGGGGCATTCTCATTGGGTAAGTTACCATATAATGTGATAGGAGGTGACGAGCGTGTTTGGCAGAATTCTTAAATGGCTCCCAGGATTTCTGTCTCCCTGCTGTATATACCACGTATCTGCCTTCCCTTGAGTACAGGCAGAACCTACGAATAACACAGGATAGTTACTCCCATGATTGCATATGTTATGTAAGGCTCCTTCTTTGTCTACTGGAGAAAGATTCTCTTGCTGGCTTTCATGAAGTAAGCTGTCAAGTTGTGGGAGCAACCTCTAGCTGCGGAGAGTGACCCTCAGTTGATAGCCAGCAAGGAAAGAGGGACCTCAATCCTACAGCCTCAAGGAACTGAGTTCTGTCAAGAACCTGTGAGTTTGGAGAAGAATCCTGAGTTCAAGATAGACCACAGCCCTAGCTGATACCTTTCATCAGCCTGTTGAGACCCTGTAGAGAAGATCTACCTAATCTGTCCTTAGTCTTCTGACCCATTGAAACTATGAGATAATGAATTAGGTAAATTAAATTTAATTAGGTAAATTAAAGCCTCAGGTGCTCTGATCTCTCTTGAGGATTCCCTTGGCTCCACCAAAACATTTGTCCCGAATCAAATTTTTTAGCTTTTTGATGCTGATTTGATTTGCAGAGGCCTGCTCTTTCAGTTTTTGGCTAATCCTCAAATAGATGTTTTAGATTGTCTTCAGGGTGTCTGAGTTTGTCCTCATATAACTTTATGTCTGGTTTTTTGTTTGTTTGTTTGTTTTTGCTAGTGGATTCTAATCTGCTTTATGCCCTGGATCCTTCTGGAAGGTATCAAGGTCATCTTGGGTTCTACAATAGGCTTGTTCTGTCCAGGTGCACACTAAGAAGTGAATGCTTGGACATTTTAAACCAGTGAGTTAAATCCAACATTTTTTGGTTATATATAAAGTGTATAAAATAAGTGGTTTTACATAGAATCACTTGCTAATGAATTTTATAAATGCTTAATTACTGAATTTTTTTTTATAGATTAGGTATCTAAGTATAATTCCATTGGTTAAAAATAATTGATGTAGACTTTGTAATCAATCAGTTAAGAGATTTCCATTACACAGATGTTGAACAATTATAATTTCCATATTATGGAAAAAAATATCTACACCAGAAGAAAACAGCAATATTTTTGTAATTTTTGATAACAAAAATGGATTCCAATGCAATGGATCAGCATCATGTAAGATCAAACATTGTTTCACAATGATTTTCTGGACCTGTTAATTCCAGAACAATTAGATTAGCCATCTGAAGCATCTATTTCAAAAAATAATAAAATCAGTGTTAAAAAATAGGAAGCCTTTAAAAAGTTTGATTGTTAGTCACTTAAATTTATTTTAGATGTAATGATCTAAACTGACATAATCTAAAATTAAAAATTATCTTATAACATGTGAAGAAAATATATTCCAAAATAATGTGCATACCTGACAACCCTTTATGTTAAAAATTCTGATAGAAAAGAAGAATAAATATCAATATTGTTTTTCTTTTAGTGGTAAGAATACAAATTATTTTTCTACTTTTCTGTATTGAGATGTTGTTCCCAAAGGAAAATATGTTATTTCAGTAACAAATAATTAAAAGATGTTTTTCTAACATTTATGAGTTGTTATAGGTAAATATAAAAGAAGGGGCTTTAAAAAGTCACTACTCTGGAGTGTTGTCCATAATAGTTCCTGGAGTCCAGAACTGTTACCCTTTGACTTCTATATTGCTTTTTTTAGAGCTTTTACCTCTTCTCTGGTTTTCATTTTGAAATGTGAACGTCTTCCTCATTAGTAAATCCACTTGCAATTATCTCCATTATCTCCTTTAAGGTTTAGCCTGACATCAGCTATTTCCTTGTCTAGTACAAAACTGGTCTCCCCCTTGGCCTACCCTTGCTCACCTCAAGCCATAATTCACACTCTGGTGAGTTATTTTGCAAACACACACTGTATAGAAACAGATTACTGTCCTAAAACAAATCCTTTCTGGAGCCTAAAAGGCTCTTTGTCTAGCCCCTGCACACCTTTCCAGTCTCATTATAAACTATTCTCTTCTGTCTCTGTAATCTCTCATGCTGGACCTCTTGCCTCAGGGTCTTTGCATCAAAAACCTCCTTATCTTCCTCCCATTTTGTTTGCTAGTTTTTCAGTTCTCAGTTTACATGTCACTTTAGGAACTCTACATTGATCCATACTTGTTCTCAGACTAGATCACTTTGCTTTCTTTTAAACTTCCATAGCTCACGTTAGCACCTCAATATTTGTCATCTCCACTTGACTATACATTTGAGGAGGACAAGGTACCGACTTATTGGGCATCACAGCTTTTCCCCAGGACCTACAATAATGCAGACACAACGACAGTGCAGCCACATCGAGACACTCGATAAATGTATTGAAGAAATGATTGATGGGACTGCTCTGCTCGGATGGGACCGTATTGCTTCCTGTATACCAGCTGTCCCCACTGTTCCAGCTGCATGTAAGCTGGAGGCCTTGCCTGGTTATGAAAGAATACAGAGAAAAGACAAAGAAATAACTTGCCACACTTCCTTGTCCTGACGTGCCCTGAACCATGCCTTTTACAAGCTGTTGTGGCTTAGTCATTTGTGTGAGGAACAGAGTAGTTATTCTTGCAACCCTAAGGAGATTCTGCTGTCTCTGTATTCATGAGGAGAATAGGGCTAAGTGTGTGTAATTGCTGGCTCTGGTCCTAATCAGAAGCTTAAAGAACCGAAAAAAAACCCATGACATATTTCTTGTCTTCTGTCTGAGAATTTTCATATTGACATTCATCAGTGCTCAGCTGAAAAACTGCAGACTGTGTGGAATAGGGCTGGGAATGGAAAAAGGAATGTTAGTACTTCCTCCAAAACAAATTTCTCAATTGTCTGACAGTTATTGAGCAATGAGAAAAGGGTATTTTTTCACTGAGACCTGAAGTGTTTGGGCAATGCACGATGCTAATCAAGAATGATAGAAGAGAAACTGTCACAGTTTCTTCTTTAAGATTCTAGGGACTAGGAAGCACACACAAAAGACACAATGGTAAGGTAAGACAATGTATAGTTAATGGTTAGATCTCTCTCTACTTACATATGCTCATGTAAACCAAGATAGAATACTGAGATAATTTCTAAACAAAGTTCCAGAAGATGAAGGTTAAACATTTAATACAATATAAGATATTTATCCATAGTTTCAATTGTTCTGGAATTGTTATTTCTATATTTTCCCAACCCTGGCTTCAGATATGAGGGAAGTTAGAACACTTAGTCCTCACCCAGAAGGTGCCAAGGTCACGTGGGCTCTACCTTTGGTCTATCAAATTGTTCACATGACTTTCTTCCAAGAAGCAGAAACTGAATGATGTATGGGGTTACTCCTAGAAAATAAACTTATAAGCCATATAAACAAGTTAAAGGGAGAGGACTCTGAAGAAAAGTGATGTCTTGGAAAGTTTTACTCTGCTTGCAAACTAACAAGTTAGCCTGCCATGGCTTCATGGCTGCTGGCAGGAGAGGAGGCTCCTGGTTCAGAGACAAAGGACTCTGGGAGTCATAGCACAGCGAGGAACATGAGTACTGTTTGTGCCAAATCCCCATGTCTCCCAGACTCTACAGGGGTGACCCTGAAGGGCCCTGGTAGGCCCTGCCCACACAGGGCTTGTGTCATGGCTGAGGAACCCACGCTCAGGAAATCTGAATGTCTCATAAGAGGCTGCAATCACATCATCCCTTTGTGACAGAGGAAGGCACCATCTCTAACTTCCAGGCTGGGAAAGGTAGTCCCTATGCTCACAGTGCAGACAGAAAAGTGAGAAAACTATGCATGATTGTTAAATAAATTAAGGGGAAAAGAAGTAAGAGTGCTTTTTCCTCTTCTCCTGTCTTGCTTTAGAACTAGAAAGCAGAGAGAACACTTCAAATAAAACCAGATGCTCGTTTTATAACAAGTAACACAAATGATTAGGCATTTCATTATGTCCTTTGTTTTCTTGTTTTCCTGATCATGGCTTCCAGAGTAATATTTACTTAGTATACAGTAAGGGCTCATAAATGCTTATTATCTATATGAATTCTCAGAAGGGTGTCAAATAGGCATCACTAGGTTTCATTTCCAGAGAAAAGTAGCAACTGGATGGATGATAAAGTTACTGATAACTGGCTCACCCTTACCCTGACTTCAATCTCACATTTTCAGCACTGAACAACATCCAGCCATGGTACTACCGAAAATTACCATTATTTTATATCTGTGTTACACTGATGAAATTAAACAATGCTATATGGCACCACTTTATTCTTACATGGGAAGAAAACAATCCTACCAGAAATTTTCATGTTTGTTGTGTGTATCAGGGCAAAACCTATGAAATGTGAAAACATTTCCTTTACCTATAGGAAGCTGATCCTCATAAACATGTGGCCTTCTCCTGCAGAGTGTAAAGATTGGTAAATAAAGAGCTCTCTAATAGAGACAGTGCTCATCCCTGTGAGGCCAATGAGTCCTTTCAAGACACCATGGTTCTAGTCAGTGCCCTGTACGAGTTCATTAACCCAGCACAAATAGACCATTTACTCCTACCAACAGGATCATGCTAATTAAATTGCTCTGTTTACCCACCTATGTCCCAATTTTCTATGAATACATGAATGTCTTGAGTCTCATTCCCCACATCTTCGTTGAAGGCAGAGATGATTACAGATTCACACTCTTAACTTGTATTTTTACTACAGATCTCAGGCCTCACGGATTTCTTCAAAACCAGTTTTTAAAAAAACTTGTTGCAATAGTGTTGTACTTAGTAAGAGCTGCCCAGATGGCTGAATTTTAAAGTTTGGTATGTTTACATATATCTGTGATAGTTATCTATGGGCAAGTTTTATTATTATTTTATTTCTGTCATGCTAAAATTCAAAAAGGTCCTTCCTCTTACCTATGGCTCATTCCTACATCTGTGCTGTGGATTTTTCAGGAAACTTAAATTGTAAGCAAGTCATCTCTCATATATTTAAACTCTCTCTCAACAAAAACAAACAATAAACAAAAACAAATAATCTCTAGGCATCTCCTCTCCTGATAACTTCCCTCTTATTTTCTCCATTTCATAGCCAGCCTTCTCAAAACAATCATCATTGTCTCTATTTCCTTTGTTTTTATTCCAGTATGGGTTTGTCTACTTTATGTCTCCAATTACAGCTCACTTACATCCCCTTGACCCCCCATTTGTTTTCCTCCAAAAACACTGTGTTATTATCCAAGCCAAAAATCTTGAGTCATCTTTGATACCTTCCTTTGCTAAATTCGCTAGCTAGCAAATCTCATTGATTTTTTTCATTCCTACATAGCTCTCACCATCTGGAGTCCACCACCCTAGCCCACACTTTTGGGGTCTCTCTCAAAGATGACTGTAGCAGGCTCCCAAGTAGTCTATCTGCATCTATTCTGGTTTCCCTCTAAACCATTATGAAAATAAGACTTTCCAAAATGTGCAACTTCCAAAAAAAAAAGAAATCCCACGCCACTCTTTTAGCCTCCCATTGTCCTCAGGACGAAGCACACCAACTTGGCCGACTGTGCCCACTCCTGACGCTCTCTCCGTGGTCTTCCTCCTGTGGGCTCCAGGCATGCTGGCTCTCCCTTGACCCTTCACATTTCACGTGCTCTTTCCTCCCTTGGTGCTTGAGCACATGTTGCCTATAACCGGATGCTCTTCTCGTGAACCTCCACCTACTTAACTCTAACTCATCCGTCAGTACTCAGAGGAAGGATCTTTTGCTCAGGAAAGTCTCCTATGAGTCTTTGACTAGGTTAATTTTCCCTATTACATATTACCTATGGCTCATTCCTACATCTGTGCTATGGATTTTTCAGGAAACTTAAATTGTAAGCGAGTCATCTCTCATATATTTAAACTCTCTCAACTGGAACTTCGCCACTGGCTTTTAAATGTGCTCAATAGGGAAAACGTATTATGTAATACGATGAGGGCACAATGGTACATTTTTTAAATAGCTCTGGTCACAGTAGCGATTGTATATACGTTTGCGTGACTATTTGATGAATACCTGTCTTCCCCATCTGAATATAATCTATACAAAATTAGAGATGGGTCTGCTTTTCCTCACCAGGAATTATCACAAGAAGAAGCATATGAGAAGCACTTTGTAAACGATTGATGACCTAAAGAGGGAAAAAAAAACAACAATCAAAAACTACCAGCCTATAGGAATAAAAGACTTATAGAATAGAAGGGAATAGAAGAGGGTCAATGAACTATGAAAGAAAGAGAAGAAAGGAGGAGAAAAAGACCAAAAAGAAACATAAAAATCAGAAGAAAAATTCTTTTTTGGTGAAAAACAATTATTAAATATTTAGAATGTGCTAAGCACTAAGTCAAAATGTTTATAAGTATTGCCTTCAAAACACATTCAAGGATAAACTATTTTAATTTCTGTCTTAAAAATTAGACAACTGGGGTACAGGGAAGTTTAGACTCAAGTCATCCCCCATTATCCACAGGAGATACTTTCCAAGATCCCTGGGTGTCTGAAACCACAGAGAATACCAAATCCTACATATGCTGCTTTTTCCTATATATACATACTCATGATAAAGTTTAATCTATAAATTAAACATAGTAAGAGATTGACAGCAACAGCTAATAATAAAATAGAAAAAATTATAATGGTATGGATGCAATAAAAGTTATGGTATTGTACTGTGCTCACCCTTCTTGAGATGAGGTGAGATGGTAAAATGCCTACGTGATGAGATGAGGTGAGTGGAATGACGTGGGCACTGTGACGTAGTTTCGGCCGGCTACTGACCTCCTGATAACATATCAGAAGGAGGAGCTTCTGCTCTGGGCTATGGTTGACCATGGATAACTGAAACTGTGAAAAGCAAACCTGTAAGAAGAGACTACTGTATGTTTAAGTGCTGAAATTTAAAACTAGATGTGTTTGAATGGAGTGAAAAAATTACTTTAGAATTTTCAAGCCCAAGATCATAATTGAAAATTAAATATTTTGGGTAACAGAATGCCTGAGAGCTTTTGAGAAGGCAATTCATGTGGCCCCAATGGTACATATAAGAAAACCATCCAGCATCTTTAACTCAATCAAGCAAAAATATTTGGTGAAAATAAACAACTACCAAAGGACTAATTTTTTATTTATAAAAATGTTTTTTACTTAAAAATAATAACTTGATTTTTCCAATTTTATTTATACGTATATAATAACATGTAATGTTGTTTTAAGTTTAAAGTGTACAACGTAATGATTTGATATATGTATATATTACAAAATGACCACCACAATAAGTTTAGTTAACATCTATCACTTCACAAAGTTAGAATTCTTTTTCTTGTGATAAGACCTTTTAAGATCTACTCTTAACTGTCAAATATTCAATAGAATATTGTTAGCTATAACCACCATGCTGTGTATTATGCCTCCAGGGATTATTTATATTATAAATGGAAGTTTGTAACTTTTGACTACCTTCACCCATTTTCCCCATTTCCCATTCTTTTGCTCTGGAAACCATCAAACTGTTCTCTTTTTCTATGAATTCGTTTTTTTTAGATTCCATGTATAAGTGAGATCATGCATAATTGTCTTTCTCCATCTGATTTATTCACTTAGCATAATACCCTCAAAGTCATTCTATGTTGTTGCTAATGGCAGGATCCCTTCTTTTATGGCTTAATAATATTTCATTTTATATATATATACATAATTGAGTTAATATACACATCATATTTTCTTTGTCCATTCATCCATCAATAGACACGTAAGTTGTTTCTATGAACTTTATTCTTTTGAATGGGCAAGGAAAAGGGATGGATACTAAACTTTGATTTAGTATCCTAATGAGAAAATAAGTAATTTATGTTTTCAGGCTTATCTACATTTAAAAGGACATGAAGTTTTATAATTTAAAAACAATTAATGAGAATGTGGCAGTGAGGGAAGTGACATGTAAGAGCAATGTGAAAATAATTTGAATTCATTCTGTGGTTATTTCTAGGTAAAACAAGACAGTGCCAGTTCTACTGTATGTGTGTGCACTCCTCTCTGAATGCTTTACATGCATCAAATCACTAAAACTTCACACTATTTTGCAATATAGGTATTCTTACTAATATTTTAATTTTTTAATTTTTTTACAGAAGAGAAAACTGAGGTTCAGAAAAGCTTAGAATCTTATCAAAAGTCATACAACTGCTATGACTCCAAGCCACAGGAGTTATAACTTCACACACTTACTCCCACAGGACTGATTATGGAAAATAGGGAGGATATATGATCATAGCAACCAAGGTCACAAGAATTTGAAGTAGTTTGAGAAAAAGCATTTCATTGAACTCTGTTTAAATACAATTATTATACTTTGTTTATAACTTTATACTTTATAAAGTGCTTTGAGTGCAGTGTATCAATGTATTATCACAATCACTGAATAAAATGGGTAATTTCACTGTAAATTTGCAGATTTGGAAACTCAAGACTAACCTACTTGCCATATATTGCTCAGAAGCATAGAGCAAGAACACTAACAAGCTTTTTTCTCAAAACCCCATGGTTTATTGGAGGTTAGCTGGAGAAGAATTTTTTAGAAGAAATTTGAGCATACCTTAATGTTAAGAGGAAAAATAGCTAACTTGCTAGTTTAATAAGTAGAGGAAAGTATTAAGAATTCAATAATATCTTAATATAAATAGCTGCATATTTTTGTGACTTTGGGATTCAGGGAACAAATTTCTTAAAACCTTTATTTTTATCATAATTATTAGCACCTTATTCTAAATTTACTATTCTCAAGGCATTTTCTTAGTACAGTTAATTAGTTTTAATAAGAAGCAGGTATCATTGATCTGAAAAGGACACACACTAAAGAAAAGCCACGTAAGTTTCCTGACGAAATGCCTGAAAGTATAATGATTAACAAACAGCTTAAAATGTAATAACTATGATAATAATTTCTAGAAAACACATAGTGCCTTAATAAACTACATCAAAATACTAAATTTCAAATTGAGTAATGATGTTTTTCACTTTTATGACAAGCACATATCTCTGCTATGCATGAATGTTTTTCTCATATAAATTAATTCTTAGAAACTTTTTTTCAGGTTAAGTAAGGTCATTAGTTGCCCCATTAGTTTAGGAAAACATTTGATTTCTCAATTTTGGGCAGTAATATGTAAATCTTAGTTTCTCAGGACCTCCCAATATGCCTATTTTTATCCTAAGTCAGTGGAACATATCTTTAATAAATAGAACAAAATCTGCAGCAATGTCTCAACTCAGGAAGTTAATTAATTGGTGCATTCAGGCGAGAAAGGAGAAAAGAGGGAGAAGAAGAATACAGAGATGAGCAATATCAGAACCTCTACAGATGCTAACGTAATGATCATATATTAGAAGAGATTTTAAAAAATAGATTGGATGAAACTAAAGGAAAAAGAAACACTAAAATTTAAATGATGAGAAATGATGCTTTTTTAGGTCCTTAAAGTACTATGACCTCCACATAATCTCCTTGGACTCAAATACTTTATCCCATCCATGTATCTCACAAGGTGATACAATCTCTGAGTCTTTCATGAGTATGAAATGTTCCCCCTCACTTCGGTTTTCTTCATTTCTTTTTCTAATGATGTATAGTCTTGCCCTCCTTTTGTTAAATGTATCCTTACGTATTTTCATCTTTTTACTGCTGTTGTGAATGAAATCATTTTCTTAATTTCATTTGCATATTATTCATTACTACTACATAGAGATTCCATTTCTTCTGTTTACTGATCTTGTCCTGTGAACTTGCTGAACTCATTTATATCAGTTCTAGTAGCTTTCTGCTGGGTGGGAGGCAGGTAGGAGAGGGTGTTCTTTGGGATTTTTCTATGTACAGGATCATGTCATCTACAAATAAAGTCATTCTCCTTCTTCCCTCCAATATGATTTCTCAAATTCATTTTTCTTACCTGATCGCTCTGGCCACAACCTTCTGCACAAGATTAAATAGAATTGGTAAGAATGAATGTATTTGCTTTGTTCCTCCTTATAAGGGAAGTGCATTTTAATATTTCATAGTTATGTGTGTTATTAGCTGCAGGGTTTTTTGATGATGATGTTCTTTTTTCAGGTTGAGGAAATTCTCTTCTGTTCCTCATCTGTTGAGATTTTTAAAAATATGAATATGTATTGGATTTGCTTTTTCTGTGGGTATTGAGATGTTCTTGTGATTTTTGTCATTTATTCCATTAATAGATACATTGTATTGATTGGGCTTTATAGTAAACTAAGCCTTGCAATTCTGACATGAATCTCACTTTGTCAAGGTTTATAATCCTTTTTATGTATTGCTGGATTCTAGTTTAAATGTTATCATTTTCACTGATCTTGTCAAAGAATCAACTTCTGACTTCATTAATTTTCTTTAGTTTTCCTGTTTTCTATCTCATTGGCTTTTGCTCCTGTTTTTATTATTTCCTTCCTTCTGCATGCTTTGAATTTAATTTGCTGTTCTTTTTCTACTTCTTAAGGTGGAAATTAAGTTTTCTAATATAAATGCTTAAAGCTATAAACTTCCCTCTAAGTACTTCTTTAGCTTCATTACATAAACATTTGTATGTTTTGGGCTTTCTTATTTCAACTAAAACTATTTTCTAATTTTCTTTGCAATTTTTGTTGGCCCATGGGTCACTTAGACACATGTTGTTTAATTTTCAAATATTTGTCTATTTCCCAAACTCCGTTCTCTTGTTCACTTCTAATTTAGTTACACTATGGTTGGAGAATATACCTTATATATTTTAATTCCATTAAATTTTTTGAGGCTTCTTTTAAAGCTTAGGACATGTTGACCATTCCTCATGGCCTGCACCGATGAAGCTGGGGCGCTGGAAGTGGTGCAGCACAAGGATAAAACTCCGATCTACTCATATTTGGAGGATGTCTGATAGAGGCATTATCTTTTTACTGTTTAAAGAATGGATGAAATCTCTGCAGTTCAAAATCTTCGGCTAACCTAAAAATAATTCTATATAAAACTATAATGCAATAAACATCATTACAAAGAAAAGTTCTGAATAAAAATAATTATGCTGTCAGAAAATATCCATAGGAAAATATTTTGATGTGGTTATAAAACATTATCCTCCTACTTAACAGAGTCAAATGCTTTCTTTGATTTCTACTCAAGAAGAAAAAATATATATATTTGCTTATGAGAAAAGCTCCAAGTGAATAATTCAATACAAATAAGATGCAGAGCCTCCACTTGCATTAGGCTTCATGCCAAATATTTTGTCCCTGTACCAGGGAGCTCAGGGAACGTGAAACAAATGTCTATGCAAATAATAGTAGAACATCAAATATCATAAGGACACAGTTTTATTTGAAAAATCAAACTGATATGCTTTTATTTAATGATTAATAGTTTATTGCAAAGGATATTATTAAGGATACAAGTGAACAGTCAGATAAAGTTGTACTTACGTCAAACTTTAGAAGTGCCCCAAGTACAGGAGCTTCTATCCTTAGGGAGTTAGAGTGCACCACATGGATGTGTGCCCCAACCTGGAAGTTCACCAAACCCCATAGTTTAGGGGGTTTTATACACATGTCATTAAGTAGGCTCAGTTGATTAAATCACTGGAGAAGTTCTTATGCCAGGAACTAGGGAGAAAGACCAAACGTATGTTTATTATGTCATAATATGACAACCATGTTCATAGACTGGAAAACTCAATATCGTTAAAGTATCAGTCCTTTATATTAATTTTTATCTGCAATAGGAACTTAATAAAAAACAAAGACAGAAACAAAACCTCTTAGAAAGTAGTTGAGGGAGGCTATTTCATTATGTTAGCTGCTGAAACAAAGATATGAGTGCACAAGCCAAGAACACTGCGCCCTCCTCATCAAAATGTGAGCAAATAAAAAAAATAGCCTTTTACATTAAAAAGAGTCTAAACCCATGGGCTTTCTGCCCCCAGTAGGAAGACAACAGCCACCCCTTTCCCTCTCCTCTCTCCTCTCTTTCTTTTCTCCCTCCCTCTTTTCCTTCCTTCCTTTCTTCCTCACCTTCTCTTTCTCCTATTTTTCCTCCTCTTCCTGTTCCTCCTTCCTCTTCCCTGTCCCTCTCTACCTCCTACTTCCCATTCTCAGATGAAAACAGAATGCTAATATCTTGAGATGTACCACCTCAGACTTTAAATAAAGATTGTGGCCCAAAATGTGCATCTGAGTTTAAAAAGTCAGGATGAGATACTCATAAATTTTGACCTTGGTTCTGCCCAGAACAAAGGTTGGAGAATGCTTTAGTTTCCAAGGTTCAAGTGATAATTTATAGTTTCTATATTAAATGCAGTTCAGGATAAGGCTTTATGAAATGAAACAACTGAAGTTGAAAAAACGTACTTTGATGAAAATTAAATGTTATATATATTTAAAATTCCTCTTCATTGTGTGATTGCAATTTTTCTGAATTCCAATAGGTCTATTTTTGAAAAATAAAGCTTCACTTTATATACGTACTATGTGTGGGGGACAGGCACCACATATATAGGAGTTGTGCCCTGCTATATAGAAGCTAAAAATGGTTTAGTGAAATGTCACTGCACGTGACAAAACCAACAAATACTGAACAATGAATGGTAAGTAGCAAATAGTGTAAGTAGTACTAATCAATCATAGATGGATGAGTGCTTTTCAGTTTGGGATGGTTAAACATGTTTACAGCTTTAAATAATAAAATTAATTCATTTTGCATTCATTGGAAATAATACTATTTTAAATACTACTTATTATCCTCTGTTGTAACGTAGAGATGGGGACACTCATGCTTTAAATGACTGGTGTTTCTGATTCAATATGAAAATCTAGTATAATTAATGTACATTTTTAACACTTTCTTATTTTAGAATGTATTAAATACATTGAATTATTTGCAAACTTTGGATTGATATCCTCACAAATACATTTTCCCCCAAATTGAATTTTTATTCAAGTTTGAAAGCATAATGCAATTAAAAAAAACTTTAACCCATATGGTTTTATTCATCAACTCTTAAATTGTTAAAGTACACTATTGTTTTTAATGAATATTTTATGTTCTGAAGAAGTCTTTTGAACTATTTAAATGACATTTTTATTCTTATAAAACACAATGGTTAATTTTTAGCCAAGGAATTACAAAACAATCTGGAAGAAAAGGATATTCTCAGGTCTTGCTCTTTGTACATCCTCTTTCGTAAACACCTTATCATTGCAGGCATTAGACTCTGACTGCAGCAGTATAAGGTAAGAGAGAGAAAAGTAGGACACAAAACCAGTACAAGGCACTTGTGGAATAGCTTCATTTATGACCAAAGAGCATATTCAGGTTTATGTCTAAATCAAGCAAAAGTGTGCATAATCAATAGACCTGTTCTATGTCCTCTCTATAGTGATTCAAGTGAAATTTCTTGAGATGTAGTTAGTGATGAAACCATGCAAAATACAAGATGTTTATAAAGAGAGAGTTCTGATTAGTAAATTTATGAGTATGACTGAATGAGGTGAAAATATTGATGACAACACCCATATTCTCAGCCACGGGAAACCAGCTCTGACAAAGTCCCATGGCAATACCAGTGCTTTCACACTGAATCTGTGAATCAGCATCATGCGTGTATCCATGCAATCACTGCTCAGCCCCAAACAGCCACAGCTGTGGAGAAGCAATGTGAGAAAATGACAGCCAGAGAGACTGCATTATATGCAGGGGAATTAGGAAGTCTGATGACATCAGAACATGGTTCATCCTGAGGCTCACACAGCCTTTCACTGAATCTAGAAATCCATGATTAGGGATTTTATTTTTTGGCTAAAGACTTTGTCCTCTCAAACAATTCAAAACATCCACCAAAGGAAATGTAATACTCTTTCTCAACCATGGACTATTAGTGATCTGTTTATTAGATTACTTTCAGGGGTTACGAGTTTTGATGGGAGAGAATGGATTTTACTTTTTTTTCAGAGTTTTGATAAGATTAGGTATATTTATAAAAGTCCTTAAGAATGCACTCTTTTTTGCCCAAGATTCCATCTACATAGCTTGAAAGAGACATAGCAGAA
This sequence comes from Manis pentadactyla, assembly GCF_030020395.1. NCBI lineage: Eukaryota > Metazoa > Chordata > Mammalia > Pholidota > Manidae > Manis > Manis pentadactyla. The sequence continues at coordinate 59,398,585 of NC_080034.1, forward strand.
GAAACTTTCTGCAACACTCACAGCCAATGGCAAAATCAGTCTGTCAAAGGAATTCTGTAGTTGACTGAGTTCTTCATAATCTAATACAAATCAAACCATATATTCAGGCACAGTTCTATTGGTGTGAGTTTTCATGAATGAATTTCATGATTTTTTTCCTCTGTTAAAAAGCAAAATGGGTAGACAGCAGTTAGATGTTGACCCAGTACTACTGAGATGTGTTTATGGAATACAAAAAGGATAATTTTTCTGCCAAAAGTCTTAGAATTATCATCACAATGCTAAAGGTGGAAATCTATCCTATAAAAAACATAAATGGCTAGTTCCAAATCTGGTTCTTAATAGATACTTTGTACTATTAATGCCTGGATTTCATTTTTTTGTTTTTGATTTGGAATCTTTTCAAGCATGTACTAATATTTCCTCATTTTATTATCACATTTTTGTAAAGAAGACATTATTAACATCCATTTTACAATGCAATGACTAAGGCTTAGGATAGTTATATGCAAGTCAAATCTTTGAAGGAAAGAAAAGTGTCTGGTTTTATTCTGTTACTATAGTTCCTTCCTCACTGAGGCAACTCTGTTTCACGATGTGAGAGCCATAGATATCCTTCAAGGTTTCCTTTAAGAATATTTTTCTATGCTTTTCAAAACAAAGTTTCTGAAGTCCATTCTAGAGTCAGGGAAGAGCTCAGACTCAGGATGTTTAAAACTATCCATGGGATCTAACATCTGAGTTGGCTTATAGGTTTCTTTTTTCTCTATTCTTATTGCAACAGAACTGAACCAAAGTTGTAATTCTTAGAGAGTTTCAGAATGGTAAATGCAGTTCAAACCTGGGTGTTAGGTGCTCTCTGCATGTTAAAAGGTAATTGAATAGGGGCAAGTACAAATACAATTGGATATGTAGGCTAGAGGCACTAAGTTGCAGCCTCAAAGAGGTCACACTGAAATGAATTTTTTAAAAGGGCTATAAAATTGCATCTAAGATAGATGGGGAGCAAAGGCAATATTTAAATGAAATTGTTATGGATGTAAGTCACTTCCCAGGCATTATAACTATTTCTAACATAAAATATGTTTTCACTTCATATATAAAACATTGTTATTATTCATATCTTATGACATGTTAACATATTAAAACTTAAATGTTTAATGCATATATTAAAATTTTGTGTCATCATTAACCAGCTGATGAATTCTCTTTGAAAAAAATAATGGAAAAGATATATCAAGAGAGATAATTTTAACAATTAGAATAAAAATATGTATCTTAGAGTGTGGTAAGATAAAACTGTCTAACTCTAAGTTCCAAACCTTTATTTATTTATTTACTTAGTTAGTTAGTTTGCTCATGGGAATCCTACTGCCATTTGTTTTGCTATTAAATGACATTTCAAATACTTTATTATAAACATAAATAGCATCTGTTTTCAAGAAGGCTAATGACAACCTAAATTTGAGAGTTATCTTGCATTTCCACACCCTGCTAAATAGGTGAATGGTTGCTTTATAGATTGCATCTGAAGGATAAACAAAGAAGGATGGTAGATTACAAAAAAGGCACTTGAAACTGACAAGTGCCCTATAATTCATGAACATCATCCTAAAAACTGTCACTTCAATTGACATCTGTTATACAACCTGATACATGAGTTTCTGGAAAAGCACAATCTTATATTGTTTAGAAAAAATATATATGTATATGTATATAATATATATATATTAAACTGCTTTGATTTATCTATAAATATGACTTCATCTTTATTAGTCTCTTCAAATGCCAAAAAACACTTACTCACACGCTGATCCACCATGTGGCTGCTGTTGGAGACACTGAAAGTCCTATGTGTCCAACAGGAAATCCTCCATGGTATAGGAAATTTCCATCATTAATTTGACTTTTTGAACTAAAGCATCTCAAGAAGACCCTTGTTAGATGTACACATATTACCCAAGGTAAGTAAACCATCAATATATTTATGCTCATTATCATCGGTTATCACACTAACAGAGGAAAGTTCCTTTGAATTAATTAGAAAGAGGGAAAACTACATACATCATAATGAGACAATAAATGGAAGATACCTAGAGCCTAGATCTAGTTCTTTGCTACTCAGAAAGCGATTCGCTGACTGATAGTGTCAGTAGCACCTGGGAGGTCATCAGAAATGCAAATTCTCAGTTTTCACTCCTAACCTACTGAATCAGAGGCGTTGTGCTTGGGGACCAGGAGTGTGCATTACAACAAGCTCTTGAGGTGATTCTGATGAGTGCTAATATTTGTCAAGCACTGTCAAATGCTAAGAGACCCCCTGACAGCATGAGAACAGGGGATGATCAGAGCCAGAGGAGGTATTTCACACATCACTCATATTTATTTCACAAATATATTTACATTAATCCATGATATCAATTACATTTACCTGCAAAGAAATGATGCTAGAATTAAATGGCCAGTATGAATTTGTTCATAAATACTCCTATAATATTATTATTTTTTAATTTTGGTATCATTAATCTACAATTACATGAAGAACATTATATTTACTAGGCTCCCCCCTTCACCAAGTCCCCCCCACATACTCCTTCACAGTCACTATCCATCAGCGTAGTAAGATGCTGTAAATGCAAATTAAAACCACGATGAGATATCACCTCACACCTGTAAGAATCGCCATCATTGAAAAGACCAACAACAACAAATGTTGGTGTGGTTGTGGAGAAAGGGGAACCCTCCAATACTCCTATAATATTTGCATAAGTTACAATTACATAATAGGTTAAATATACTCCCCCCTCCCAGAACACATACTTAAACTTTAAACAAACATATATTTTCCAAAGCTTTGGAGTATTCTCTAGGGAAATTAAAATTTTAAAGAATCATAATTTATTAGGTATTTTTATATGTGAAGCCATTGTTAAATCTTTGAGGGTGAGTGGTACACAGAACAAAAACAACCAACCAAAAAACTCTTTGTGGGTAGTAGTTATTTCACACATATTAAATGACAAAACCCTCAGAGAAGCATGGAATCAAAGGGTTTATAGGAAATTTTGAAGTTAAGAATCTTACTTTGTGGATACAAATTTTTTACCTAAAAGCATGTGTAATTTCTCTCTACCTTCTCTTTCAATTGACCTATCTTACTGAAACACAGACTGTTGTATGTGCCTCTGGTGAACCTCATTTTATTAGATTTAGTTCACTGCTCAATCCTGTTGAGAATTTGTCAGAGCCCAGTTTTATCATCAAATGAATTCACTGCTCTATCCTGTTGTGTCACATCTAGAAATTTTGTACCTATGCTTTATTGACATGCACAATTTTTATAGTATATCCAAGGGGAAAGGCATTTTCAGAATTCATAACTTTTCAAATTTTAGAAAGAAAATGTAGTGCATATATGATACATAGGAATTTCTGCTATGATCCTATATGTGTGTTACTGAAAAACCTTGTGTTCTTCAATATGGTTTCAATTGCACTAAGATTAAAAAGACTTATGGGAAAAATAGGTTTGTGGCAGACCACCAAATCCTGTGGAATTTTGTAATCAGAATAAAATAACCATTAAATAACCAAATAACAACAAAATAACCATTCTAATAAAAATGTAGCACAACTAATCTCTGTTAGCATTTGCACCAAGCACTCCAACCAGTCAGTCCACAGGAAAGCATGGAGCTCTTACTCTTCTCCAATGATTCTAAGTCCTGAAGGGTGTTTAATTTTAATAGTGACCACTCTCATCTAAAGACAAAAACAAAAATAAAACAAAACAAGACATTACAACCTCACTTTAACTCATGGGTTCAAGACTCCAGTCTTCTGATCTTGGCTGACCTCTTCACTATTAACTTCTACTGTTCCTTTCAGAGAAACATTCCTTAGACCACAATAGGTTACAATGGCTCTTGTATTTGGTTTCCTATTCCCATGTTTAAACTTTTCTCTTCTTTGTTTCTTTACCTAGAAATCCATTTCCTACTCTTCTCAGTATACAATTTTTACGGTCAATCAACTATGTATTTCAAGTCTCATCTCTTCATTTGTTGACAGTCCCATTCTGAGCCACTCCTTCTATTTTGCTATAGAACTAATTATTAATTACTTATGACAATTATATCATACTCAATACATAATGGCCTATATAGCAATATCATATATGTGTATTTGTGTGTGTGTATAAATATGGCAATATATATATTCCCAGCCTCATCTCCTGTCTCCCAATCTTGAGCTAATTAATTTCATTATACTGGCAGAAGAGTTATCCATTTCACAAATGTATCTATACCTCATTTTTATTATTCAGCATTCTCCAGAATATCTATCTAATTAATCTATCTATCATCTTTCAATCATCTATCTATATCTATTGAAATTTTAAGGAACTGATTCACATGTAGTAGGGACTAGCAAGTCCAAAATATGCAGAGCAGTCTGGCAGGTTGGAAATTCCAGCAAGAAGTAGGTACGTTGGATTCAAAGGCATGCAAGAGGTAATTCCCTCCTCTTTGAGGCAATAACAGGTATCTTTTCTCTTAGAGCCTTTGACTGATTGGATGAGGACCACCACACTATAGATGTTAATCTGCTTTAGTTAAAGTTTACTGATCTAAAACGTAATCAAACCTAAAAAATACTTTCACAGCAGTATTTAGACTAGTGTTTGACCAAACAACTGGGCACCCACCATAACCTAGTCAACTTGACACATACAATTAACCATCACAATCATTTAACCATCCCCCTTTTGTTGATCATTTAGAGTATTTCCAATGTGCCATTACAAATGTTGCTGCAATGAGTAAGCTTGTGCAAAAGTCATTTCATATATATGTAGATGCAACTGTAGTATACTTCCCTAGAAGTGTGATTCGAGCTATCTCAGGGTAGTTGTTATGGGCATTTGTTATTTTGATGGGCATTAAATTACTATTCATAGTGGTCCCATAATGGAGTATTCACTCCCATCTACTGTGTCTGAGGGTTTCTGTTCTCCAGTCCTGTCCCAACCGTGTGTTACCAAGCTTCTTGAACTTTGACAAAATGAAAATTGACAAATGGTATCTTACTGCATTTCTTATATTATAAATGCAATGGAACATCCATTAAATTTAAGAACCACTTGTATTTTCTTCTGTGAATAGGTTGTACATATCCTTTGTCTGTTTTCCATAAATTTATTGATGATTCATGATAAATTAGAGTTAGTTCTAGAATAATTAAGAAAATAAACTACAAAATATCACTGTTTTGAGTTGCAAATATTTTGCAGAGCTTGCTGTTCCTAGTAGTCTGTTTTCAACATAGGATTTTTAAAAAATTTAATGTATGCACAAGTTTAAATAAATTTTAATGAAAGTGCTACATAAATATTGGAAAGTTCAAATGTTACATGTAAACAGATCAATGAATTTTTAATAATTGAGTAAAGTTCACCTTTGAAAATACCTCCAGAGCAAGAAACCAGTCCATAAATAGCTTCCCACAATGGTACTTACGCTCACTATCACCCCTTCCCCAAAGGTAAAGTCACCAATATATATTAGTTAATCCTGTTTTTAAAATTTATATAAATATATTTCCAATGCTTATTATGTTTATTGTATGTTTTAAAATTACATATATTTTTAAATGTTACATAGAGTATGTGTTCTTTAGGTATTTGGCTTCTTTTTGCCCAATTTATACATGAAATTCATTTTATTATTCTGTGTAGCATTAGTTTATTCATTCTCAGTACTGTATAAGACGTGTTAATGTATCATGATTATCTTAGTCTGTTCGGGTTGCTATAGCAAAATGTCAGAAACTGGGTCGCTTATAAACAAAAGAAAATTGTCTCTTATAGTTCTGGTGGGTGGAAGTCCAAGATCAGGGTCGCAGCATGTTCAGGTGAAGGTCCTATTCGAGGTCGCAGACTTCTTGCACCCTCACTTAATGGAAGGGGGAGGGTGCTCTATGGGATTTTTTTTTATAAAACAACAAATTTCTTTCAAGAGGGTTTTACCTTCATGACCTAGTCACTTCTCAAAGGCCACACCTTCTACAACCATCACATTGGGAGTCAGAATTTGAATTTGAATTGAATTTGAACATATGAATTTGGGAGGCACACAAGCATTCAGACCATAATAAAAATTTATTCATTCATCAACTGCTGAATCACATTTAGGCTGTTTCAGTTTCTGGTTACTTCAACAGTGCTGCTGGAAGGTGCTTGTATATGTCTTTTAGAGGGCATATGCATATTTCTCTGTTGACTGTATACTTAGGACTGGAATTGCTCAATCACAGGATATACATATGCTCAACTTTAGTAAATGCTATCAACAAATAACCCAGTATGACTGTACGAATGTCCACTCCCATCAACAGTGTATTATCTATCATTTTAGTGTTAGTCATTCTATGTAGTGGTGACTTACTGTGTGTGCATGACTGTTATATTTTACTGATGACTAAGGAAGAGATCAGATTTTTAGTGATCTCTGTTGAACATTAATTTTAAATTTATTTTATAATCTTACTTCTGCTGTCTTTCGGTTTGGTATGTAGTCTTTTTCTATTTATTTGCTTGTGAAGGAAGATTGGATCATTAATGTTTAGCCTTTCTTCTTTTTAAAAAGATGAATTTAAAGCTACACATTTCCATCTAAGTATCGTTAGCTGCACCCCCAAAAGTTGGATATTTTATATTTTCCTTGTTATTTAGTGAAAATGTTTTGTGACTTCTACTCTTTCTTTTTTTTAATCCAAGCATTACTTAGAAGTGCATTACTTAATTTCCATGCAGTTGAGAAGACTTTCTAGTTTTCCTTTTATTGTTGATTCCAAACTTAATTTCACTGTGGTCAAAGAATGTACTTTGAATGTCTTAAAACCTTTGAAATTTGTTGAGGTTTGCTTTATGATCCAATATGTGGTGAGTTTTGGAAAACAATCCTTGTGCAGTCTTTGTCATTGGATGAAGTGTTCTGATGTCAATTAGATCAGCTGTTTTATTGTGTTTGTCAAGAACATACTCTAAGATGGCCTGCAATTATTCTTGCAAAGTTAATCAGACCCTTACGTAATTCCCTCCCGAGGTGACTGGTGAATCCTGTGATTTGCTTTTAATAGATTATGATTATGTTACATAAGATTATGCCATTGGTCTTGCTAGGTGACTTTCCCTTGCTGGTTTTGATGAAGCAAATAGCATGAAGAGGACCCATGTAACAGAAAAATAAGGCTAAAAACCAATTACAAAATGAGGGTGACCCCTAGTCAGCAGATGACAAGAAACTGGGGCTATTGATCTAGCTGCTAGAAACAATACTGTGCCAAGAAATGTGGGATCTTGGAAGCAGATCTTACTCATACAAGCTTGGAGATGGGAACGCAACTCTGAGCAACACCTTGATTGCAACTTTCACATTAGAATCTGAGGCAGAGAGTACCCAGGATATCTATGCCAGGACGCTAGACCCAAAGAAGCTTCGAGATAATAAACTGTGTAGTTTGAGATTAAATCTGAGCCTATTTGTTATGCAGCAACAGATAACTGATACAGTATTATTTACAACTTATATATCTGTACTAAGTTTTTATATCCTTATTGTGTTAGCTATGGAGAAAGGAATGGAAAACTACCCCACTTTTTATGGATTTCTCTATTTCTCCTCTTAGTACTATAACTTTTATTTTGCTTTATAATTTAGTTCTATAAGTTTTACTTTGCTCTATAGATTTTGAAGTTATGTTTTTGGTTGCACACAATTTAGAATTTTTATGTCTTCCTGGTGAATCTACTGGTGGATTTCCTCTGTCATTATAAACCATCTTTCTTCATCTCTAATAATACTTTTTGCTTCTAACACCTGTTAAAACCTTTTCTTTGGTTTTTACCAATCTTCCAATGATAAGCATAGTTGGGATTCTCTTTTTATCTACTTATGTTTCACAAAGCATATTGTATTTATAGGTTGATATCTTTCATCACTTCGAGGATATTCTCTTCCATTTTCTATTCTGTTCCTATTGCTTATGTCACATTTGCTCCTTCCTACTTAGGACACCCTGCTTACATATATGTTATCTGTCATTTCTCACATGCTTCTAATTCTCTTTTGGGCATTTTCATACTTTTTTTTTCTTTATGTTGTAGTTTGGATATTTTCTATTGAAATATCTTCCAGATCATTGCCACTACTGCCTTTCAATATATGCAATTGGTTATTAAAACTCACATATGAATTCTTAATTTCATCTATTCAACACAGATTTATTGAGTAGTTTAGTCTGTGCCAGCACTGTTTTTGCCTCAAAAATATATCAGTTAAAAATAAAATAAACAGTACAAGTAACAAATATCTCTATCTTCACAGAGCTTGCATTTTAATATAGTGAAGAAGAAAATAGAAATCAAATAATCCATATTATATAATACTTTAGAATATGAATGTGTATAGAGAAAAATCAGTGCAGAAGATGGTAGTAGTAAGGAGTACTGCCATTTTCAATAAGGTGGGTAGTGACAGGTTCACTGAAAAGGTAGCATTTGACCCAAGACTTAATGGAATCAATGAACTCAGCAATAGATTTTGGAGAAATGGTATTCTAGGTAGCCCTGAAGTTGGTATATTCCTGGCAGATTCAAGAAGCATCAAGAATTCCATGTTTATGAAACAAGGTGAGTGATGGGGAGAGTAATCTAAGTGGTCAAAGAGAAAACAATTGAGCAGGGCAGAGAAAGTAGTCGAATGTAAAGGATAGACTTTGTAGGACTTTTAAGCCATTATAAAGATTTTGATTTTGATTCGAATAAGCTGGAATTCCACTGGAGAGCTTTAGGCAGAGGTGTGACATGATCTGATATACAATTTAATGGGATTATTCTGGCTTGTGTTGTGAATAGTTCTGGTGTGGCAAAAATGGAAGCAGGGACACCAATTAAGAGGGTAATTTTAACAACATCCATCTGTGTTATGGTGTTTGGACATCATCCCCACAGTCTCAAGGTAGCACAGAGATGGTAAATTACTGTGGGAACTTGTTGGATTTGGAATATACACTGAAGGTAGAGTCAATGGTGTTAAGTTGCATGCTGCCTTGTTAATAATGAGATCATTTAGATTATAAATTTTTCCTGTGTCTGGCTTTGGCTATATCATGAATGTTTTATATTAAGGATCATACATGACTTTATTTACTGTTTTGTTGTTGACTTAAATATTTAAGGTAAGATTTTAAAATTCTTAAAGGATTGCAGTTATTTTTATGTAGAATAGATATTACATGTCTTACTGTTTTATTTTTATTACATTGTGGTAAACTAATGTTAACAATCCTATTTTTTTAGGATTTTAAGATTGCTTTGTGATGTAATAAAGTCAATTTTTGTAAAAATTGAAAGAATCCTTGAAAAGATAGTATCTAAAAAAACACAAAAGACAGTATCTTCTCTATAGGCAAAAAAAAATTCAATAAGTGTTACCTATTAAATCAAATTTTAAATCTTATTATTGAATTTCTTTTTGTACATGTTTATCCCTAACCTAATTAACCTTCTTTTATTAAGGTACCATTGATGTACATTCCTATGAAGGTTTCACAAGAAAAACAATATGGTTACTGTATTCACCCATATTAATGAGTCAACCCCCATACCCCATTACAGTCACTGTCCACCAGGGTAGTAAGATACCAGAGTCACGACTTGTTTTTCTGTGCTACACTGTCTTGCCCACACACCATGTGAACTAATTATAATACCTCTCAATCACCTTCTCCCTTTTTCTACATCCATCATCCCCCAGTCCTCCCCTTTGGTAACTGATAGTCCCTTTTTGGAGTCTGTGAGTCTGCTGCTATTTTGTTACTTCAGTTTTGCTTCATTGTTATACTCCACAAATGAGGGAAATCATTTGGTATTTGTCTTTCTCTGCCTGAGTTATTTCACTGAGCATAATACTCTCTAGCTCCATCCGTGTTGTTGCAAATGGTAGGATTTGTTTCTTTCTTGTCTTTGAACAGTATTCTATTGTGTATATGTACCACTTCTACTTTATCCATTCATCAATGGATGGACTCTTAGGTTGCTTTCATATCTTGGCTATTGTAAATAGTGCTGCAGTAAACATAGGAGTGCATACATCTTTTTGAATATGAGACCTTGCTTTCTTTGGGTAAATTCCTAGTAGTGGAATTCCAGGATCAAATGGTATTTATATTTTTAGTTTTTGAGGAACCTCCATATTGCTTTCCACAATGGTTGAACTAGTTTATATTCCCACCAGCAGTGTACAAGGGTTCCCCTTTCTCTGCATCCTCACCAGCATTTGTTGTTCCTAGTTTTTTCTATGTTGGCCATCCTAACTGGTGTGAGGTGATATCTCATTGTGGTTTTAATTTGCATTTCCCTGATAATTAGTGATGTAGAGCATCTTTTCATGTGTCTGTTGGCCATCTGAATTTCTTCTTTGGAGATTTGTCTGTTCATATCCTCTGCATATTTTTTTAACTGGGTTATTTGCTTTTTGGGTGTTGAGTCATGTGAGTTCTTTATATATTTTGGATGTAAACCCCTTGTTGGATATGTCATCTACAAATACATTCTCTCATACTGTAGATGCCTTTTTGTTCTGCTGATTGTGTCCTGTGCTGTAAAGATGATTTTAGCTTAATGTACTCCCATTAGTTCATTTTTGCTTTTGTTTCCCTTGCTCGAGAAGATGCATTCAGGAAAAAGTTGCTCATGTTTACATGCAGGAGATTTTTGCCTGTGTTTTCTTCTAAGAGTTTTATGACTTACATTCAGGTCTTTGTTCCATTTTGAATTTACTTTTGTGCATTGGATTAGACAATAATTCCATTTCATTCTCTTGCATGTATCTGTTCAGTTTTGCTAACACTAGCTGTTGAAGAGGCTTTGATTTTGCATCTGGTTAGTAATTAATTCTTCTACTTTCTTTACTATGCTTTTATTACCTCTGGTGACAGCTATTAAACCTTAGGAACACTTCCATCTATAGTAGTCCCTCCAAATACACTGTAGAGTTGGTTTGTGGGAAGTAAATTCTCTCAGCTTTTGCTTATCTTGAAATTGTTTGATCCCTCCTTAAAATTTAAATGATAATCTTGCTGGGTAGAGTATTCATGGTTCGATGCCCTTGTTCTTCATTGCATGAAATATATCATGCCACTCCCTTCTGGCCTGTAAGGTTTCTGCTGAGAAGTCTGATGTTAGCCTGATGGGCTTTCCTTTGTATGTGATCTTATTTCTCTCTCTGGCTGCTTTTAGTAGTCTGTCCTTATCCTCGATCTTTGCCATTTTAATTATTATATGTCTTGGTGTTGTCTACCTTGGGTCCCTAGTGTTGGGAGATCTGTGCACCTCCATGGCCTAAGAGACTATCTTCTTCCCCAGATTGGAGAAGTTTTCAGCAATTACCTCCTCAAAGACACTTTCTATCCCCTTTCTCTCTCTCTTCTTCTGGTATCCCTATAATACAAATATTGTTCTGTTTGGGTTGGTCACACAGTTCTCTCAATATTCTTTCATTTTCAGAGATCCTTTTTTCTCTCTGTGCATCAACTTCTTTGTATTCCTCTTCTCTAATTTCTGTTTCATTTATTGTCTCCTCCACCGTATCTGATCTGCTTTCAAAACCTTCCGTTCTATGTTTCATTTCTGATACTGGGTTCTGTAATGACTGGATCTCCTACCAGAATTCATTCCTCAGTTCTTGAATATTTTTCTGTACCTCCATGAGCATATTTGTGATTTTTATTTTGAAATCTCTTTCATGAAGACTGATTAGTTCAGTTTCACTTGCTTTGTTTTGGTGTTTGTGATATTTTGGTTTGAACCAGATTCCTTTGACATTTCATATTTGTGTGTGGCGCTCTCTAGTGCCCAGAAGCTCTACTCTCTGAAGTTGCTCAGCCCCTGGCACAAAAATGGGGGTCCCCAGTAATGGCGCTGGTGCTGGGGGGAGGAGAAAGAGCTGTTTCCTGCTTCCTGGCTGCAGTGCCTGTCTCCACTACCACAACCAGTGGGCTGAGTGCACAGGTATAAGCCCATGTGCTTTGAGTTTGTAGCTGCTCCTTCTGGCTCACTTGATGCCAGGGCAGGTGCTGCCAGTTTGCAAGCTGGCTGGTGGGAGGAAGGCGTAGCAGGCTGCATATCATGATGGGGGGCCACTAGGCTGTGTAGCCAGCCATGGGCATAGAGCACTTGAAGCACCTAAAAGTTCCCAACTTGCTGGGCAGAGTGTGACCAGACAATTTTGTTCACCTGCCCTTCCTCCTGAGCAGCAAGCTCTGTGCAATCCTTGCCCCTTTAGCAGCCATCTTGCTGTTAGGAAGTCTCTTAGACTTCCCTTCTTTCTTTTGTCCCAGAGCAGCTGGATGTGGATCCCTGTGTTCCACAAGTAGCTGGAATCTCAGTCTTTCCAAGTATTCCACCTGTCTTTGCTTTCCAACCCCACTAATATCCATAGCATTGTGCAGTGTATGTTTGTGTTCTCAAAGCAGACCTCCAGGGCTGTGTTTTCAGCATCCCCAGGCTTCCACCCCCTCCCCCCTCCGTTTCTCTTCCTCTCACCAGTGAGCTGGGTTGGGGGCAGGGCTTGGATCCTGCCAGTCCATGGCTTTGGTATGTAAAACCTGTTCCGTGAGGCCTGCTCTTTTCTCCTGCTGTATTCAGTCTTGCACAGCCTTCTTTCCTGTTGATCTTTAAGGATTAGTTATATTAACTATATTTTCATATTATACGTGGTTTTGGGAGGAGACCTCTGTCTCACTTTTCATGCCTCCATCTTTAATCCCTGCCCCTAATTAATCTTTTTGAAACTAGTAATAGTATTATAAAGATTTCTAACTATAATAACATTTAAGTCAATATTATTAACGTCTGAATTTGTTTCATATTTTTAAGATACATTGCAAGTTCATTTATTGCCCAAACTCCATTAGGATTTTTAATATATAAGGTCATCCTTATAGCATATAGGAAGCATATAGGTCATCCAAAGAGACATATCTTAGTCTTAGATTTATGCTTCATTAATTTGGATTCTATTTATTTGCTAATGATTTCTTACTTAAATTCTACTTTGTCTAATACTTACCCAGCTTTCATTTCACATTTGCCTGTGAAACTTTTCCCTCTCATTGACATTCCTTTCAGTTTGGCTTTTTAATGCTTCTTTTGGGACAACAAACAAACAAGGTACAGATTTTTGTTTTAATGTTACACTTTGAGAGTCATTGCCTCTTAAGTAGGGTGTTCTGAACCATTTATATTCTTTGATACTTCTGTTATATTTGAATATGTACATTTCTTTCCTGATTTTGTGCATCCTTCCTTTTTTTTCATTTCCAAAGTTTTACTATATACAAATATCCCTTGCTCTTTTTTTCTGTAGTCATCTTAAAATGTATGTATATCTTATATTTAATTCATATACCTGATTGTCAATTTCAAATTTTAGTTTTCTTTCAGTGAGCTATTTGTTATTCAGTATCAGGAATGAAGGAAAATGAAAAGAGTGACATATCCCATCTCTACCATTTTTATATAAACTGCATCTTTTTAAACATCTAGGCATTATTATGTGCAGTGTTATCTTTTTATAATCTAGCATATCTGTCATATTTGTACCTTATTTTAATCTCTTACTTTGCATTTGGTAATTTCTATAGATTTGTCTTTCATATCCCTATTTAATATACAACAATATTCATTCTATACTTCATTCCTTCTTTTGTAGATTCATTCTTACATTTTTCATTTCCTTTAAATTATTTATCACTTTACTTGCCTCATTTTACTTTTCTGAAATTTATTCAACTTATCATTCCTTCCTGGTTCTCTTTTTAGGAGGCAAAGCTTTTTTCATTTATTTGAAGACACCAGATACATTATCATTATTTTTCTCACTCTCATATTCCCTACTGATTTCTGAAAATGTTATTTCCTTGAATATTTAGGTGGGCTTTATTTATATTCCAGCACCTTTTTATAGAACCCTAGTCTGCCACCAAATTTTTCCTAGTCAGTAGTTCTTGAGTGGCAAAAAAGAGATATATATTTATACAGTATCTGACATTTGTCAACAGGAAAAGCATCTGAAATGTTGTTTATCACCATTTTTTAAGCTGGCTGCAAGCCTCTTTCTTTGGATCTACATCTATAAGATAATCAGTAATGTCTTGATAGCAAAATTAATGTCAATTTAAGTAGTTCCTTCTTGATTTTATTGTTTTGATGAGAAATAGATATATTTAAGTGCCTCCAGAAACAGAGACTTATTTTAGGGATAGATATGGCAATAAAGATCAGGCATCTCCTACGATTTTAGGAACAGTCCTCCAGTGGTACTTCAAGAGCTGGAAAGATCCATTGTGGCAATAGAATCAGGCTCTCCTGTTTAACCCCTACATGCATAATTTCATTGATATTTGTATTCTCAATGATTTATATTGTTACTAATATTTATATTCTCAATGATTCACAATTATATGACTAAACCACCCTCCTCAGTCCCCAATTCTCTTCATTTTCTCCCTTCTACCATCTGAAAGTAGATAGATATCCTCTGAGGTTCACAGATGTAAATTTGGGGAATGAAAATAGAGTGGCTCTAGATGATCCCTATGCTCTTTCTAAACAACTTTTACATAAATCTTCCAGATTTCTGCCCAACAAATAACACTGCTACTCTTATGCTGATGAACATTCATGGTAAACTTATAGAAGAAAATTGAGGGTTGAATCATACCATTAGTCCCCAAGGAGTTTTCTCAGCAGGGATTTGTGGACAGGCATTGGGGACAGGGAGTGTGGCAAGTCTCTCCTGTACACTCCATTTGGTGCTCTTTTTGTTTTTGCATTTGTCTATAACTTTTGCTTGTGTAACTAATGAAGTCAGGAATCTACGTTTTTCTTATGCTACTCTACTTCTTGTTGTGCTCATAGTCAATGTTGTTTGGAATATTTATAAATAGAGAGAAAATAAGGGCCTGAGCTATAAGTAGAATTCTAATCTGGCAAACCCAGAAGGTAACATTCCATGGCCACATGCTTTTCTTGTCAGTGCCACCTCTGCATTTGGTATTTCTGTAAGGACAGTGAGGCTAACCTAAGAGCCTTTTTCTGCCTACATGGAGGAATCAGTCTTGGGCTGATTCTATAGGCTTTTTCCCAAGAATTTACTTCTTTGTTTCTCTCCATTAATTGTGGGAATAGAAGAAACTCTGGCTATACCTAGATATAAGATCGTTAGTTGTATTTTCTTCACTGAGTTATTGCTACTTTTTAAAACATTGCAAGGGTATTTTAATAGAACATTATATTTTAATATATTTTAGTGACACATTAGGAAAAGACACATTTAACTGCCAAGATAAACTGAATGTTTTCTTGATTATTTTTTCCTAAGAGACTTTGAATTGTGACAATATGCTTTCATTATGAGGAAAAAATTATTATTCTTTTGATTGCTTGTCATAGTATAAACAGAGTGGCTCCATGTTATTTTATTTTTCCTTTCCTTCATAACCAAGGTATCTTGTTCATGGAGTGCCTTCCAAGAAGATGTATTTCACAAGAGTCCCTTCTTTAAAGCCAACTACTAAACTAGTTATTTGTGATATATGCCATACCTATATTCAGTTACATAGGCAGAACACTTAGAAATCCTGGATTTCTTCTTTCTGATAACATCACCTATATGTATTTGATCAACAAATTTAATCTAAGTCATCATCTAAGCATCTTTCTTGTCTCTTCCCATTTCTCTAATTTCAGTGCTATTCCTTTGGTTCAGATATTTCCAATCTGTTTCTTATTTTAGAAAAGGGCCTCATTCTTAACTCTATCTCCTTGAGTTGGTTTCTCTGTGGTCTGTACCTGTTCTTGTGGGTATAACATTCTTCAATGTAACCTAATCGTTCAAAATATTATGTTCCAGTTTCTTAACACAAGCTTAAGTATTTAACCTGTGCCCCTATTAGCTTGCCTTAATCCTCAAGAATAAATTGCTTACTTTCCTGAAAGACATAATTCTCTGGCAAATTCATACTCATCATTCAAAGCTCAAATTAAATAATACTTCCTGTCAGTATCCTCAGACAATTGTAATGATTTTTTTCTCTGTGTTCCTGTATCATTTTGCATATTTCATACCAAATCTTAAGGGTTTTCTGTTTTGTTTTGTTCTTCTTTTGCTCTAACATCTTGTCTTCTTCCTCTAGACATTGACATTCTTGAGGATAAGAACTTTGTCTTATTCTTTGTGCCACGAGCATCTAATATACTACCTGAAACATTGTGGACAAGAAAGCAAATCCTTTTAATGTATAAAAACATAAATGATCTGATGCTTCTGGGTTGGTATAAATACATCACTGCTTCAGAAAAATGCCCAGGGTGTATGCGTCAGAAAGTGGGAAACAAATTTATTTTTCTATATAAAGGAAAAAATAAAACTTTGTGGAGAATATTAAATATCTTGTTCCACTGAGGTATTTATGAGGTTTGTGAATTGAATTGAAATTCCTCCCTCAATATAAATCCTACATACAAGTCAAGTGTGCTTAGGGGACAAGTACTGGAAAAAGAAACAAAAAGAAAACCAAACATTAGGCTTTAGTCTAAGAATTTAAGTGCTTTTTTTAAACCTATCAAATATAATCAGATTTATACTTATTTTTATAGAAATGTTTGCTCAACTAATGCATTCCTAATCAAATAATGGGTGCTTCATGATAGAAATTTCAAATAAAGTTCTTAAGGCTGTCAAAAAGTAAATAAGCTAACTAGAATTATATTTCTTTGTTTCCCAGTGGACCTTATACATACTTGCAGAGAGATGTGGTATAGTTAGAAACAGGCTACCTAGACACTCAACTGCAACGATAGTCAACACTTTCTCCTCCATCCCTGACACCCAACCAAAGACTTCACATATATCTTTTGATGAGATATTTTCATTTTTTTAATTTGACTAGTATCTCCATGGTATCAATTATTTTTCATTATTTGTTTTTTTTTACAAACTCCACCCCACCTCAAAAAAATATCTACAGTTTCATAAACTAGTCTAAATTATTTTGTATAAAAAATAAAGAGCATTTTGTATTTCCTCATAAAGTTTGTGTTTTTATGGTTATCCATATGAATTTTACCTCTTAATGTGAATGAAGGTTGATGAAATTTTTTGACTTGCAAGGCAGACTGCAGAATGCAACACTGTATGTTGTTAAATGTAATTTTAGATTATTTTGAAACTGATTCTGAGTTTCTTTATTGAACTTTCCAAAAGTCTTTTACATAATGCATTTGGTCCATAGGGATTTTCCAACTGAACACAAGGTCTTTACTTTAAGTCTTGTGACACAGTAATCACAGAAAATTTAAAAAATCAGTGTTCTTGAACACTTAAATTTGGACATTATAGACAACAGTCTATTACCCATGAAATATTCATGAAAAAATATGAATTTATTTTGTTTTGTGGTTCCTAAGACATTAGTAATTAAGCCAAATTTAGGAGACATCAGTCTGTAAGATTTGATCAAAATAGATTTGGAAGCATTGAAGTGGAATGGCAAGAGTTCAGATGGTCTGTGTTTACTGTTTGAAATATCTCTCCATGGGATGAATGAGAGTAGTGAGCCACAAATTCAACTTTTGTAAGTTTGAGAATTTACTCTATTTGAAAAGAATTTGGTTCACACTTTCTGAGACAATTTGAAAAAAATGACATCGCTGCCCTATGAGCTCATATAACATTAGGACAATTGGCCATAGAAGGAAATAGTCCATAGGGCGTGGCTCATCTTTAGGACTCAAGCATGCTGAAGCATGCTCTGAGAATTCTTTTTTTTTTCACACTATCCAAGTCTACATGACTCTTAAGAAACCTCTGAGTTCTAAATTTCAATACATATAATAACAAATGTTATTGAACAGCTGTCCTTTGCTTACTCATCTTCATTTGTACTTACAAAAGCTCCAGAGAAAATGAATTTTTGGAAAAGTCACAACTGACCTTACACTAGGTAAACTCAAAGAGCATTAACAAGGGCAACAATAGTGCCTGCCTTCAGATTGAACCCCTCATGGTCTAGTTCCTGAGAACAACACTGTGTTTACTTTATTTCATCCTCACAAGAGCTCAGAGTAACTTTATTTTGCAGGTGAGGGAATTGAGGTCTAGACAGTCTGTAATTTGCCCAAGGCTGCATCTCTGGGAAATGGAGGTGATGTAATGTGAGCCCAGGTTCAAAGCCTTTGATATTCTTATGTATGAAAGAGAAAGAATAAAAAAGCATACTGGGTTGCACCCCACTAGGTTTCACTATTAATATACACAACTGAGAATTCCCCCAAATAGGAAAGCTTTAAATTCTGTCTCTGTAACCATACAATCTTGGTCACTATCACCACTTGTCTGTATATTAAAGTAACATCTTAATTGGTTTCCCTTGTGCTTTCATCCCATCTATCCATTCACAACAGATTAGCCTAAGTCCCCCTTTAAAACATATCAAATCAACCCTTTGCTCAACCCTCCAGTGAGTTCTCTTGCTCAGAGTAAAATCTTAAATCCAATTTTCAGATATTTGGGCAGAATGAAGGGAGCATACAATCTGGGAGAATGAGACACTTAGTGTGGGTAAATTTGCAATATTTCCAGAATATCTCACTTGGCTTTAGTGCATCTCCATATCAATAGGTAATTACAAGGGGGAGCAACGCATATTTGGACCTGAGAGGTTGGGTAGGGCCTCCTTTCTTCTGCAGCTGGTTGCAAGAGACAAGAGCAAACAGAGGTAGATGACTGCTTGTAAGCAATAAACAAGGTTTCTCCCACTTTATTTCTCCCTTTGACTGATTTTGATTTCAAGGGTATTTTGCCCCAGGATTTTCCTCCTGGAGTTACACTCAGCTTAGTAATATTAGGTCCCTGTCACTACTCTAAGACCTAATGTACACATCAGTTCCTCTGGTACTGAAAATCCCATGGGGGTGCGGTAGAGTGTAGCCCAGGTGGGTATTTCACATGCAGTGGGTGTGTGTCATGGTTGAAGAACTCTAAGCTTAAGAGATCTCACCTTATAAGCAAGTTGCTAATAAACCTGCCAAACTTTTAATCCGTAATGATGATATGCTCGTTCTTATGTTGGCTTTCAAGCAAACCTACCCTCTGCTTCAAAAGGTTAGAAGACACTATCTCTACCTTCCAAGGCTATTCATTTAGTCTGTCGTAAGACAAGCCAAGAAACAAGAAACTCAGAGAGCTGTCTTCCAATATGTGCTAGGTACATGTCTATATTTTAAAATATTCTTAGGCATTTTAGGATGTCCAAAAGTATTCATAATAATATATCAAAATAACATAAGCTCTTTCACAGTTGACACTGGGTGCTATATATGTTCATTAGATGAAGCTTACTAGTTGTGCTGTTTTAATCATCTATTTTCTTAATGTCTTCCATTAGATATCACTGATACTGAGAGAAATACCTCACCATTATTTTGGATTTTCATCCTCGTATATTGTGGATATTGTATATTATGACAATGTTCTTGCCACATGAAAGTTTTTCTTTTTATTTTGTTCTAATGAGCTGTTAAAGTTCTTATTTGTGATTCTCCATATTTATATCATAATTCTTTTTGTGGGAAATATTTTGTTCTACAATAATTATTGCTATACCTGATTATTCTGTGAGAATATCTGTTAGACACCTGGCTGTAAATAGATGATTCACTGTAACTAATAACTGAGGGGGTTTTAATAAAGAGACTATTTACAAAGTTCTGGACAAGATTTGAGCAAACAAATAAGGGATTGATGGAGTTCCCTGAGGGGTATTTTAGTTCCATCTGTTTTGAAATCTTCCCTTTCCCATCCCAACACTTACTAATTTTTTTTAGTGGAATCGATGTGCAACAGGAAATTCATTAAAAAGTATTATGCATCTTGTGAAACTGCCTTTCCACTTCATTCCATCCAATGTCCCTTCTCCTCTGGTTTATGTCTTGGATACAGCTAGTACTTATCCAGCAATTTTCAGTCATTGGAATGGACATTTTTAGCTTCCAAAATGTCCCAGTGGAGTCTAATCCGAATTGCAATTTCTTATCCACTTGAAAATTTCTAAGACTACTCAAGTCTGACCCATCAATTCTGCTAACTCGGTGAGAAGAAAGGGGAGGGCTCACTCTTTCGCACTTCCTCCATTTTCCCATTCTTCTCTGCACTCCCTGAGGTGCTATGAGCTCTTCCAAGATCAGGGAAGCAGGGAGAGAAGGCAAAACATATCTTACTAGTCCATGGTTTTAACATGGTCTCTGAGTGCTATATGTGACAAATGTTCAAATGCTGGCTTTCTCAGGGCAGAGTCCATTAGTAGCTTTTCCACAAACCCTCTGCATATCCTTGCAGTGATCATGGAACTCCCTAAGTGATACAATCTCATATTCATTTCAGCTCCTGGTCTGGTGGTATATCCCACACGTATTAGTTTGCCGTTGCTGTGTAACAAATTAGCACAGATTAGCAGCTTAAAACAATGCCCATTTTTATCTCATAGTGTTGTAGGTTAGAAAAAGATAGATTCAAGTGGATTCATTTCTGAAATCAAGGCATTGACTAATCTGTTACCTTTTCTGGAAGCTCTGGGGAAGAATCTATTCCCAACCTCCTTGACACAGTTAGCAGAATTCAGATCTTTGTAGGCTCCTATTTCCTTGCTTTCTGTCAGCCAAAGGCTGCTGCGAGCTTCTAGAGGATTTCTTTAGTCCTTGCAAGAGACACCGTCCTTCAAAGTCAGCAATGGTGTGTCAAAACTTTCATTTGCTTTGAATCTCTCTGATTCCCTTCTACCATTAGGCAGAGAAAACTTCAGTTTTAAAGGGTTTACCTGGTTCCATCAGGTCTACCAGGATTATCTCCTTATCTGGAAGTTAAATGACTTAGAACTTCAATTATACCTGTAAAATCTCTTCATAGAAGGACCTAAATTTGTGTTTAATTAAATAACTAGGGGATTAAAAATTGGGAAGTCATCTTCAGAATGCTGCCTTTCAAATTCTGTCTCTGGGCCTAAGAAAGATCCACATCCCTCTTAAATGCACAGTTCATTTACTCCAGTTAATTCTTAGGATGGTCACTTTTATGTGTCAGCATGGCTGGGGTGTAGTCCCCAGTTATCCAACTAAACACTAATCTGGTACTGATATGAAGGTATTTTAGAGTTGTGATTAACATCTACAGTAATTGACTTTATGGGAAGGAGATTGTCCTTGATAAGCTGTGTGGGCTGATCCAATCAGTCAAAATATTTTTAAGAACAGAACTAAGGAAGAAGAAAATCCACCTGTGGTGGCAGGATCAATGTTCCCAGCCTGTTCTTCCTAATGGCCTGCTGTATGGATTGGGGACTTGCCTAAGCAATTGCCACAGTTGCCAATTTCATGCAATAAATCTATCATCTATCTATCTGTCATATAATTTATATACATAGTGTGTATGTATACATATAATATTGCTATATATAATATATAATCATACATCATATATAATATAATGCATATTACATATTATATATAATATGTAAAATATATCTAGTCATATATGTGGTCTCCTACTGGTTCTGTTACTCTGGTGGACCTCTCTCTGACACAGTCCACCAAAGTCTCATCCCATGATAGCATCCTCTTACAGTCAATTCAAAGTCCAAAATTTTATCTAAATATCATTAGCTCAAAATTCCAAAATCTCATCATCTAAATCAGGTGCCAAGGAGGCTCCCAGGTGCAATTCATCCTGGGCCAAAATGTGCTTTATTTGTGGACCCAAGAAACTAAATATTGAGTTAGTGCCCTTGGCATTCCCAATACATGTGTGGGGCAGGCATAAAGTAACAGTTATAGACATTCAGAAAAGACATTCATCCATTAAAGAAGGAGGGAACTATAAGGTGAAAGGAACCACCAGCCTCAAATAGTTCTGAAATCCAGGCATCCAATTTCTGTAGGTTTCAATGCCTGTGGTTAATTCTCTATGACTCTCAGCCCTACCTCTATATTTATGGTTCTTCCTTTTGAATTCCTGTTTCCACCCTCTAAGTTTCTACCTTTTTTACATATATTTGTTGCTGAGAAGTTTTATCAACCTTCTTACTACCAGAAGAACACTGAAGATTGGAAAGCCTCTTTTTTATAATAATTTTCAATTCAAACTATAAACTCTATTTTTTCTCTAATTGGCTTTGTAACATTTTATGGTCAGCAGTTCCCTGCTATAATATCCAAGTCAAACAATTATTTCTTTGCACATAAAGAGATTTTTTATGATCTATGCCTGACAAATGCAATATCTGAAGTCTTTTTGTTGTGTCTTATTTATGATGGTTTTCATTCATGATGCATTTTCATACATGTCTGATCATTGCAATTGAATAATTATTTCTATTAATAATTTGAGTACCAGGATGATAGTTATCTTCATTCTGAGAAGACTTTAAAGTGCTTCTGTTAGTACAATTTGGAACTAGCTTAATAAAAATTCAAGTTTTGAGGTTCCATGGACCATTCATGTAAAGCTTCTTATGATTGATTTAATCTGGGGTCACCTTTTCTTGAGGGAATAGACATTTAGGTCCTCATCTTATTAGTTGGGGTGACGAAGGTCAAGACTCCCTTACTTGAAGAGACTCCTTGTCTGTCAGTTTTTTCACATCGTGGATTGACAATTTTCCTCAAAGCAAAAACAGATTTAAGAACTGGGCTTTTCTCTCTGTATTCTCACCTTCTCTTTGAATATTAGCCAAATAATTTCTCATTATCAAGTAAACTTTGTGAAACTTTTAAAAATATTTAGAAAAATATTGCCTTTGGCATTTTTAGTTGTCCTCGGTGAAAGGATTGCCTTGAATTCCACAGCACATCAGAGCTGGAAGTAGAAGTTTCTAAACAAGGCATTTCTAGTACCTGTTTTACATGTGGATAAATCTTTGAGACTCTGGGCTTTATTCTATATACCCCTCCTCTAACCTGCATTGAAGATACTTAACTCCCAGTATCTAAGATCAACTATGGTTCTAGTCTTTTCTATTTTCTCGTATGGCTTTGAGTTAACTTTTCAATTCTGGCACATGGCAATTCCTTGTTGCCATATTTTTTAGATAAATTAGGTATTGTTGTTTTATTTTCTAGCTGCTCATTTTAAAATACTGCACATACAACATTGATAAAAATAAACAAAGAACTTTAGCTATTCATTTCTTTTTGTGTGTATTCCAAGATGGTTCTGTGGAAATATCAGTAATGTGGTCAAGATCTAAATTTAACGACTATCCTGGTTTTTTAGTGGAAGAACCTACAGTACTTTCTACAGTAGATTATCACCAAAGCAGCATATCCTGCTAAATCTGTAAAATCTTATGCATCAGATTGTCTCCAGGTGTCCACCTTGGTGTAATCAAAGCTATCCAATGAATGAGCAGATAAAATCCAGCACTGAATGGTAAGACTGATTCTAGTTTGGGTGAGAAAGGTCCAACTGAAACCTATGTTTCAGAGAAGCTAATAATGAAATTTCATTTCATTTTCCCCCAAACCAAGTTCTCTGAGGTAATACTGAAAAATGTATCTTCAACTCTTATCTCAGAAGGTCAAAGAAATTCAGAAGCATAAAATTATTTAAAGATTCAAGGTAACGTCACCGTAATGTCTGTAGCTCAGGGAGGAGGAGCTCCCTGCCCAGGGCACGTTCCTTATGAATTCTTTAAGACCGAATTATGTCAAGGGCAAGAGGCTGGGAGTTAAAGGCTTTATTCTTGCAGCTCCGCCTCTCCTCATTTGCACCAGGGGGAACCACCTCTTCTACAGCTCCCCAGCACTCCCTCTCGGGCACACTACTCACCCCACTCCCTTATCAGGAGGAGCTCTGTGGGTGGGTCCCTGGTGACTGGTGGAGCTTAACCAATTACATACCAGGGACAGAGGAGAGGAGAGAATGGGTATTTCCTCTCCACCCCTACCTGGACTGGCAATCCTGTGACTGACCAGTGGTTCTGTCACCAGTAAACATCCCATAAATGTGCAAACAGAAAACAATGGGCACTATTAAGGCCAGGCAGCGATCCTGGTCAGAAAGTTCCATTTTTCTTACAATGTCAGATGAGGTAATTTATAGAAAATGTGATGCTGCATTTGAACACTAATGCTGTAAAACAACTGGGTGTTCTACTATTCAATTAAATTCTGATACTGCATAGAATTAGTGCAGACACCATAAGTTAAAGGCTTAGTCTCTCTAAGACTGGCCTCATATTTTGCTTATCTTTAAGCCACTCAAACTTCTGCCCAGCTTGGCTGCAGATTTGGGTGTTCCCCTCCTTCAGGTTATGTAATTGTTAA
This sequence comes from Manis pentadactyla, assembly GCF_030020395.1. Taxonomy (NCBI): domain Eukaryota; kingdom Metazoa; phylum Chordata; class Mammalia; order Pholidota; family Manidae; genus Manis; species Manis pentadactyla. The sequence goes on from NC_080034.1 coordinate 59,423,027, forward strand.
AATGACTCACAGAACTCATTGAAAGCTTTATACTTACAACTACAGTTTCATTATAACCTTTGCAACACAGTAATAGTCAGATGGAAAAGTCAGCTAAGGTCTGAAGGGGTTCCAAGCACAGGAGGTCCTGCCCCCTTGGAATGAGGTGCATCACCCTCTCAGTACATTGATACATCCACTAACTGGGAAGCTGTCCAAGTCCAGAGTTTGCGTCTGGAACTTCATTACATAGGCATGACTGATTAAAACACTGGCCAAGTGACTGAGCTCAATCCCAGCACCCTCCTCTCCAGGGAAGGCAGGCAGTGAAGATGAAAGTTCCAATCCTTTAATGAATTGCTTGGTCTTTCTCGTTTGGTCAGCTCTTCCCTGAAACTAGGGACTCACAGTGAGTCACCTCATTAGCATTAATTCAGGTATGGTTGAAAAGATCTTGCTATAAAAAATAAAAGACATCCCTATCACTCAGGAAATTCCAGATGTTTTGTGAAGTTCTGTGACAGGAACCAAGGACAATGACCAAATATATTCTTTCTTATAGTACAGACACTTAATAAAATTTTTTCACCAGCTATTAAAACACAGTGTATCTCTTGGGGAAGAGCAGTTAGAATAGTATAGATAGGAAAAACATAAATCTTCAATGTTAAGATAGCATGTGAAATAGGCACACCTAAGTGTAACAAAGTATAGGGGAAAGTTATATGAGGAACTATCAAAGAGGAAAACTATATTATACATGTTTCTGATCACTTCTTGCTCATGAACAAATAAATCCAAGATATTATTATCCCAGTACATAAATAATGTATATGGATTGGTAGTAGAAATCTGGAATTATTCATCTTATCATGAATGCTTAGTTTATGTACCCATAATGAAAAAAATTTAATTTTAAGATGGAATGAATTTAGTTTCTCTGATTTTTCTGGTAAGAACAGCTGTTCATGTATATTTACCTATTCCCAAAATTCTCCTCATCAGTACCCAGATAAATTTTTTCAGTAAATTCAATAAAAATCATATTATTGAGAAACTTACCAATTTTCATTTTATTATTTGTATGTGATATTTAAGTAATGTCAGTATGTGGCTAACTGTGACCATACAATTCTACTCTGTGTATAAAGGATGACATGAAATAATGAGAAAAAGATCATATAAGGAGACAAATGGTCAGGGTCCTGTTCCTGGCCCTGACACTAATTTAATATGCGATTGTATGACAACCACCTAACCTGTATGAACTCTGATTTCCTCACTGGTTGAGAAAATATATTTGCTAGATTCAAGATCTCATATTTTATGATTCTATTCCTATTGACTTCAAGCTGTAGAATGATAATCTGACCTCCATGCATGTATACACACACCAATACACAGACTTACTTTATACAAACTGGCAGTACTTTAGATCACAATGAGGAATTAAAAAATACAGATCCTGGGAAGACTCTTAAGTGGATATTCTAATTTTCATTGATTATCATAAATACCCCTTAATAAATGTGCATGTAGTTATAAAACATAACTTGGTAATAGATCAGATATCAATTCTCATGCTTTTGACTTACTTTTTATGCCAGCCACTGCTATGACAATTATCATTTCATCACCCTAGTTCCACTGAACTTTTTTGCTTTTTAACACTAAGGTTCCTCTGCTGTTGTGGCAGAGGAATCATGCAGAAATTCCCTAAAATCATGCATGCATTCATGCATGCACTAACTGGAGATGATAGAAAGGTAACAGTTTATGGAGCAATCTTGAATGCTAGACAGAGGATCAAGAAGATAATCTGCCCCTCCCTTAGGAACACAAGGCTGAGGATCATTCTGTATAGTTTATCAGAGGGACCCAGTGGGATTGAGTCTGGGTTGCCCTCCAGTCATCAGCTCAATAACATGCATGAAGTGGCTTCCTTTTCTTCCTCATTTCAATCTCCCTATTTCTTTTCTGATGCCCTGTGACCACTTTCCAAACAAAACACCTGCACACAAGCTAATGGCTCAGGCTCTGTTTTCAGTGAGAGCATCCCAGTACTAGAAATATCCCAGACAGCAAACTCTAAAGAGGAGATTCTGGTACTGGACCGCTCATTGGCTCCATGGCAATAAGATGCCATTTCTGGTGGTCGGCCAGGTGGCATTTAGCAGCATTACAGCTACCAGAGCCCTCACCAGTGTTGAGTTAGGATGAGTTGAAGTAGAAACTGACCATTGACAGGTCTTCCAACAATGTGAAGTTGTTGGAAATTATACGCTGGTTGTCATTTCTAACTGCTTTAGAAAACTTGTAAAAATAAAATAACAGATTCTTATCTGCTAATCATCAACTTCAGACAGGCTTTGTTTAAAGAGCTTTTTATCTTTCACAGCTGCAGGGCATATTGTTTTGTAAGCCAGACTTTTTAGCAAAGCTAATAAGAAGACCAGATGCTGTCATGGGGTCCTATGTGAAAGTGCCAGGACCTGATGCCTAGATGGCAACATATGGGATGATGAGCCTGAGGAGCTTGAATTTTTAGATTCTACTGAGAACTCCTTGCCAGAGGAAAATGGCATATCCATGCCTGTGGTCCTTGTGAGGTTCTCCCCAGAGGTAGGTACCTCTCAAGATGACGATGCTCATCCCCCTCAAGTCCAGCTTCACCTCCATCTTTTACCTCTATCTCAATAAGTAGAACCAGGTTTCATTATGGACCAAATGGGAAAATGTAATCAGTTTCCACTCTTATCTTCTGAAATCACTTTACAACAAACTACCTTTACACAAACTCTAGTTGAATACATTGCTTTTGTAAAGGGAGTGGGTGGAAAGGGAAAGAAGTGAATTGTGGGGGAACCCAGACTAAGGAAATTCTTTCTAAACCATACATTCTCCCTTCCATTTCATTGAAATATCTTAGATTTTGACCCTGCGTCTACTCAACAGATTCAATGTCCATGACTGTATGGCCTGAACATTACCTTTCTAAAGAGAAATGTTTTGTGAAAGTAAAGACGCCATAGTAAGAAAAAAAGAAGGACTGGCATGGAAGACAGTTTAAGAGATTAAAAATGTTTGTTTCTGTTTTTTGATTTTTTTGTAATGGATATGGGCAACTGGAGTTTTTACCTGATTATTGGTTTAAATTTAAAACCTGTATTGTACTCCACAAGTAGAAAGGGAGCTATATAACATATAGAGCTTTATTAAAGATTAATAAGGGGCATGAAAAGCAATAATCAAGACTGTAAGAAAATAAATCAGACTTTTCCTCAAGTGCTGTGCCATTTGTTTGCATCAAGACCAGGAGGAATTGCTCAGGTAGTTGAGTGCCAGGGCATATGTGAATGTTACTCCATCCTTGAGTCTCCTTCCTCTAGACCCTGTGATGGCAATACCACGATGATAAGAAGAAAAGTGATCCCCTTTTCATGTTGCCCAAACCTCGGGATTATAAAAACCAGGGCTCCCCATTCTCCGTGGAGGAGAGTTTGATCTTCTGTCTTCTTGGCACACATCCTTTCAAGCAGACATCCTTTGTAGCAAATTCATAAATTGACCTGGACAACAGAAAACAGTCAAAGATTGTCTTTAAGAAGACCATTACATGTAATTTATTTTTTACATTTGTGAAAAAGTGTAAGAATTAAATATAAAGAAATACTAAATATTTTACTGGTTTAAACAAATGCGGGAAAGAAGATCTAGGATAGATTAACTACCCTGTGCTTCAAAATGGGACATTCTTTGGCACGAGTCATAAATTTTCCCTTTTCTGAGATTTCCCTGTATACTTTTTTAAGGGCCTGAATTTGGAAATTCAAGTACATCAGGGACTAAATTATTTAGAAATTACCCTGAATACCAGATTAGTGAGATTATCTAAAAATAACTGAGGTAATGTAATGCAGAAGGTAACTAATGACCTGCAAATGCAGGTTCCTCTACAACTCTCCCTTTAGGGAGTAGTTAATGTTTCTCAAATGGCTTCTATAGGAACTCGATGGTTCAGAAGAATTGGTAATAAGAGATGATACAGTGATTTTGCCATTATGTCTTTACTTGAACAACATATAAACAAACCATCTTTCTAAACAAATATATTTATAAAAGCTTAAGAAATGCATCAAAAGCTGATAGCAGCCCAGAAATCTATACTTCTAATCAGACTTCCCAGCCTTAATTGTCAGAATCCATTCCGTAGAGCATTCAGCATCATTCTTTGCTCTTTGGTAGCAATAGGCTGTGCTATCACTCTAGTGTAAAGCTTCCATTGCAAACAAAAGTTAATCAGAAGTTCTATCTTCATTTGGACCTATTTCAATTGGCCTTTATATAGATAATCAAGTAATTTAGGGACTAACACAGATTGGAAAGCAGAGAGGTAAGGAAGCATTTACTATAAGGTGCAATGAGATAAACACAAGAGAAAAAATAACAGAGCTGAAAGGGAATTTATAATAATTTACCACCATGTTCTTTTCTGCATAGATGTATAAAATGAAACAGCAGTGGGTTAAAGCGACTTGTGCTAGTTGAAGCAGTTAAGAAACAGCAGAGGACTTAGGTTTGGCTCCTTTCCCTGCCAAGGGCTCTTCCCTCTACGGCACATTGTCTGCCCTCAAAAAGCATTCGGAAACAGGCCATAGGAACTTGCAGCAAATCACTGAGACACATGATGAAACAATAGCAGACAGAACAATTACTACAAGCAGGTAGTAACCAAAGCTCTCCTAACAAATGGGTCAAGGTGGCCCCACTGTTTGTACCCATTACTATATGATACTAATTAAGAAATGAAGAATTATACGCAAGTAACCTTACCCTCTCAATACTTATTTTATCCAGAAGTATACAGAAAATAAAATGAGGAGAAAAGGAAACTAGCAATTCAGTAACTTGATCATACTTGTTAATCGAGGTGACTACTCTGACATTTTATAATTGCAGAAGCTTTAAGAGACATATCTGCAAATATCATCAGACAGGTAAATAATATCTGTGAATGCAAACCAAAGAGTAATGTCGGTGTGCATGAATAGGAGAAAAAGCTATTACTGTTCCAAATAAATGGTCCCAGAACTAGTCACAGTCTTTTGTAGTAGACAGAATGGAGCCTTCAGATTCGGATGGGCCTTGAGCTTCTAGCCTTTACCAGCTATGTTCCTCAACTCCTCACCTTTAGCAATCTCAGGTGTAACATTGGACTGATAAACCCCTGTCTACTTGCCATCCAGATTAAATGGGATGATATATTTAAATTAAAGTCAATGACATAAAGTAAATGCTCAATAAATGGAAATTAGGATCATTTTCATATTTTATTAAGAAAAAATTCAAAACTGTATAAAGAACAGTAAAATGTATTCATATCAACTTATCCCTCAGCTTCAGTAATTAAAACTTATGGCCAATCTTGTTTCATCCAAACCTGCATCCATTTCTGCCCCTTGTATTATTTGGAAGCAAATCCTAGACTACATGTGGTAGGGACCTTCTATAATCATGCTCAGCAAAAAATGACTTCCCACCTAACAGTGTTTTACAGTCTAGTTTTCTCTAGAGACATAATTACTCATAAAGACCAGAGAAAGAAGGAAATAGCCAAACCCTGGTCTTGGGTTTGGGGAGCAGCTACAGTGGACTGAGAGCTGGAAAGTCAGTCACAGTGAAAGAGAATCCCAGAGATCATATGCAAGCTCCCAGGCATGCAGCCAATATAGTTGGTAGAGGCAACCTCTTTTCCTCTTTCCTTTCTCTCCTATCACCTTCCAAATAAAGGAAAACTATTTATGAATAATAACACAATCTTTGTAATTAATACCAATTCTTCTGTGTACATACATATATTAATATAAATAACACACTCAATAAATATGAAGATATACATGTGTGTATATATATATGTCCATATAAAATATATGTATATATAATTATATAATAATATGTATGCATAAAATCTGATTATTTTTAACTGGACATGAGTGAGGTTGCACATGTGACATATGGAGATGAGAGGGGACATACCTCCAGTTGTGGCAGCTTCCTAAAGTCAACTATGTCTAAGGTGATGTGTTTAAAAGAAGTAAGACAGTTGTCAAAGACAGCTGAAGAAACAGATGGATGGAAAAATGAAATAAAAGACATGTCTTGTTAAGTCTACATTATTCTGTAAGTCATTAATCTGACCTTGTCTACAAATAAGATCCTTAAATATTTGTCATATATCATGGATTATAACTTTAACCCCTGTTGAATAGTAACAGGCATTATACGTGCTTAAATAGAGTAAATCACAATGCAATTATGTTCCTTTTTCACTGAAGTTGATCCAGACCCAACTGAATTAGTCTATGAATAAGGCATTATTCAGGTCACACAATTGCTCAAAGTCTGAAAAGGGTAGTTATTTTCTTAAATATTGTAGTACTGCAATAAATTATGAATTTTTAAAGGGAAGTAAATCTACTTTGAATACAAGTTTACTACCATACAATAATTTAATCCTGGGCTTAAATGACATTTTTTTAGAAAATACAGGGGGGAATGTAATCAAATCTGAGGAAAGCCCTGTTAAAAAATGAATTCTGTCCTCTTTTTTTAAATCACATAGAGCAGTTTCTAGAATATGTTGCCCAACAAACATTTTGGCAAGAATGTATAAATTAAGTCATGATCTTTCCCAACAAAGATGGGATTTCTACCAAGTGACCAGTGTCCTGGCGAATGACACAAACAGCCATATGATTTGGCAAAACAAAACTGATAAATCATCTGTAAAGACTTTCTCTCCCTCACCCCATATCCAGTTCATCACCAGGTTCTGTAGAGTTTACATCTTAACATGTCACTCAATTCTGTTGCCCTCATTACTTGCTCTGGTAGGCTTGCCCAAGCTGCCACAGTCTCTCATCACAGCTACTTTACGCTTTAGTCACATAGATTCTCTAGACTTCAGCAAAGTGATCTTTTAAAGATGTATCTCTAGGAGGTGGAGCCAAGATGGTGGCATGAGTAGGACAGTGGGAATCTCCTCCCAAAAACATATGTATTTTTGAAAATACAACAAATACAACTAATCCTAAAGGAGAGACCAGAAAACACAGGACAACAGCCAGACTACATCCATACTTACGAGAACCCAGCGGGACCCGAGCGCCCCTCACCCCAGCTCCCGGCGGGAGGAGAGGAGTCGGAGCGGGAGGGAGAGGGAGCCCAGGACTGCTAAACACCCAGCCCCAGCCATCCGGGCCAGAGCGCAGACACAGTGCATGCGTGGAGTGCTGTAAACTAGGGAAAAAGAACAGCAAGACCTGTGAGCAGGTCTCGAACCCGGCGCCCCTGTGACAAAGAAAAGTGAGTGCTTTTTGAAAGTCTTAAAGGGACAGGGACCCCACAGCTGGACGGAAGCATCTAGGGTCACAGTCCAGCAGCTGGAAATTCCAGGGAACTCTGGGCACACTAACCCCCTGGGCAACAGCTCTGAGACCCCTCACGGAGGTAAACAGTCAAACAGCCCCCCGTCCATTACCCCTCAGGGGCCCTGCCATAGCAGAGCAGCAGCCTGAGGCTGGCCACGCCCCCAGCAAGGGAGCTTCCTCCATACCTGCCGGGCAAGATACAGAGACCCAGTCTACATGCAGTTGCCCAACACAAGCCACTAGGGGTCGCAGTTCTCCCAGTAAAGAGGCCAGGAACAAGTGGAAAGCCTTAGCTCTCCCAGATGACAGAAAGCCAATAGCTCACCACTGCACCTATCAACATGAAAAGGCAAAAATATTTGATCCAGACAAGACTAACCCAGACAGCTTCGACATCTGCTATATCTTTCCCTGAGAAGGAACCCGGGGAGATAGATTTAACCAGTCTTCCAGAAAAATAACTCAAAACAAAAGTCATAACCATACTGATGGACTTGCAGAGAAATATGCAAGAACTAAGGAAGGAGAATACAGAAATAAAACAAGCTCTGGAAGGACTTCAAAACAGAATGGATGAGATGCAAGAGACCATTAATGGACTAGGAAACAGAGAACAAGAATGCAGAGAAGCTGATGCAGAGAGAGATAAAAGGATCTCCAGGAATGAAAGAATTTTAAGAGAACTGAGTGACCAATCGAATGGAACAATATCCACATTATAGGGGTAACAGAAGAAGAAGAGAGAGAAAAAGGGATAGAAACTGTCTTTGAAGAAATAATTGCTGAAAACTTCCCCAAACTAGGGGAGGAAATGGCCTCTCAGACCACAGAGGTACACAGAACTCCCATGACAAGGGATCCAAGGAGGGCAACACCAAGACACATAATAATTAAAATGGCAAAGATCAAAGACAAGGACAAAGTACTAAAAGCAGCCAGAGAGAAAAAAAAAGGTCACCTACAAAGGAAAACCCATCAGGCTATCATCAGACTTCTCAACAGAAACCCTACAGGCCAGAAGAGAATGGTATGATATATTTAATGTAATGAAACAGAAGGGCCTCAAACCAAGACTACTGTATCCAGCACGATTATCATTTAAATATGAAGGAGGGATTAAACAATTCCCAGACAAGCAAAAGTTGAGGGAATTTGCCTCTCACAAACCACCTCTACAGGGCATCCTACAGGGACTGCTCTAGATGGGAGCACTCCTAAAAAGAGCACAGAACAAAACACCCAACATATGAAGAAGGGAGGAGGAGGAATAAGAAGGGAGAGAAATAAAGAATCATCAGACTGTGTTTATAACAGCTCAATAAGCGAGTTAAGTTAGACAGTAAGATAGTAAAGAAGCTAACCTTGAACCTTTGGTAACCACAAACTTAAAGCCTGCAATGGCAATAAGTACATACCTTTCAATAATCACCTTAAATGTAAATGGACTGAATGCGCCAATCAAAAGACACAGAGTAATAGAATGGATAAAAAAGCAAGACCCATCCATATGCTGCTTACAAGAAACTCACCTCAAACCCAAAGACATGCACGGACTTAAGGTCAAGGGATGGAAAAAGATATTTCATGCAAACAACAGAAAGAAAAAAGCAGGTGTTGCAATACTAGTATCAGACAAAATAGACTTCAAAATAAAGAAAGTAACAAAAGATAAAGAAGGACGTTACATAAAGATAAAGGACTCAGTCCAACAAGAGGATATAACCATTATAAATATATATGCACCCAATACAGGAGCACCAACATATGTGAAACAAATACTAACAGAATTAAAGGAGGAAATAGAATGCAATGCATTCATTCTGGGAGACTTCAACACACCACTCACTCCAAAGGACAGATCCACCAGACAGAAAATAAGTAAGGACACAGAGGCACTGAACAACACACTAGAACAGATGGACCTAATAGATATCTACAGAACTCTACATCCAAAAGCAACAGGATACACATTCTTCTCAAGTGCACATGGAACACTCTCCAGAATAGACCACACACTAGGCCACAAAAAGAGTCTCAGTAAATTCCAAAAGATTGAAATCCTACCAACCAACTTTTCAGACCACAAAGGCATAAAAATGGAAATAAACTGTACAAAGAAAGCAAAAAGGCTCACAAACACATGGAGGCTTAACAACACATTTCTAAATGATTAATGGATCAATGACCAAATCAAAATGGAGTCCAGCAATATATGGAAACAAAAGACAACAACACAAAGGCCCAACTACTGTGGGACACAGCAAAAGCAGTCTTAAGAGCAAAGTATATAGCAATCCAGGCATATTTAAAGAAGGAAGAACAATCCCAAATGAATGGTCTAATGTCACAATTATCGAATTGGAAAAAGAAGAACAAAGGAGGACTAAGGTCAGCAGAAGGAGGGACATAATAAAGATCAGAGAAGAAATAAATAAAATTGAGAAGAATAAAACAATAGCAAAAATCAATGAAACCAAGAGCTGGTTCTTTGAGAAAATAAACAAAATAGATAAGCCTCTAGCCAGACTTATTAAGAGGAAAAGAGACAGAATCAGAAATGATTAAGGAAAAATCACGACAGACCCCACAGAAATACAAAGAATTATTAGAGACTACTCTGAAAACCTATATGCTAACAAGCTGAGAAACCTAGGAGAAATGGACAACTTCCTAGAAAAATACAACCTTCCAAGACTGACCCAGAAAGAAACAGAAAATCTAAACAGACCAATTACCAGCAATGAAATTGAAGTGGTAATCAAAAAACTACTAAAGAACAAAACCCCCGGGCCAGATTGCTTTACTTCGGAATTTATCAGACATACAGAGAAGACATAATACCCATTCTCCTTAAAGTTTTCCAAAAAATAGAAGAGGAGGGAATACTCCCAAACTCATTCTATGAAGCCAACATCACCCTTATACCAAAACCAGGCAAAGACCCCACCAAAAAAGAAAACTACAGACCCAATATCCCTGATGAATGTAGATGCAAAAATACTCAACAAAATATTAGCAAACCGAATTTAAAAATACATCAAAAGGATCATACACCATGACCAAGTGGGATTCATCCCAGGGATGCAAGGATGGTACAACATTCGAAAGTCCATCAACATCATCCACCACATCAACAAAAAGAAAGACAAAAACCACATGATCATCTCCATAGATGCTGAAAAAGCATTTGACAAAATTCAACATCCATTCATGACAAAACTCTCAACAAAATGGGTATAGAGGGCAAGTACCTCATCATAATAAAGGCCATATATGATAAACCCACAGCTAACATCATACTGAACAGCGAGAAGCTGAAAGCTTTTCCTCTGTGATAGGGAACAAGACAGGGATGCCCACACTCCCCACTGTTATACAACATAGTACTGGAGGTCCTAGCCACGGCAATCAGACAAAACAAAGAAATACAAGGAATCCAGATTGGTAAAGAAGAAGTTAAACTGTCACTATTTGCAGATGACATGATATTGTACATAAAAAACCCTAAAGACTCCACTCCAAAACTATTAGAGCTAATATCGGAATTCAGCAAAGTTGCAGGATACAAAATTAACACACAGAAATCTGTGGCTTTCCTATACACTAACAATAAACTAATAGAAAGAGAAATCAGGAAAATAATTCCATTCACAATAGCATCAAAAATAATAAAATACCTAGGAATAAACCTAACCAAGGAAGTGAAAGACCTATACCCTGAAAACTATAAGACACTCTTAAGAGAAATTAAAGAGGACACTAGTAAATGGAAACTCATCCAATGCTCTTGGCTAGGAAGAATTAATATCATCAAAATGGCCATCCTGCCCGAAGTAATATACAGATTCGATGCAATCCCTATCAAATTACCAACAGCTTTCTTCAATGAACTGGAACAAATAGTTCAAAAATTCATATGGAAACACCAAAGACCCCGAATAGCTAAAGCAATCCTGAGAAGGAAGAATAAAGTGGGGGGGATCTCGCTCCCCAACTTCAAGCTCTACTACAAAGCCACAGTAATCAAGACAATTTGGTACTGGCACAAGAACAGAGCCACAGACCAATGGAACAGAATAGAGACTCCAAACATTAACCCAAACATATATGATCATCTAATATTTGACAAAGGGGCCATGGACATACAATGGGGAAATGACAGTCTCTTCAACAGATGGTGCTGACAAAACTGGACAGCTACATGTAAGAGAATGAAACTGGATCACTGTCTAACCCCATACACAAAAGTAAATTCGAAATGGATCAATGACCTGAATGTAAGTCATGAAACCATAAAACTCTCAGAAAAAACATAGGCAAAAATTCTTAGACATAAACATGAGTGATCTCTTCTTGAACATATCTACCCGGGCAAGGAAACAAATGCAAAAATGAACAAATGGTACTATATCAAGCTGAAAAGCTTCTGTACAGCAAAAAACACCATCAATAGAACAAAAAGGTATCCTACAGTATGGGAGAATATATTAAAAAATGACAGATCCGATAAAGGGTTGACATCCAAAATGTATAAAGAGCTCGCACACCTCAACAAACAAAAAGCAAATAATCCAATTAAAAATGGGCAGAGGAGCTGAATAGACAGTTCTCTAAAGAAGAAATTCAGATGGCCAACAGACACATGAAAAGATGCTCCACATCACTTGTCATCAGAGAAATGCAAATTAAAACCACAATGAGATATCATCTCACACCAGTAAGGATGGCTACCATCCAAAAGACAGACAACAACAAATGTTGGTGAGGTTGTGGAGAAAGGGGAACCCTCCTACACTGCTGGTGGGAATGTAAATTTGTTCAACCATTGTGGAAAGCAGTATGGAGGTTCCTCAAAATGCTCAAAATAGAAATACCATTTGACCCAGGAATTCCACTTCTAGGAATTTACCCTAAAAATGCAGCACTCCAGTTTGAAAAAGACAGATGCACCCCTATGTTTATTGCTGCACTATTTACAATAGCCAAGATATGGAAGCAACCTAAATGTCCATCAGTAGATGAATGGATAAAGAAGAGGTGCTACATATACACAATGGAATACTACTCAGCCATAAGAAAAAAACAAATCCTACCATTTGCAACAACATGGATGGAGCTAGAGGGTATTATGCTCAGTGAAATAAGCCAGGTGGAGAAAGACAAGTACCAAATGATTTCACTCATATGTGGAGTATAAGAACAAAAGAAAACTGAAGGAACAAAACAGCCGAAGAAGCACAGAACCCGAGAATGGACTAATAGTTACCAAAGGGAAAGGGGACTGGGGAGGATGGGTGGGAAGGGAGGGGTAAGGGCAGGAAGAAAAGAAAGGGGGCATTACAATTAGCATGTATAGTGTTGGGGGGCACGGGGAGGGCTCTGCAACACAGGGAAGGCAAGTAGTGATTTTACAGCATCTTACTATGTTGAAGGACTGTGACTGAACTTGGTGACAAGTAGAGATTGTACAGCATCTTACTATGTTGGTGGACAGTGACTGTGAACGGGGATGTTGGGGGGACTTCATAAATGGGGGAGCCTAGTAAACATAATGTCCTTCATGTAATTATAGATTAATTATACCAAAAAAAAAAAAGATCTATCTCTAAATTTATTCTGTTACCCATCCACTCACTTACATCTCTTCCTTCCCTTTCTGCATTTTTCAACTGAACATTTGGTCAATTCATACACTGGATCTCAGCTCAAACCTTACTTCTTCAGGGGTGCCTTATCTACCCTCCAGAGAAGATGAGTTCCTACTGTTTATAAACGCTGACCAATACCAAGTAATGTATCATCATAGCACTTGTAAGCATTTACATTTATTTTGATTAATGACTGACCCCACCAAGAGATTCTAACTGCAGGGATGGTCAGAAGCATAAATTTCTTTCTAGTGGATGCACAGTGACATCGCATTGTGTTTTCAATTAAAATTTTTTTAATGGCAGTGCTGTTGAGTATCTTTTCTTGCATTTACTTATCATACCTGGATTTCTAGTGAAGTGTTCAAGTCCTTGTCCATTTTTTACTGGATTGTTTTCTTATTATTGAGTTGCTACAATTCTTTATATATTCTGGATATAAGTTCTTTATCAGGTATGTTATTTGAAAATATTTTCTCTCAGTATGTGCTTGCCTTCTCATTCCTTTTATAATGTTTCTGAAAAGCAAAAGTTATTAATTTTGATGAAACTAATTTATCAAAATTTTAACAAATCATGTCATTGGTGTCTTATCTAAGAAATGTTTCTATAAAACCAGGGTCACAAAGATATTCTCCATGTGTTCTTCAGAAATTCTATAGATTTACATTTGACAATTATGTCTTTGATCCTATCTTGACTTAATTTTTGTATAAGTTTTGAGGGGTGTGTTGCAATTCTTTTTTCCTTTGCATATGTATATCTAAAATTTCTAGCACCATCTTTTTTTTTTGGTATCATTAACATACAATCACAGCAGCATTGTGCTTGCTAGATTCCCCCATTATCAACTCCCCACCTCATACCCCATTACAGTCACTGTCCTTCAGCGTAGTAAGATGCTATAGAGTCAGTACTTGTCTTCTCTGTGCTATACTGCCTTCCCCGTGACCCCCTCCTATTTTATGTGTGCTAATTGTAATGCCTCTTATTACCCTACTCCATCCCTTCCCACCCACCCACCCCAGTCCCTTTCCCTTTGGTAACTGTTAGTCCATTCTTGGGTCCTGTGAGTCTGCTGCTGTTTTGTTCCTTCAGTTTTTTCTAGCACCATCTTTTGCAAAAATATTCTTTCTCCATTACATTGCCTTTACAACATTCTTGAAAGTTGATTGCTATGTATTCTTGGGTTTGTTTTCATGTTATTTTCTCATAGTTTTTTTTTTCTCTCTAATACCATTCTGTCTTGATTACTGTGGCTTTATAATGTATTTACAGCAGATATTGTGTGTCCTCCCATTTTGTTCTTTTTTTTTTCAGAATTTAGTACACTTTGCCTTTACATCTTGTCAATTTCTACAAAATGTCTTGCTGGAAGTTTTATTGGAATCATGTCGAATCCATAGATCAGTTTGAGTAGAACTGACTTCTTAATTATGCTGATCCTTCAGCTCTCCATCTTAAATAGCTACTTTGATTTCTTTCATAAAGTTTTGTACTTTTCATAATATAGAACTTGTTCTATGGAATCTATTTGTTAATTATATTTACTTGATATTATTAGTGCTTTTAAAGATGGTAGTTGTTTTTTATTTCAATTTCCAATTTCTCACTGATTGCATATGGAAAAATGGTTGATATTTGTATATTAGCCTGGTATGTTGTGACCTTGCTAAACTCCTTTATTTGTTAGAATAGTTTTATAATTTTGTAATTCTTTGAGATTATGAAGAAAGTCTTATTATCCCCAATTACAGTTTTTTTCTTCATTTCTAGCTTATATAATTTATTTGTCTTTCCTCACTGCATTACCCAAGAACATCAGCATGATGGTGAATAGTCATGGAGTGAGTGAATAACTATGCTTTGTTTCTAATCTTAAAATAAAGTATTCACTCTTTTGCCATTAAGTATGATGGCAACTATAGGTTTTTCATATATTCCTTTTATCAGATTAGAAGTTTCCTATTTCTATATTTTTCCCTTTTATTTCCATTGGATTTAATATTTTCAAGTTTGTTAATGTAATGCTTACAATTTTGATTTGAGTTTTTTCTTCTAATATAACCATTTAATGCTATATATATCATAAGCACTGTTCTAACTTCATTGCAAAAATGTTGTACTTTCTTCTAACTTGATTAAATATTTTAAAATCTTCATTGTGATTTTTTTTCTTTGATCTATAGGCTTAAAAATAATTAATTTCTAAGTATTGGAAATTTCCCCAAATTTCTTCCTGTTGTTCAGTTTAACTTTATGTTCTGGTAAAAATACACTTTGTAGGAGTTAAAACTTTTTTGCCTTTTAAAAGTCTTGAATAATCCCATAATATGGACTGTCTTGCTCAATAGTCCATGTGAAGTTGGGGAAAAATGTGTATTCTGCTATTGTCAGGTGGGATACCCTACAAATTATGATAAGGTCAAGCTGATTGTCATTGTTTGAGTCTTCTGTAGCTTTACGAGTTTTATATTTACTTATTTTAATGATTACAAAAGCAGGAGATGCTGGAAGCTACAAATATTATTGTGGATTTGCCTATTCTTTTAATTCTGTAAATTTTTAAACTATTTTGAAACTCTGTTGTTAGATGCATATGAAGTTATGGCATTTATGTTCTCTTCCTAGTTCACTCTTTCATCATTATATAATTTCCCTCTTTATGCATGATATTTCTTGTTCTGAGATCTACTTTACTCAATATTAGTATAACCATCACTTTAATCAAAATCAAATCTTTTGATTCACATTTGCATGGCTTTCTATCCTTTTCTATCTTTTTTACTTTTATATTTTTCACATATATGTATATTTTCACATATATAATTATATAATACATAATTACATAATATTTTAATTATATGTTATAATATGTAGTTAGTTATTGCTTTTTTTTCTTTATTAATATGACAATCTCTGTTTTTAATCAGTGTGTTTAGGCCATTTACATTTAAGGTAATTATTGATATTGGAATAAAAATTTCATCTTGCTAGATATTTTCTTTTTGTTTCATTGTTCTTTTCCTTTTCTTGCTGCTCCTTTTTATTATTTTTTGATTCCAGTTTATCTCCAATGTTGGCTTATGTATTTTAAATTTTTAAAAAAATGTTTTTAGTGGTTTAACCAGAGTTTATAATATGCCTCTGTAATTAATCACCTTAAATTCTACCTTAAAGTAATATTCTATCACTTCATTTACAGTGTACAGACCTTAAATAAAAGACTTCTTCCTATCCTTGGTACTATTTTTATTATTACTTTACTTCTACATATGTAATAAAGCCAAAGTGCATCAGTACTATTTTGTTTTAGAAGTCAGTTGTCAATTATACCAAAAAAAGTAAGAAGAAAAATAACTTTATATTTATCTCCATTTTTATCCTTTCCATGCCTCTTTATTGTTTTGTGTAGATTCAAGGTTTTTGCTTGCTGTTATATTTATTCAGCCTGAAGATCTTCAACATTTTTGTACAGCAAATCTAATGGTAATAAATTATCTCTGTTTGTGTCTGTCTGAAAAGATCTTTATATATCCATTTGGAAGACAATTTCAAGCATTATGAAATTCTTGTTTTCTTCCAGCAATTTAAAAATATCATTCTATTGTGTTTTCCTTGCCTAGTTTCTCACAAAAATGCTTATCTATGTTATTCTTGTATCTTTTTTCCTTTTTTTCTTTAATTTTCAGCAGTTTAGTTCTCTTTCTCTCCCTTTTTATTTTTATTTTATCCTGCCTATCATTCTCTCAGCTTCTTGGCTATGTGGCTTAATATTTTTCACTAATTTTTAAAATTATTCTGCCACATTTGTCATTCCTTCTCCTTCAGGATTCCACATAGTCATATTTTGGGCCATTTTATATTGACCCACATTCTTAGATACCCTGTTTTGTTTTGTTTATTTTCAATTTTTTCTTTGTGTTTCCTTTGTGTCACTTTTATTGATCAGTCCTGATGTTTATTCTTTCCTGAGCTGTGTTGAATCTACTATTTAGTCCACTGAAAGCATTCATGTTATAATTTCTTCATTTCTAGCATTTCCATTATTTTCTTTCTTGTAGTTTCCATCTCTCTGCTGAATTTCACCATCTGAACTAGCATGCTGGCTGCCTTTTCTACTAGAGACTTTCACATATTGTCATAATTACATTAAATTCCTTCTCTTGCATTTCTAACAACTGCATCAGATCTGACTTTGATTCTGTTGATTGTTTTTTTTCCTGTTTTTAGTTTTTTTCTTGCTTCTCCACATATTTCATAATTTGTAATTGGTGGAATATTGTATAGAATATTAGATATAGAAGTAATTAACATGTGCATCTGGAATGGATGCACATACTGGGGAGAGGAGTGGCTAGGATTTAGTCCAGTAGGTTGAGTCAAACCCATCAGAATTAAGCTGGATTTAGTTTTTGTTACCTTTGCAAACCTCAATGCACTCAGATTTCAGAAACCTCTATTATTAAACTGTAATTCAGGTAGGGCTGGTTTGCCAGAGGGTGTTTTCTCACTATTCTGTGTCTTAGGTCTTCTTTTGTACCTGTGCTGCACAGAAGGTCTCTCTCAGTGCTCTTGAGTCCCTCCCAGCCGTATTTGTCACCTCATACTTGCAAGCCTGGGAAAAGGAGAAATGGAACATTTCTTATTATGTCTAACCACCAGTCTTATCCAGGCACTGTGTCCTTGAGACTGAGTAGTGAGGCCCTCTCAGTGATATTGTGGTGACCCCAACAATAGGGGATCTCTGATTTGTGTGGGCCCAGGACATATTCCTACTTTTTTCCCAGAGGCAGCAACCCCTTTATATAGAAATAAAGGTATTTTTGTTTTTGTTTTTGCTTTTTTTGTTTTTTGTTTTCCTTCTGTTTCTCCAGAAGCAATGGATCTTCCTCTTTGGTCGCAGAGGCAGTGTGCCTGCCTTTTCACAGGCGGTTTAAATGTTTTGCTCCACAATGGTGATGAGGTAGAAGGATCTTGGTGGGGTTTCATACCTTTCTTGCAGCTTGTAGACTTGCTGGTTTGAACAACAAATTTATTTTCTCATAGTTTTGGAGGCTTGAGGTCCAGAATAGGGTGCCAGCATCGTTGGGTTCTTGTGAGGGCCCTCCTCCTGGCTCAATGAAGGCTTCGTTCTTGCTGTGTCTTCACATGGCAGAGAGGGAGCCACACAAGCTCTCTGGTATCTCCTGTTATAATGGCACACAACCCAGCATGAGGGTCCTGCCTTCAGGATACCATTTCAATCAAATCACACCCCAAAGTCTCCATCTCCGAATACCATCACAATGGGGAGCAGGGCTTCAGTAAATGTATTTGGGGGACACAATTCAGTCTGTACCAGTACTACTTCCTTTCTCCAGGCCTACAAAGCAGAGGAAGCTTTCTGGAGACTTGCTCTCTGCTACCAACCAACATTGGTCACGAGCTCCCAGGAACATCTGTGGGTATGAATCTCCTTGAGTGAGCGGTTCCCAGGAATTCTAGTGTGACTGACAAAAGTCACACTTAGCCTTTAGCAATTCATTAGAACATTTAGCTAAATTCATCTGTTGATTTGTATGTTGTTTGGTATTTTCCCTAGATAAGAAAGTGTCTGTTTCTCTCTCCTTGGAGGTGCCCAACTTTCATTAGATTTTGTTAGTGTTTTGCCCTGTGATCCCAGCTCTCTGACGGATTCAAAAAAGTGATTTTGCAAATTATCTGTGTGTTCTTGTTGCAATCCTGGGAACAAAGCTTTTCCAGCTTTCTGTATGTAAGCAGAAGCTAGGGGGCCCCCAACATTTTAGCAAATGCAAAAGATAGAAAAAATACATTTTTGGATTTTATCTAAGAATCTATGACGTTGAACAAATTAAATGATATCAGAAAACCTTATAAGCAAGTACAAATGTAAATTACTGATTATAAATGAAATAGAAATTCAAAACTGAGAGATGAGGTAAAGGATGGGCAATACTACTTTTTGAAATTTTTCTTGAAATACAATTGCTATACAATATTATATTGGTTTCATATTAATAGCATAGTGATTCAGCAATTATATACAATACAAATTTCTCACCATGAAAAGTGTAGTTACCACCTAACACCATATAAAGATGCAGGATTGTTTTTAAAGAGAAAGCTCTAATCACTATTTAGGTAGAATGTGAGAATCCCCATAATTTAAATGTATAAACAATTTATGTTTCATAGAAAATCGAACACACAATAGACTAACAACTGTTAGTTTCAACATCTTTATGTATGAACAATAATAGCCAGCAACATTTGGTTAAACTAGGCCACACATATTTTTCCTTTCTTGTCCTTCCAAATAAAATTAACACTGAAGGAATGAATAGGAAGACAGTATTAATTAGATAGAACAAAAGGCTTGTCATCCTCCCAAATGCTGATTAGGTAAGGACATGGCAGACTTTGAGCTCCACTACTAAACATAATCTTAGAAAGGGATTCACAATAAGAAGTATTACTGCTATTATCTGTTGCAGAAATTATAATGGAAACTTCTAAACATTCCAATATTAGAAACAAGATAGCAATAGTTGTTATGGTAAGCAAAGATCTTGGTCTTAGTTAAAGGCTTTCAAAGTCCAAGTTAAGAATGAAATATAATTTATCATTCAGTTCCAGTGACACAAAGTATTTAAAAGAAAGAAAGAGAGCAAGCAAGCAAGCTATCTAGCTTTCTATTCCTATGAGTAAAGAGCCAGTTATTAGAACTTCCATATTGGTAATATCTTCATTTCACAATAGGTCAATACAGAAGAAAGAAAACATTTTTCTACAAAAGTCTATGGTGCTGTCAGATGGCAGCACATTAAATTGTTTGAGAAATCCACATCCGGACATGTGAGTATTTCTCAAAGCTAACTATTCATAAAATGTTGACATATCATTACTGTAACTGTCAACAGACATGGATACTGGTATGATAACATGAAATTCTATTCTCAAGGAGACAAGAAATCACAAGACTACACTGAGAATTTTTAGAATACTAGTTCTCAAAACAAGGAAATGGTCAGATATATCTAAATGTATAAAAATATGATTCAAAAGAGCTGTTGCAAAATAAAAAATTCTAGAGTATTCACTAAGTCAGAGATTCAAATAGTATCACAGGTCATTAAAGATGTCCTTTAATTATATTTGTCAAACTTATTAAAGCACACAGCTTTGTAGATCATTATACATGGAAATATTTATTTTTTAAATATGGAAAAATCATATAAACCTTAACTGCGTTAATCAGGGTTCAAAACAGTGATACACAAAGTTATCTGAAGTTCTTGGAAAATGAAACTTTGCCCTATTTATTTATGCCATATTAAGGTGGATACTTTATTATTTGTTCTTCCATACTCTCAGGAATTTAATTTGAGGGAAAGCATAAATTGTAGAAATAGAATTACCCTAGTTAATGATTGAGAAAAATACACATAACATTTTTAAATGAGATATTTTCTTAAATATCTCCACATTGTTTATAAATTAATAAAAAGTAATTATGAAATTTAAAAAGAAATTCATAATTTTCTTCCAAATTAAGTATTTTCTCTCTTTCAGTAGTTTATTCATCATTATCATTAGTTATAGCTACCATTTACTGAACACTTATTTGTGACAGGGGGAGTAAATGGGGTTTTGCAGTGAGTAAAATGGGGTTCATGCTCAATAAAATACCACTAAGTTAGTTTCAGTATTTCCCAACTAGGAAAAAAAAATCAAGAAGGCACCAAAGAAAGTGGCTATTCAGATGTTGGTGATTCCAATGGGCAAGCTTTCTGTATCCTTTGCTCATTTTTCATTCTGCCATCTTTCCAGCTTTTTGTTGATTTCTGCAGATCTTTTCATCTTTCCTTCCATGAAGGGTTAAGTAATAATAACCTAAAGTATCCTCTGTACATAGCTCTTTGACCTACTCCTTTGCATTCAGAGTGATTATTATACACCACCCCTGTGAGATAAATGAGAAAACAATCACTCGTATAATTTTCCATGTTATGTGGTTCACATGAGGAGCCCTAATTGACAAAGGCCATTGGAAAAAATAATGACCTACAAGTTGGGTTTCCCTAGGCTTCATGGTATTAGGTAATTGAGAATGTCTAGTTTTAGGTAGTGAGAAAGAGATTTAATAACACTATATCATCTAGTCTGTTAATAATATTATTACAGATTAGTTTATTTGATTAGCTGTTTCTTTCATTGTCACCGAAGTAGAGTAAAATATTATCTGGGCAATATTTAGGGATTAAAATGTAACCTAGGAAAAAAGAACTGGAAAAAAATGCTATATAAAATGAGGTTGCCAGATAATAAATTTCAAAAATTCTATTTTTCACAAGTCACATACATGATTATTTAAAATGAAGATTTTTGACCCCAAATCAGGAAGCTATTTAGTAGTTTTCACATGGGGTCCTGGAATCAGCATTTTAACAAGGACATTTTAATTTCTTACATTACTGTAATTGCTAGTATAAAAAAAAATTACTAGAAAGTGAAAGGATGTTAAATGTTATCCATAGTCAAGAGAAAAAGTGATAAACAGAAAAGACCCTGAGAAGAAATAGATGTTAAAACCAGAAGAAAAGGATGTTAAAACAGATATTATAAATATATTCAAGGTCTTAAAGAAAAATATGGTCTTAATTAATGAACAGATGGGGGGGTCAACAAATAGAGACTATTAAAAACAAGGTGAAAGTTCTACAATGGGAAAGAAAATACTTGTGATAAAAATGTACTGGATTGGATGATCAGAGAAAGCAAAAGAAAATCTTCACTAAATATAAAGATTCATGTTTAAGAAACCCAATATGAGAACAATGATTAAAAAATATTAAAAAGATGAATAGACTTTTATGACAGTATTAAGTGGAATCCTAAAAAGAGAGGAAAGAAAGTTAAGGATACATATAATATCAAAAGCAACAACTAAAAATTAAATGTGATAGAAGAATGAAAATTGAATACTAATTTTTTGATTATCCTAAAATATGAGAGGAAAATAAGAATGGATAAAAAACAACAAAGGTAGATGGAACAAAAGACAAATAAAATGATATAGACTTAAATCCAATAAAAGCAATTATTATATTATATGTAAATGGATTTCCAGGAATGCAGGTTGATTCAGCACTAGCAAATCAATTAATGTAATCAAGCATTTTTAATACATCAGAGGATAAAAAAATTAGTGAAGCTATTTGTAAAAACAACTGGAAATCTTTGACAAATCTCAAGATCTGCTTCTGATGAAACAATTTTCAAAAGTTGAAAGGCATATTCTGAATATGAATATGAATATATATATTATAAACATATATAGTCTACAGTTTTCTCCAAAATGAGTTTCCTTGGTTACCCGGACTACTTCTTGGAATGACAACTGATTTATTTATACTTACTCTGTGGACAGTTTTCCCTCCAATTGTAGTCATCCCATTAGAATAGGTGGGGCAAAATTTGTTTTTGACTTTTAGTTGAAGTGATCAATGAAACCATCTCATCCTTGCAAGGTCAGCCTCAAAAGTGGGGGTTGTTATATATTATTCATTGTCCCAGAATTCCTCATTGTTGGCCAAGACCGAGTGTGAAATCACTAATACATCCTTTTCTAATTTGAGTCAAGTGGAAAAGTCAATACAAACATGTGAAGAGAAACCCACCTGACTAAGGTAGAATCTGTTGGTTTATGGGATTTGTTCATTTAACAGGAAACCTACAGGGAATGGTTGAAGTCAATGCTAATGTTTGGAATTCTATCAATTATAGTTTTCGTTAAATATTTATGAGACAAATCATATGAAATTCTTCCTGGCCTCTGTTGATCAGATTAATCAAGGTAGCTGATGGAATGGTATGCTCAGGTGTACATCTGTCAGTGGACCAAATAGAGAAAAGTTCAGGTAGGTTTGCTTGTAGACCATTAAAAAGCAAACAAACTGAAATTCTCTGAGCTTGGGTTTCCTCAGCTGTGATGCAAATCAATGTGCAGCATTCACCTGAATCCTGCACTGTTTTCTTTTATGAGACTCGGGAACTAGAGGAACTAACTCAAAAATAATGCTCGGAACTCTTGCTGTCATGTGAGCAATGGATTCCATTCTTATGAATCAAGATTCTTGCATCCTCTACTAGCATCCATGAAACTATGGTAAGATAATTTGCCACCTTTAAGTAGGGTAAAATCTCAGACAATTTACAATTATTAACACATGGATGTGGGAAAAAATCCTAAAATTGTACACCAAATTAACTTAACCATATTTCAGGTGAACATTTCTATCTTTGATGGACTGGGAGAAGAATTGACCTAAATAAGTTTACCACACACTATTTGGAAAATGTCCTCAGACAAAAAGCAAAAAGAACTCTAATAACGAATTTTTCTTATTTGTTTTTTTTCACAGAGGCATGGATTAGTAATTCTGAAACTATTTTCTGTGTATTTTAAGATTGAGCAAATTAAATATATTATTGATAATGAGAGCTAGTTTTCTAACTGTCAAAATGGGGAGTTAAAATTAAATGAGTTACCTCATTGTATCAGTGTTATCTTGTGGGTTTTAATATAGATAGATGATGATGAAACATAGATCATAGATCACTAAATGGATATAGATATATGTGTGTATGTAGGTGGGTATTTACAATGTACGTATTCTGTATGTATATAGATAACTCATCTATTTCACAGCTCTAGCCAGTGAGAGGGCCTAGACACAGTAATTTCCCAATAGCAATGAGCATACCTAGCACTCAGACCTTGGTTTCTGAATATTCTTCTCCAGCAGAAGGACAGAGAGATCGTGCTGTAATAACTAATACCAAGAATTGAGCAAACACAGGGGATTAGAATGATACCTGATACCAGCTGCATTCTCAAAGTAGTTAGATTTTAAAAGTTGTGTTTGTTTTTATGTGATTGCTTACTTAATCCTTGTGTTATCTAGAAGCATGATAATTTACAAATATTTGAGATTTTTCTCACTTCATCATTATTGATTTCAAGTTTAATTCCAATTAATTTTTTGTCAAAAAATATACTTTGTATGGTTTAAATCATTACTTTTTGTCATATTTCCTCTAGGTCTCACAAGATACATCTTCAGCATATTATGATTACATTTTAAAATAATATTACACCACTACATGCATCTTTTGTGATATTGCCATTATTTATTTTATTTCTATGCTAGTAGCTCATATCATTATTACTTTTGTTTCAATAGTCGACTATCTTTTAAAGATATGATAAATGAAAAGAAAGTTTATGTATTTATAATTTCTGTTGTTTTCTATTTTTATGTGTAGATCCAAATTTCCATTTTCCTTATCCTTGAAAAATTCCTTTAACATTTCTTGTAGTGTAGGGCTGCTGGCAAGATTTCTCTCAGCTTTTGCTTATCTAAAAAAAAAAATTATTTCCTCTACCATTTTGAAATATTTTTTTCTGGGTAAATAAACCTAGGTTAGTGGGATCCCTCTCCCCACCAATAAAGTTGTCCCCAGATTATCTTTCAGTTTTCATAGTTTCAAGAAAGAAGTCCTCTGTCATTCCTGTTTGTGTTCCTCTGCACACACTGTATTTCCTTTCCCATGCTGCTTTTAATGATTTTTTTTTGTTTACATTTTGGTAGTTGTTGGCAATTTGATGCATTGTATCTTGTATTTTCCTTTATATTTAATTTGCTTAAGGTTTATTGAGCATCTTTGATCTCTAGTTTGCAGTTTTTATAAAATTTGAAACATTTGGGTTATTATTTTAAAAACATTTTTCTGGTCCCACCTCTCTTTTCTCATTCTGGAACTCTAGATCCACAGATGTTAGATTTCCTGATGATGTCACAGAACACTGACAGTGTTTTTTTTTTTTTAATTGTCTCTCTGTCTGCTTCATTTTAGACAGTTTTTATTGCTGTGTCTTTTCTTCTGCAGTGCTTTACATGCACTAAATCTCATGCAGAGTATTTTTCATTTCACTCATTTTTGTCATTTCTAGAAGTACCATTTGAGTCATTTGTACACCTTCCATTTTCCTATTTATCATAGTCAAGTTTTCCTTAATCTTTTTGACCATATTCACAAAAGCTATTCTAATGTCCTTGTCTATTACTTTTATCAACACTGTCAATTTGATGTGTGTGTGTGTTTCTATTGACTGATTTTTCTTCTGTGCAGGGGCCATATTTCCTTGCTCCTTTGCATGTTGAATAATTTTTAAATTAAAGAAGTATTGAAATATAACTGATATTTAACACTGTATTTGTTTTAGAAATATACCATAATGATATATGCTAAGGAAATTTGGACTGGATGATGGATACATTTTGAATTTTACATTATTGGGTGCTGGATTTTGTTATGTTCCTTTAAAAAATGTGTTTTGTTTCAATGTGCAGTTAAGTTACTTTGAATCAGTTGAATCCTTTGAAAGCTTTTTTAACCATATTAAGGTATATTCAGAGCAATCTTTACTCACAGTAATTCAGTCCCACAACAAAACTGATACTCTTGTGAGAATTCTACCTGAAGTTCCATGTATCATGAAGATTTTTTACCGTAGCTGGAAGGAATGCAGTCTATTCACAGTCCTGTGTGAGCTCTAGGGCTGGTCAGACTTCTCCCTTTCAGTGATTCTTATCTCAACCTCTGACATTTTTCTCACACATGTATGAAGGTCAGTACTCAAAGACTCTCAGGACCTCTCTGTAGATCTTCAACGTTTTCTGTCTGTGTAGTTCCTGCCTCTTCAGTACTTTACTTTAAAAAGATACAATGGACATATAACATTATATCAGTTTCAGGTGTATACATAAGTATTCAAGATTTGTGTATAATGCAAAATGATCCCGCAATAAATCTAGTTAACCTACAGCAACACACAGCAACACATTTTTTCTTGTGATTAAAACTTTTGAGATTTACTGTGTTAGCAACTCTCTAACAGGCAATGCAGTATTATTAACTATAATCATTGTGCTGTACATAACATTCCCAGAATGCATTTACTTTACACCTGGAAATTTGTACTTTTGACCCCTTAACCCATTTTGCTCCCCACCCCCCACCATATCTGACAACCACCAATCTGTTCTTTGCATCCATGTTTTATTTAATTTTTTTAGATTCTACATATATTACAGTATTTGTCTTTCTCTGACTTATTTCACTTAACATAATACCTTCAAGGTAAATCCATGTTGTAAATAGCAAGATTTCCTTCTTTTTATGGCTAATATTTGTTTGCTATTTTGCTTTGTTGTGAATATATATATATATAATATGTGTGTGTGTATATATATATATTTAAATATATACACAGACACAATCAATGGAATATATAATATATGTGTATATTTATGCTGCATTTTCTTTACCCACCTATCCATTGATGAGCACTTAGGTTAGTGCCATGTCTTGCCTATTATAAATAATGCTGCAATGAACATGGGGATGCAATATATTGTTTTGAGTAGTGTTCTCATTGTCTTTGGATAAATATCTAGAAGTGGAATTGCTGAATCATATGGCAGTCGTATTTTTAATTTTTTTGAGGAAATTAATATACATACTACTTCTATGGCTACACCAATCTATGTCCCCACCAATGGTGCACAAGTGTTTCCTTTTCTCCACATCCTCAACAACACTTGTTATTTCTGGTGTTTTTGATAATAGTTATTCTAACAGGTTTGAGGTGACATTATGATTTTGATTTGCATTTTTCTGATGATTAGTGAAGTTGAGCATCTTTTCAAAATCATTTAATCTTGCACTCTCATCTGCTTCTCAACTCAGGGAGGCTGTCAGCTCAATCTGCTGGTGCTGAATTCTCTCAGATCTATTCTTCGGCTACCCCCCTCCTACACTAGTACTTACAGATGTCTTCAGTAATTTATCCTCTAGGTAATAAAATTATGAAATTATAGGTGTCATATTTTTTGTTTTCTTTCTCTCAGGGATCACCATTCTGTGTGAGGCGAATGTGATAACTATACGGAAACACAACAGGGATCATCATTCTGTATAACCAGATGTCCAATGTTTAAATTCCTCGTTTCATATACTTTGCCCAGTTTAGCTTGTTGTTTAAGGTTAGAGTGTAAATCCAGCCCCTGTTATCCCATATTGTTCAGAAGAGAAAGGATGGTACAACTACTTTAGGAAAAAACTTTTCAGCTAAAGATAAAGGTATTTAAATACTATGACCCAGCAATTCTACTTCTTATTTTCTCAAGATACATGAAGACATATGCTCACAAAAAGACTTGTATGGAAGTTTTCATGACAGCTTTATTCCTAATAGGCAAAAATTAGAAACAACTCAAAATCCAATCAACATGAAAATGTATAAACAAATTATGTCATATTCATACAATAAATATTACTCAGCAATTGAAAGGAATAACTTATAATACATACAACATGGCAAAATCCTTAGTGATGCAGGACACAAAATACCACCTACTCCGTGCTGTATTTATGTGAAGTTCAAGAGCAAGCAAAACTAATTTATGGAAAAATGTCCGAAACTAATTGCCTCTGAAAATGGAGATTAATTGAAAAGGGAAACAAGAGAATGTTCTTGTGATATCAAATATTCTTGTATCTTCATACAGATTTAGGTTATGATTTAGTTTATAAAAATTTATATAAATTCATTCAAAATCACAAATTTATTTTAGAAAATTACTAATTTTTAAAAATTCATCAAGTTTTTAATTTAAAAGTGTTTATTTGATCTGATATAAATTTTTGCTAAAAAACACTACAAGCAAATTGAAAATTTTAGGTATTAGGATTCACTTTCTCAGTAAGATGAGTTAGCAATCTGAAAGTACTTTCTGTATATCCCATATATTTCTCTACATTCTAGGCTTGGGAAATGTATTAAAAGTACTGAAAATAATAGGAGTTAGGGTTCTTAATGTTGATGTAGAAAATAGTAAATATGGGAAGATTACACTCTATCCTGTGGTCTTAGATTATAATTGAAGGTATCAGAACATATCCACTGTTTTTAATGTAGAAATGAATAGATATGGATTTAACTATACATATTCTGTGCTGAAGAAGTAATGATGCGTCAATATCATTGACAAAGAGGACCCATATGGGTTTCTAAACATGACTTCCCTCTAAAATGAAACAAATTACCTTGGAATAGAAAATGACTTTAGGTCTAAAATAGGGAAAGTATGTAATGAGTATAGAACACCATATGGAGCCAGGAAATCAATAAGTGCTCAAAGAGTGATGAAGATATGTCAAAAGGATGAAGGATACAGCTTGATGTAGTTCAAATCTCAGATAATTCGATCGTCAAAAAGAGTATTGATAGCAATGCATTATACAGCATGAGGTGTGCTAGTAAACTGGTTCTCCAAAAATAAGAAAAATAAAGAGCTTCCATTGGCAGTACTTGCTGATTTCTACTATGTAAATATTTCCACTATTGGTCATTTCGAACTACCAACACTATGCCCCTGAATACAGATTTCTTTTTTTCATTTTGCTATTGTTAATGTACAATTACTTAAACAACATTGTGGTTACTAGACTCCCCCCATTATCAAGTCCTCCTGACATACCCCATAACAGCCACTGTCCATCAGTGTAGTGAGATGCTATAGAACCACTACTTGACTTCTCTGTATATACTGCCTTGCCCATGTTCCCTCCCTGCTACACTGTGTGTGCTAATCGTAATGCCCCTTTTTCCCCCTTATCCCTCCCTTCCCACCCATCCTCTCTAGTCCCTTTCCCTTTGGTAACTGTTAGTCCATTCTTGGGTTCTGTGAGTCTGCTGCTGTTTTTTTCCTTCAGTTTTTTCTTTGTTCTTATACTCCACAGATGAGTGAAATCATTTGGTACTTGTCCTTCTTCACCTGGCTTATTTTACTGAGCATAATACCCTCTACCTCCATCCATGTTGTTGCAAATGGTTGGATTTGTTTTCTTCTTATGGCTGAATAATATTCCATTGTTCATAGGTACTACCTCTTCTTTAACCATTCATCTACTGATGGACACTTAGGTTGCTTCCATTTCTTGGCTATTGCAAATAGTGCTGCAATAAACACAGGGGTGCATCTGTCTTTTTCAAACTGGGCTCCTACATTCTTAGGGTAAATTCCTAGGAGTGGAAATCCTGGGTCAAATGGTATTTCTATTTTTAGTTTTTTGAGGAACCTCTATACTGCTTTCCACAATGGTTGAACTAGTTTACATTCCCACCAGCAGTGTAGGAGGGTTCCCCTTTCTCCACATCCTCGCCGACATTTGCTGTTGTTTGTCTTTTGGATATTGGCCATCCTAACTGGTGTAAGATCACATCTCATTGTGGTTTCAATTTGCATTTCCCTGATGATTAGTGATGTGGAGCATCTTTTCATGTGCCTGTTGGCCATCTGGATTTCTTCTTTGGAGAACTGTCTGTTCAGCTCCTCTGCCACTTTTATAATTGGCTTATTTGCTTTTTTTTGGTGAGGTGTGTGAGCTCTTTATATAATTTGGATGTCAACCCCTTATCAGATATATCATTTATGAATATATTCTCCCATACGGTAGGATGTCTTTTTCTTCTATTGATGGTGTCCTTTGCTGTCCAGAAGCTTTTTAGTTTGATATAGTCCCATTTGTTCATTTTTGCTTTTGTTTCCCTTGCCCGGGGAGATATGTTCATGAAGAAGTTGCTCATGTTTATGTCCAAGAGATTTTTGCCTATATTTTTTTCTAAGAGTTTTATGATTTCATGACTTACATTCATATCTTTGATTCATTTTGAGTCTACTTTTGTATATGGGGTTAAACAATGATCCAGTTTCATTCTCTTGCATGTAGCTGTCCAGTTTTGCCAACACCAGCTGTTGAAGAGGCTGTCATTTCCCCATTGTATATCCTGGGTTCAGATTTTTGAATAGCTGCTTAAAATAGTTTCTCATGAGTAAATGTGATCTGGCCACAGTACACCATTGATTTGAATTATAGGATAAAATAAGTATACATGCCTTTATACTGATATTAATAAATGGATGATTAAATCACTTAATGAGGAGGAGGGAAAGCTCTTGATTATAGTATAGTTTTAACTAATAAATACAGAAGAACTGGTAGAGTAGAAAACAATCAATGGATGCTTAATCTACAATGGGAGGGTTTAATGAGTAGCTATAAATGTATACAATCTCAAAGACTACACAAACTTTTTATCAATTACAAGGAGAAAAATAGTGACTTTGCAGTTGAAGGATCTTGATGGATATCAGGCAGGATTTCTACATTATAGTTTTGAGACAGAATTCCTTCTTTCCCAGGGAATCTGTTTTGCTCTTACAGTCTTCAACTGATTGGCTGAGATCCACCTACATCACCATGGGCAATAGCCTTTATTTAAAGTTAACTGACTGTAGATGTCAAACAGGTCTACAAAACTTTCACAGCAACATCTAGATTAGTGTTTAACTAAACAAGTGTTCACCATAGTTTAGCCAAGTTGATCCATAAAATGCAATCATCACGTTTGCCAA
Organism: Manis pentadactyla; assembly: GCF_030020395.1. Classification (NCBI taxonomy): domain Eukaryota; kingdom Metazoa; phylum Chordata; class Mammalia; order Pholidota; family Manidae; genus Manis; species Manis pentadactyla. The sequence goes on from NC_080034.1 coordinate 59,453,633, forward strand.
AATTCATATTCTGGATCCAATCACGAAAAAATTAATTAGATAAATACAAGTAGATGGATACTTTATGAAAAACCACCTTATAAAATGCCTTCAAAAATGTCAAGAACAAAAATGGATAAAGGCTTAGGAACTGATTTGGATGAAAGTAGACCAAAGATATATGACAATTAAATTTACTGTGGGGTTGTGCTGTCATCTGGTATTAGAAGAACAGTATTGAGACAAATGATAAGATTAGATTATGGAGTATGGATTAGACTATTTTCCAATTTTGATAATTTTGCTGTGGTTATAAGAAAAAAAAATCCTCATTCTTATGAAGTCCACACTGACATGTTAGAATCAGGGTGTGCACTGTCTCCATTTCCCTGTACTCAGGGAAGAATGATGGCCCCAAATGAAATCTGAATCCCAGCCTCTGTGAACATGTTTCCTTTTATTTCAAAAGGGACTTTGCAAATATGACTGAGTTGTGTATCTTGAAATGAGGAGATTGTCCTGGACAATCATGGTGGGTCCAATATAATCACAAGGGTCTCATATAAGGAGGCAGGAGAGTGAGACACAGAGGAAGAGAGGAAAAGACAGAAGCGGAATGCAGAGTGATACCATTACAGGCTTTAAAGGTGAAGGGGACACAAACCAGGGAATGCAGGCCACCTCCAGAAGCTGGAAGAATTGTGGCAGCCTGTAAAAGCCAGAGAAGGCAAGAGACAGGTTCTCCCTAGACCCCTCAGAAAACATTGATTTCAGAAGACCCATTTTGGACCTGTGAAGCTCCAGAGCTATAAGATAACCAATCTGTGTTCTTTTAAGCCACTAACTTTATGGTAACATGGTACAGGAGCAGTAGAAAATGAATAGGCCTTCGAATGACTCAGAAAAAGTATGTATTTATTTGAAACCATACATAGAGATAATATAAATGAAGTAAACATGAAACATAAGCAAATTTGGGTTGTCTTCAGGAGTTCCTGGTACTATTCTTACAAATTTTTTCTAAGTCCATAGTAACATTAAAATGAAAAGGGACATAAAAAGGTCATGGACTCTTAAAGATAGAGATATATTTGCAATTAAATGGGTGTGTGGAATTTGCTTCAAATAAAACAGGGAAAAGGGGAGGTGTGTGGAGTGTGGAGAGGACAGTGATGATGGGGAAGTCATGGTTGTTAGGAAGAGGCAATGTGAAAAAGAGGGAGCATACTCTCGTTCACTTCTGCACGTGTTTCAAGTTCTTAAAAAGCTGAAGAACAGGACCATTTAAACTAAAAATCTATGGAAGGGAAAATGATACAGGACTAACATTTCATGGAACAATCGGTCTACTTGGGGAGTAAGTAGTTGCAACTGAAGAAAAATTGGCATAAGCTCTAATCATCTAGTTTCATATCTGTTTAAGATGTTTTATTTGCTTGGACAGATAAGCCAGGAAACAAGAGGTTTCTCTCTGAGCCTGTCAGCCTATAGCATTGACCTTTCTCTACTGTCTGTGCTACTTTCTGCAGCTTCTGCAGCGTGTTAGCTGGTTTTAGTGTAATTTTAATTGTAGTCACTAGCAAAATAGTAGAACACTGTTGGAAATAGCAGTCTTTGAAGAAACTGGATGTCACTTAAAATATGATCCTTGGGTAAACATCACATGCTGCTGGCCTTCTTACAAAATGAGTAAGCACCTAGTTTGTTCCTTCTGGTTGCCAAAGCCACTTTTATTTTCCTGGAGCCTTCTAATTAGCAGGTAGTTCGAGGAGACCATTGGGAAATGACACATAGCATACATTTGGATGATCATCTGCATGTACTTCACCTGGCCTCCTTTTAGTGGTTAAATATATAAAAGCATTAAGAATATATTTGCATGCAATTAAAAAGAGAAAACTGAAACAGTTCAAAAAGTGAACCTAACTTTTTGCCCTTCCCCAATGAGAGAAGCAAATGAGAGCATGCATTTCTTGGCCAGGTCCAATGAATTTAAATGTTCCATTAGCATATAATAGGTTTAAATTATAAATCCCTCTGAGCGTGGGAAACAGGGAGGAAAAAAACAACCCTCGGCAAGCTATTGCTCCAATGAGCTCAAACTGGTATTTTGGACTACTATTCTGTGCCTGGGAAGAGAAAGATAATAAGTTTTATGTGTGTCATTTTTTTTTTTTTAAATAGCAAGATTTTTTAAAAAGCCATTTCATCTCTGAGACAGTCAGTGACCATGTTTGATGACAAGCCAGATGGCAGCCATTCTCTAGACCTGGTGCCAAGAAGCATGACAGGAGCTGCAATTTACCTTCCGTGGTGAGGCTGGGCTGCCGACACACAGCACAGCTGCAGGCGAGCAGGCTGCTGCCGGTAGGTGCAGGCACAGTTGGTTCCCTCCCAATTTGGATGGAGCAGGTAAGAGCCTGAATCAGTACCCAGCAATTATGGAATTGGCATGCGCTGCATTGTTTACTCACAGTAATATTCCTACTGGACTTTATTAAAACACCATCTGTTGTCAGGGCAGACAAAGAACCCAAGCAGAAATACAGAGCAAGACCCAGAGAGGGAGAGAGAGCGAGAGAGCCTGTGTGTGTTGGAGCCATGCTACAGGACGGGTTGCACTTTTAGAGGCCACGTTTGATTCTGGAGGTCATCTTTTAACAGGATATCTCCACTCTCCCAGATTTTTGTTTATTGGTTTCCACTGTCAGCTAGGCCAAAACAATTTGTGGTCAAATGAAGTTGGCTGTGTGTAAGTCAAGCTGGAATTGAAGGCTGTGAGTGCATGCACAGAGGTGGAAAACATCACATTAGCATTACTACAAATTAAAACCAAAGTAAGGGAAAGTAAGGTTATCCCAGTGAATGACACTCAGCATGAACTTCTGAGTTAATGTTCAGAATATAGGCTGTGTAATAAAGGACACCTTCAATAATAATACCTTCAGAGCACAAGGAAAAGTTGAGTAATTTTTACAATCAGCAGTTTTACTCCTCTTAATCCTACAGATGGGGATCAGATATATTTAATACACATCTGGTCTCTACAAACGGCCGAGTGTAATTTTTCATACACCCGCATACAATTGCAGGTGAAATTAATTAGCCAGTATTCCTCATCAGATAACATAAAATGTGATGCAAGTAATTACATATGCAAATACAAGAAAGACAGCATTAAAACACTGATGTGTCATTTCAATTTTACAAAAAGACATCTGTCTATTTGGAAATTCAGTGCAAAACAAAACACCCTTAAAAGTGTAAACAATTCCCAGTTCATGCGGCAAAATGAAAGCTGCACAAAAATGATTCTGAAACAAGCATTGAATATTTTCTGGGTAAAAGAGTTGGCCCATTTAAAATATATACTCATATTATGAATCAAATGAATTAGGAGCATTGTGGGGAAGCCAAAGGAAAAGCTCATGCAGTGTATGATGTCATTGTTTGCTTTGCCGGACACTCAGACCCTTGATATTCTTTCTAGGATATAAGTAGTCATTTTAATTTACAGAAATGCTGTTTACTACTTTGCAAATCATACAAATATTTACAGAGAATTCAATGAATGAATGAAAAGAAACAGCTGTGACTCCTTCCACCTCGCTGCCCCTTCATTTCTAACTCCTCCTCAGTATTATCTTATTTACAGGCATTTTGGTAATGGATTGGGTGGGCAGCATTCTGTACAACCAATGCCTGTTTGCTAAACAATCCCTATTATGAATTCTCCCTTTCCTAAGTGTGTTTCACGGAGAATACTATGATTGACCAGTTACATTCTGTATTTTTATTTTTAATATGCTTCAAAATGTATGAACATGCCCATTGTGCATGTTTCCCTAAAGCTCTAGTGAAGATGGTCTTCAGGCCGTCCCATATTCCGTGATTTTGTACTGATGATATTTTGCTATTTAATAATGTAGGTATGCCACAGTATCGATTATGGCAGACAGTTTAAAAATATAAAGCAGACATAAGTCTTACCATGAGAATCAATTTTAATTGGGGAGGTAAGATACATATTAACAATAGAAAACATTACCAGGTCACATATAGTGATGAGGGTGGCAACTTGCAGGCCTGCAGGAATTCAGAGGAAGAATCAACCAAACAAGGATGTGTGAAAGATCTGGCTTATCTGTCTTTTGAAGGTTGAGTAGATTATGATTAGGAAAGAGAAAAGAACAGATATGCTAAATGCAGACAAAATGGACAGTCAGCCTTTGCAGATATGCAGAAGTGGTCAAAAGGAAGAAGGTCTTCAGGGGGCCCCAAACTAGGTTATTGGCCTAAAACAGCAAAGGTAACAATGATTTAATGGGTAATAGTTTCAAGAAACCTCCATGGTTTATCACATCTCAAACAAGGAGACCTGTTTCCTGAGAACATGGTGAATATTTTCATGAAGCAGAAAGTAACAGACTTTCTTTGAAAATATTTTTGTAAGGTCAATCACATTTTAATGTACAACATTGTGTACAAAACAGGCTAAATAAATATTGGAAGACCAAAATTTACCAAGAAAGGGAATTGGTGCATTGGTTGTAACAAAAGCATGGGCTCTCTGCCCTTACTATCTTTCGGTTACCTTACTTTTGGCTTCATTACCATAAGAGGTTGGCGGACAGCTAGCCATCTACATAGAATGAGTTGAGAGGTTGAGAATTTTTTTTTTTGGTGAAATATTGCAACATAATTATTTCCATGAGGCAATATTTAACCTATCCCTCACTCTCATTTTCCTCAGTACTTATTCCTCCTAATACTTCTGCATTATAAAATCCTACAGGAAAAAGTTTGCGGTGTAGTGATTATGCTTAGAAAAGAGCAAGAAAGCTTCCATTGTCTTTTTGCCACCATAGTCTTCCGTCCGTCTGCTGTGCCAGATGTGTGTCCTCTTCACTGGAGTTGGCATCCTCACACATACCTCACTGCTTATTGACATTAATTCATGAGGTAGACTCATCCCTTTGCACCCAGAAGGATGTAGCATGAAAACTTCAAGAATCTAAAGGGAACACTGGAACAAAACACACTCATTAAGATATTTGCTGTGTAATGTCAAACAGCTCTGCAAACAATCTGGAGTGTTTTCCATGGGGTATTCTTGCCAATCTCAACAATTCTTTTCTTACACACATGTGCACATCCACATACACACACACACACACACACACACACACACACACACACACACACGCATGCACACAATGCCTTAGGATTTTTAGCCTTTGGTCAAATCCATAAACATAACAAGGCTGTCTCTGGTCCCCAATTGTGCTGCCAAGCAGTTGAAATAGGGAGGAGATGACAACCTTAGGTTGTCACCACCCATACTCCTTAGTTACTGGCTGGCTCCCTTGGGTAAGGAGTTTTGGAAACAATAGAATAAAAATATGCCAAGGCGTGTGTTTATACCACAGAGCAGAAAGTTGGGAGCATCTGTACAGAAGCTTTTCATGTCCCTTCACATCTTGGACTGTTGAAGAAATCTCCTTTCTACAATGCTGGGCTCCAGGAGGAGAAGCGGGGCATCAGCATTGTCACTGCGCAGATCGGAGAGTAGGAATGCCGCTGCAGGCTTTCCTCAGGCACTGCCTGTGGTGTGAGATGCCCAGAGCCCCTAGACACAAATAGGAATTTCCTCTCTTTTGTTCTTTTTGCAATGAAACTGATGAGTATCAAGGGCAAGAGCTTCCATGGTTCTCCTGATAGAAGGACGCTGGATGGAAACACCACTAATGTGCTGCTCAGTTGTAAATTCTAGCACTCTGGAACAGAAGCCGAGGCTATTAGGGAGTAAACCAGCTGTCATAAAGGCAGAGTTTCCAAAGTTCCCCTCTCTGGGTGGTTGCTTAAGAGTGAGAACCTCTCTGAGAAACCCCCAGATAAAATTACAATGTGTTAGAATATGTCTTTATATTTAGAAGGCATGAATGCTAAAACTCTATTCTTGGAATTATCAAATAACTGCAGTAAGGAAATTACTTTCATTATCATCCTGACCTGTTATCAGTATAAAAATAAGGGTGTGTTTCTGCTCATAGGGAAGGAGTTAAAATATATGTTGAATTACGAGAAAGAATGAAGAACTCTTGGAGAGGACTGAGAAAACAGTCCAAGACAGAATGTCAAAAAAGATCCACAGGTCATAAATAGGAAGAACACAACATAGGGAAGACAAAGAGGGCTGAAAGATGTAACTCCACTTATAACGAACATTATAGCAGATTTGAGTATATTTTGAAACAGATACTGGTTCATTAACAAGTTCTGACACATAGGTGATAACATTAGAACATGATGTTAGAAGATGAGAAAGAAGATAGTCCATGATATCTGGGGACTCAGACCTGGGTTTATCTGACCGACATGGCTAATCCAGATGTGAGCTGAGTCACAGGGGGATGTATTGATAGGGACTCTTCTGAAACTTAGTAAAGCATGTCTTACATTGGGTGAGTTTTGTAGAGAAAACCTGGAATGTATCTTTGAAGTCCTCGATAGAAAATCAAACATTTGAAAGGAACTTCAAATGGAATATTGAGAATTGGGAAAGAAATGGAAAAAGAACATGGATTTAAACCCCTGATTATGAAGATGTTATCAAAGAAAAAGATTTGGCTTTCTCAGATTATGTCAGAGTAATGGATTCTTGGTGGGGCTAAAGGACAACTGATGAAAACAAGGAAGGGAAGGAGCAGGTCGAAGAGTTTTAAACTGAAAAGTTCAGCAAGCATAAGAAAAATATTCTTGAGAAAGCTTTAAGGCAAAAAAGTATAGAGAGGGTACCCAGAATTACATGGATGCTACAAAAACTTCTATGTGACTATGTACAGAACAAATAATTAATTGGATTTGAATTTCAGTGAAAAGAATAAAGTCCCCAGAATTCCATGACTAGGATAAGATCAAGGACAAAATATGGCTGACAATAGAAAAAGCTGCCTTGTTGGGAAAAATGAAAACAAACCAGAATAAATAGACCTGAAAGCAGAACAAATTCCTTTACCAAGAAATTAGACACATAGATGAGAACACGTTACGAAACAGTTGTGCAAAGAACAAAAGACAATAAAAAAGATTTTGGTGTGGAAGTAGTCTACAGACCATCTTGTCATTTGGGATTATGGCTGAAGCTTCCCAAATACAGATTAAAGCCTGTGACAAAACACAAAATATATTCAGAATGGGATAATTGAAGTGCTGGGGTAAAATGTTCATTCTCTTTCTTTTGAGAAGATGTCTGAGAAATCTTCAGAAATCCTGCCTGCAGCTCCTTAAATGAATTCCTTAGAGAAAGTCTTATTCTAAATTTAGTTATAAGTATCGTTTAATAATTTGAAGTAATGGAAAATGTGGGGGAGAGTGTCCATGTCATTTTAGTTATCAAAGAAATAAATGAATGATGAGGATAGTCAAACAAAATTCAGATATGACCGGATTGGAGTGGAAAAACATGTATGGGTTTTGGTAAAAGGTAGATCTGATTTTAAGCCATGATTTCCTATTCAAATGAACTTCAAGTTAATGCTTTTTCATCATTTCTAATGAGTAGTTTACACATGTCAAGAATATAGTGTTATCATATGCTGCACAAGACCAGAAAATTTGACTTCAGAAATTATGTAATTTTTAAACGAATAAGGTCACTGAGAAAGAAAATTACTCTAATAACTCAGAATCTGGCAATTAAGAATGTCTGCATATAGGGAGGAGGGAAAATGGTCATACTGAGCAGTTACTAAGCAACCACTTGTAGCCTCCTATCTCATCAGGCTTGGAAAGCATAAAGAAATAACGCTCTCTTATTAGACCTTAATAATCCCCTTTAAAGGGGCACATCTTCAGTGCAAAGTAGGCAAGGTGTTTCTTTAATGACCTGCTAGTAAGTGGGGCTTTGTTTGTATTTCTATGATCTTTTCCCATTTTCCTATATTAAGTTTTAACACTACTTGAGACATAGACTACATTGGAAATCATGAAAGCTACAATGAATTAATGAATAAATGAATACATTAAAAAACCCTAACAGATAGTTGTGAACATATTTTGCCCTTGACATCCACATATGGATTGTCAGATAAAATACAGTAGTGTATTATTACTAATTTTTTTAAGTATTCACTCATAGTCTAAAAATACCTATTAAAATACAAAGCACATTACAAAAGCCATGGAAAAATAGGAATGTTTACTAAAAAAGCAGACACAAAAATATTCTAAAAACTATTCTTAGAATAGATACTGCAGATGCTAAGACCTAAGGAGGATATGACAGTTATCCAAGATAGTATATTCCTTTGCCTGATTCTATTTGAAAAGCAAATTGGACCCACGATTTCAGAAAAATCGACCATAATTTGTTGGTGAGGGTCAGTGTGTACTTTATTAGACTAAAGAGAAAACTAAATCTGTGCTTTAGAAGATTTACAGCTGTTTTTCTTGAAGATTATTCTACAAAGTACCTGAGCAGAATTACCTGCAGCACTTTTTGGAATGCAGATTCTTGGACTCTTTGCTGTACCTACTGAAACATATTGTCTGTGGTGATGCCCATGAATGTACCCTTTTTATAAACATTCTAGGTCATCCTTAGGCAGACTAAAGTTTGGGAACTACTTTGCACCATTTTAAAGGTCTTCTTTAAGAGTTTTCTGATACATAGCCAAAGCTTCAATCCTACAGTGATATAAAATTTCACTTTGTTAAATGAAATGTATTTCCAACCCCAATTACCCTATTTTTTGGTATAAATAAATTTTATAGATTTGCTTGTATGGTCCATGGAAAGCTAAAAGTGCTGCAACCCTAAGGGATATGAAACTATGCCTATCTGTGATTGTCATCTTGTTCAGTTAATAAGAAATAATAACAATCATATCATCTTGGGAAGTGACATAAATTGTGGTGACCATTTTCACCTTGACAGCTGAGCAGTGGGATCTCCAGAGATTATTTTCTGAGAAAGGCTAAATACCCAAAGCTGAGTATTATTCAACGTTAAAGAATTCATAACTATATTCACAGTGTAAGTCCAACAAAACTTGAGATGTATCTTTCCCTTGATTCTGACTGTAAACGTATAAATGGAACAGAATGGAATGGGATGATTTTTTTGTCTTCTATTATCACTTCAATCTTTCAGGTTTGTATTATTTTTCTTTTTTCTTTTCCAAGGAGTGAATAATATGAGGAGGAGAGGCTGGGGAAGAGGGAGCAAACAAGCAAAGCTACCAACTGTTCCAGAAAGGAATGTGTCTTTGGTACAGGAGTCCGTTAGAGTCAACAGAGACAGGTAAACTAATTACAAGAAATCAACAGCCCCGTCCATGAAGGATGGCGTTCAGTATTGACCTGCCAGAAAGATAAAACACCAAACACACATTCACTATCATGGGCTCAGGGCGTGCCCTGTACTAAAACAATCCAGAATCTGTTGTCACTAGCCTTGTGTCATATACCACCTGTAGGGAACACCAGGCACCTGAACATGAGTCCATCATACTGTGCAATGCAAACATGCTGAAGCTATGTAACACCTGTGCCAGAATTTTTGCATCCTTGTAAATAATTTCCCTGCTCTTCTTGGGGCAACAGGAAAAACATTGCTGGCATATAAATATAAGTCATTGCCTGTCCTGTGGAAAAGAATCATAATCAGGTTGATTTACCCACTCTGTACAGTTCCCTGAGAAAATCTGAAAGTGAGGAGTGGTTTTGATGGGGTGGAAGGGGTGGCTTCTACTGAACCATTCACACATAATTACAATCATAACCAGTCAACATGGTCTGTTACAATTTTCTGGGTAGAAATTACCACCAATCCCTGCAAACATACTGAGTGAGAAGAGGGCGGAATATCAATTCCACACGCCATGTCAGTGTAATACCTAATCCCTTCATGGGCTCTTGTGGCCCAAATAAAAGTATTAGATTTATACCAGCAGAACAAACACCAGAGGTGAGCTCATTGTTCCTATTATCATTAGGTGTGTAAGTACTTGTCAGGGTTCAAGAGGAAAGTGGTGGAAGACTTCTCTCTGACCTTAGCTTCATAGTCCTGAGCAATGATGTCACTAGGCTTGGACAGAAAAACAATGTATCTCTGAAAGCAATAAACTTTCTCATAATTTTGGTGCTTGAACAAATCTAAATGCTTCTCTTTCTCCCTCCTCACCCACCTCCTCCTTCTGTTTTTCTTCAGGACTGTGCATTGTGTTCAATTCAGTCTGAATGATGAACAGGAAAATAATTCAAATATGTGAAATATTGGCCTACCTTCAGTATTGATAGTTTATCCATAATGTAGTCACAAATACAGTCATTCCAGAAAGCACCAACATGAACATTAATTCCATCAACAAAATAACAGGGAACTACAAAATCCTCACTATTTTACAGATTATAAATTTAGCTTCCTCATTTGATAAGCAACATTGCGATGGTAGATGAAAACATGTACCTTTTATCCACAGTTTCCTAGATGCTAACGGAAGTTGTAATCGATTCCCTTTCCAGAAGAGGAATGACGTCAGTATGTTGACAGTGTTTCAGTGAAAGAAATGATTTTATGGATAAAAAAGCAATCAACAGAGGCAATCTCATATACAGGACAAAATGTTTACAACTATGCTCAGAAATCCACATTTTCCATATTTTCTACTTCCCTTTTCTATTGTACAGAGGGATTTCGTATATATACATATATTTTCTGAAATTCAATCATCAACAAAGATATAAAAATAAGCCATAGGTATTATAGATGTTTGAAGGACTTGTAATCAATTTGCCGCCAAACTCAAGGAGTCCAGTGGAGCTGCTGTTCACCTGAGGATCAGGGTCCTCAGCCAAGCCCACTCACATTGTTGGGAGACATGAGGTTGGAAGCCTGAAGTCCCTACTTTCTTGGCAGGTGTCAGCCCAGGGGCTGCTCCTAGATCCTTGAGGCCACCTCCCATTTCTTGCCCTGTGACCCTCTCTTGGCTCATTCAAGACCAGCAGGGGAAATTCTCTCTCATCCACTTGGACTGAGTCTGATATAAAAGAGTGTCAGGAGAGTGACTATGCCACCACGTTGCTCATATGAGATGGCCTAGTATTCATATGCACTGAAGGGGAGGGGATTCCCTGGGGCATGTACACCAGCAGGTGGGAATCTTGGGAGCCATCTCAGATTCTGCTTACCACAGCAGTCCCACCAAGGCTTTAAAAAGAATATGGAAATTGAGAGATTTCTTAACTTTCTAGGAGAAATAAATTATTACATAAGATATATAATACATGAATCAGAAAAGGAAATAGAGTCTCTTGATTCCCATGGAGCAAAGAGGAACAGAAATGTTGTATATGTTTTACAGAAGGTGCAACATCCTTCTGTGATTTGTAACGAGTGCCACCATTCCCTTCGTGAAAAACCAAGTAATGGCATATTTGACTTGTATGCATATTTTTTTATTAAAGACATTACATTGCAAAGGAGCTAGTGTCTTCTTAAGGAATTAATAGTTATTCTCCATCTTCAATATTCTAGTCCGTAATCTCGCTTGTAGTTCCTTATAGATGAGTTTTTTTGGGCAGGTATACCTCCAGGGTAGCTTCTGCAAAATATAGCAGGTGTTACAGAACGAAGGGCACACCCCAACTCAAGTGCATTCTGCTTCCCTTCAGTTATATTCTATATATAATTGGGTTAATACTTTGCTAATATTTATTATATTTTCTTATATGCTTATTTTTTATATTGATATATTTTTATATTATACATCTTTCATATTACATATTTTACATTGATACATTTTTCATATTATACACTTCTCAGTATATTTCTTAGTTTTATCAATCACTTATTTATTATTTTTGATATGTATTAATATGAATTTAGTAATATTCATTAATATAATTAATTATACATATTGATTATTTATTATTTCTGTATATATTAAAATACAAATGCAACATTTATATTTTTATATTTTGTACTTAAATATGAAATATTAAATGTTTTTTATTTATTAATATTATTGCATTAATATTTATATCATAGCCTATCTTAGTCTAAAGCCTGCCAAGTTGGTCAGCCCCATCTGTTTGCCTATCAAACAGGTAGTTATCTACTTTCTTCCCTTGTGGAGAAAAGTGAATTAGGAAAACTGATGGACTAATTGCCTTTTGTGAGGCTTCATGACTAATCAGTGATGTAACTGGGATTATAATCCAATCTCCTAACTCTTTGCTTGTGTCTCTACCACGACCACAAAGGAGAAAGTGAGCACTCTACCACTAATTTGAGTTGTGAAAGCAATCTGAAAGAAACTGGGGCAATGATATGGACTTCCTACTTAGTTACTCTAATAGCATTTCTTTGGGGAAACCCATTAATACCATCTACGTGCCCTCAAAGAATTTACTGAGTGGACACAAACACAGACATACAAATGTAAGTCACTGCATGTTCTGGTAAAAGAACCCTAATGCTTAATTTTTCCACCTGTCAAATTCACTGTGTATCTCCATTCAGTAACATGATTTTCAAACCCATTCTAGAATGGACTTAGTATTTTCAAGTCAATCAGCTCCAAAGACAGCAGACCAAAACTTGGTACCCTGTGAGCAGTGCAACATCATTTAGGATAATTACTTATTCTCCATGGGTTTCTGACAAGCACCCTTCATACTGAGACATGCTTTAAACCCTTTCAGCTCATATCTCTGCTAATGGAATTTTTAGCCTAACCCCCTGTGGGACTGACCAACACTAAATACATATGCTTGGAAGGTATCATTTACTCATTTATTTTTGCTACAGTGCACTAGGTTTTTCTGGTTTGGCAGGTATTGTTTTCCAAATTAAAATAAAAGTAGAATTCCATTGGATTAGGGGAAAGAAACACTTCCTCCCAGGAGTTAACCCATCCCTTCTCAAAATGTCCTTCACTAGTATGCCTGGTGTGCATCCTTTCATTTCCATTGCTCCTCTCACACTGTTGATTTTAGATGGCAGATAGCTGTGCTTCCATTATTTTTTAAATTTGTCAAGTTTTTCAGTCCTTCTATAAATTCTTTCAAATATTCTCTAAAATAATGTCTAATATCTTGGAATATTATGGTAGATCTTGGCATATAATTACTTTCAGCCATACTTAAATAATAGCAGCAAGTCAATTGTTATACAGATTAAGTTCTGTATACAGAATTATGTTAAGGAAAATTTTAGAGCTGTAGATCGAAAATAAAATATTCAGCTAATGTACACCTATTTAATGGCTTAAACTGCAGACTCATCAAGCATCAAAGAAGTGAGATAGATCTGTGGTCTACAAATGTAATTAATCATTTTCATCCTCCCAGAAGTGAGTTACATTACAAATTTCTCTATCCCTGGCTACCCTGAGATTCAGATTCAGCAGGTCTGAAAGTTTTCCTGTTCTTTGTTAATTCTAAACACTACTGGACGAAATAAATTTTCTCAGTATTTTCAACTATGAGGACATATCTGAAGATTTTTGTTTCAAATGTCTTTCTTCTTGAGGTATATGCTTAATTTTATGTAAAATGAAGGCATTAGGAGAGATTTATCATTATTTACTATAAATAAAAATATCATCAGTGTACAGCTCCTAATTAGAGGTTTTATCTAATTAATTCCAGTAACGGTTCTCAAGAGAAAATAGAGAAGTCTTACTATAAACTGCATTTATGCAAGTATGGTTTTTTAATCTGTCATCATTCATCTATCGATCCATATATCTATATATTTATCTAGCTAGCTATCTCATCTATTGCCTAAAATTTTATTTGGATTACTTTCCTATAATTCTTCTTCTTAAATAACTACCATATAAATCCATTTTCATAACTACTTTTATTTCTTTGATTAATCTCCTAAAATTAGCAAAATACCATCAGCAATTCATCAATGTGGCTTTCTTACCTTTACCACTGCCTAACTTGTATCTGTTCCTTTTAATTGTAAGGAGTGCTTGAGTTTGGTGACCTTAGGCAGACTGATGATTTTATCTTAGAACATGCAGTTTCAAAAAGAAACACACAGAAACACAATAACATAAAGTCTCCCAGCTACCTAAACAGACTAGTCTTAATATTGGTGTGATACTTATCTCTGTGGGTGATACAGCTTTGGAAATGAATTTTCTCAGAAATGAAGACAAGGGAATAGGTAAAACATACTTCAGAGGGTATCTTCTCTCCACTACCTTAGTGCTTCATGCCAAAAAGTATATATAGAGCAGTTACAGTTTCTGTTCAGAGCTTTCTTAATTGGCATTACTCAAATGTAGGTAATTGACTAAAAGTATGATCTTGTTCACACTAGTGAACTTGTTCTCCAGAGAAGAAAACTGATAACAGGCTTCTTTGTCATCAAAGGGTGAAGAAATGTGACAATCTGGGAACTGGTTTTAGGGCCCCATCTGCTAAACCAGAGAGAAATCAAGATTTTACAGTTCTATAAATATTTTAGTGTATCCCATCATTTATGAACTGTGGCAGCTATCATAAAACGTCTCTGACTTTTGTTACAACTGCATATAAGGCCAGAAAATTGCATCTCGTGGTAAACCATAAAAACCTAAGTAAAAGCACCATTCCTTTCAGTATATTCTAAAAATATACAACCTCCCTGTCAGTCCGTGGCAGAGTAGTTACATCCCAGGATGCTTGTTTCTTTCTCATTTTTTTATCTGATCTTACCCTGGTCTTTTCAAGCCCTTTTGTATTTCAGTATCTTTTTATGTTTCATAAATAACAGCCATCACCATAGACCAGCTGAAATAGATTTTACTTCGCCACAATATTCTGTACGCAAGAGACCCTGGGTGGTGCTAACGCTGCCATCGATAAGCTTTCATTCTTGACCCCAGTGTCTAATTGTTCAAGATGTGATTCTCACTCGGACATCGCCAAATTACTTCAGTGTCATGATTAGGATAACTTAATTAAGAAATGGCCTGCAGATTTATAAGAAGCAGCTACTGCTAAGGAACTATACAGAAAAAAATCTAAATAAAGCTGACTTGGCAGTGGGATTAAACTAGTGATCTGAGAATTGCATCACCTCCTTATGCCATACTCCAGTTCCTTCACTTTTCAAAATGTTTCATGATACTGGGATATTTTAACTCATAAAAATGTTTGGATCTTTCTGATGGCCTCTCAAATATGTAACTGCTTTACAGGTAATGTCACATTTCATGGAGGGCAAACTAGCCAAGTTGGCATCATTTGACCAGACAATAGAATGTTTCTCTTACTACTAGACTATGGATTGAGAGATATACTAAAGTGAACAAGGTAATAGATCCCAAGGTTTGCAGTCTTTTGTAGAAAGCTGAGAGCTCTCACTGTATTCTGATACCCATATGTTCCTATATGGAGCACATGTGGGGGGGATTAAACAATGCTATTACACTTTGCTCTTACACACAATGAATACCAGATTCTCAATGTCCAAATTCTGCCTAAACATTTATCGTACAATTCAAATATTTCTCAGCTTATTTTCTAATGTGATCTCCAACCCCCTAAGATCTGTCTTTATGCTCTCATTTTCCTCTCTTTATATAAGCCATTTTCATTTGCAGTGAACAATGTCACGCTAATCTTGGGATGGGAATGTGAATTTGAGACAATGTGAAGCAGATTGATAGCCCATGACTATAGTTTGGATATACCAAGACTCATGACAGACTGCTCTGTGGCTGTGTTCTCAGGTATGTGCTGGAAATAAGGTCACATCTTGCACCTTCCTCCTATGCTCTATCTAGCCTAGTTATGACCTGGAAAAATCTGACAGACAATGTGAATGGGGGAAGAATGGGCCCTTCCGGTACTGGCAGGACCGCAGTGGAAAGAAAGATGAGTGCTGCTGGATGTTGGCGTGGAGCCCTCCGCTGCCCCCACCAGGCTCTCCTGGTTCTTCAGGACCCCTCCCAACAATCACGGGCAGTAGAAGAGGGCATGTGTCTGAATCTTTAAAAACAATGACAAAAGAAGCAACGGAGATTTTGTGATCAAGAAACTGGTCGTTTGGAATACTGGACCCAAAGCGTTCTGGATGCACTGACTTACGAACATGTTGTAGAACAAAACCCAAAAGTAAGAAAACCGCACTGGTGGGAAGGACTTGAGTAACAACGGTAACACATACAGTAATCTTATGCAACAATGCTGCAAAGTGTGCCACTTGCTGGCTGAGTTAATTCAATATCTCAAATCCTTAATTTCCTCCTCTCTAGAATGGTCCCAGTCTAGCAGCAGGACCACGCTACTTGTTAAACATTGTAAATAACACCCCTGTCTGCCCACAGTTGCTGTGAGAATCAAGTATGTAAAATAATGAAACTCTTAGCTCAGTACCTGAAGCAGAGTAAAATACTCAAAAACATTTAGCTCTCATTATGTATTATCACTGCATTAGTGTGCCTGACACATACTAGGAATGCAGTAGACTGATTACATTGAATTAATTTGAACAGAGATATACAGAAAAATTCTACAGGGATACCTTTCTACTTACTGAAAGCAGTCCTGGATGGGGACATTTCAGCTCTACTAAACTAGGGATGAACTAAATGTACATCTAATAATTCCAGGTATCAAATATCTAAGCACTGTCCTGTATTTGCTTATAAAATTTTCACATTAATGCTGTAAGTTTAAGCATTTTCCCACTTTAGTAATAAGGACACTAAACTTCAGAGAGGTAAATTAATTTATTTGTGGTTATCTAACCGAATGGCAAAATTAGGATTTGAACTCAGGTTACCTGGCTTAACACCAATAGACAAAAGGGCAAGACAATAGGCTGATAAAACACAAGCTCCTACACCCATAGTCTATCCGCCACAGCAGAAAAATAACAGAAATGCTTAATAATTGAAATTAAAGTGGTAGACATCTTCACACTTTATTTTAAAATTCCTAAAACCTCTTAAAGCATTATGATTTGTGAATGGTTTATAAGTTCTACAGTCTTTAAAAATAATTTCTATCATTAAAGATGCAGCAAATGACTTCCACATAATTCATGCTCTTCCCCCCTTCACTGAGTCCTGGTAGAGGTGGGGCATATCATTACAGTGTCTCAGCTGCAATATCCCGAGTGTTCTAAGGAAAGAACCTTCACTGGCTCCCATACAAATCAACAGGTCATCGCAGGAGCATCCCACCAGTGCCTTCTTAAATCTGCCAAAGGTGACCCAAACACTACGTAAGACCTTATTTATTGTTGCTGCTCTTCTTGTGTCACCAGAATTATGATCAATGAGTACAAATTATAAAGATGTAGATTTAAGTTCCATAAAATATAAAGAACTTTCCAACCATTAGTGCAGTTGCTGAGTATCACCTACTCTAGAACAGATTTTAGCAATAAGCATGAAATTAAGAGGATGACATCTAGGATGACTTTTGACTTGAAATTCTATGACTGGAAGAAGCCATCCCTAAAGCAAATATTCTCCTTTAATTGATATTCCAACATCATATTTTTAAAAAAGAAAATTAAGTGCTATCCCTTTAAAGAAAAGGGAGAAGCCTGGTTACAGATGAACCCATTCAATCGTGTCACCTGGATTCATTGAGCCCCTCGAGTGTTTTGACCAAGGCCCATGTAGTTCCCTCTTTGTGAACCACACAGAACAGTGAGATAGAGTTGTAGACAATCAATCTGGGAGACTTTGACTATATACATAAATAAAGGTCTGAAATTGTGAAAGTTAATACATTTCAAGACTGCAAGGTGGTGGTGAATATGAAAGTAAACTCTCACATATTTCTGAGACCTCTTCGTCAGCTGTGTCATTCTTGGGCATCGTGGTTGGCTGCGCTTGTCCATCTGAATGCTGATGAGACCACCGTCTTAGGAGGAAGAGCTCCATGTTCCATTTCTGAGCTGTCCATGTGTGTCAGAAAGAGCAGCCCCTCCTCTCTCTCTTCAGTGAAGAGTTTTGAGCAGGCTGACATGATGACTATGGACTGTGGGAATTCGTTTCCGAAGCATAAAGTGAGACCAGGAGGAAGCACAACAAAGCCGAGGCCTGTTGTGGTAACTAAATCCATGTTTGTGTTTAATCAAAGCACACTGGCGAGTCACAAACAGGAGAGCAGTCAGTAATCAACAGCAGAAGCCCACGTCAAAATGCAGCCCCCGTGCTGACGCCCCACTCTCTGTTGTTGCACAGACGTTCTTAGACTGAGTGGAAGATGCCTCAGAGGTGGCCCATGCTTTCAGCCCTTGTTTTCAAGCTTCACAGCTTTCACAGAAATGCGTGCCTCCAAACCACAGAGAAAGGACAGCACAATAGTATTTACCAAAAGAGCAGTGACCTCATGGGATATGCACCTGTGACTTTGATGGCTGTCTGGAGCCTCCTGCTCCAGCAGCTCTGTAATCAGGCCTCCGGACACACTGTGTTTCCCTCTTGTCCATGCTGGCATCTTGCCTGGCTGAAGGGGCATCCCACCCTCATATGAGTTCTCTCTCTCTCCCCAAGATCTCTAGGGGACTCCAAGGCACATTTGCCTAGGGCTTTGCATTTTGAAAGTCTGCCCCTGGAAAACCTTATCTTCCTGTGGCACATGGGCCTCTGTGGGAGGTGTTCTTGTCAGGAAAGCAAATAATTTTTATTCATCACACAGTGCTGCCTAAAATAGGATCTAAGATGTGTATTTGCAGGGAAATTACTCTGTGTGGAGTTCCAGAATGAAAGTTTAGTCAAACATTCCAAAACTACAAGCATTAGACTGTATCTAGAGTTACTTCTCTGAAGGTACCTAAGAGGAATGCAGGTCAGAAAATAGTTACATTACAATTTAGGCCATTTTTCTTTTCCAAGAACTGTATCTGTAATTAATATCAGTTTATACTGAACAGGTTTGGGGATTTGGAATAATATTATTTTGCCAATAACCTATTGATATTTCCTTACTCAAAATGGAGCTTTGTACTATGTTTGAATTTAGCTATAAATGTTAAGTTACTTCTTCCATTACTTCATTTGGGATTTAAAATTTGAATTATTAGGGCTTTAAAATCTACTTTAAATATATTCTCATATTTTCTTTTATTTTTCATGTTCATTTAATATCTCGTGGTTTCTTATAATCACTGGTGGTTTAGTTAAATTGACATTCTTACTTATCATTTCCTAATAATAATAGTTAATACATAACATTTATTTTATTGAATATTCAACCAAGAGAACCTATAGTTCTAAACCCCAAACATGATAGGATGGGCTGAGGGAGGTTTTTGTCTTCTGAACTCTTAAATAAAAAGAATCCTCTTATCATCAAGAGAAAAGTTTGTACAACAAATCCAAAAGTCAGTTACTGATCAAAATTCAACATGAAGAGAAGTTGCCCTTAAAATTATTTGTGACAAGTCACCCAGAAACCCCCAACTCAGTGGGCGGTTTTTGTTCACAGTTTAGGGCAGATGTTCTACCCTTCTTCGGGGGCATTCAATAAGAAGAATGCCAGAATAAGTCATAAATAAGGGACATTATAGACCTTTGTGCACCACTTTATCTTGTACAGCAGAAGGAATCTGTGGCTAGAGAAAGTTATTCTGAACGGGTGTCTACTCAACATTTGAAAGATAGCAACTTTTTTATTCTGTGAACTTCTCATAAACTCTTTTACATATAGATGCTTGAAGAGCTATTTGTTTCTCCTGGTTATATTATTTCTTGCTTGGACCAACATGTTGACTTGAAGGAAGCAACGTGATCATGTAATTGCATCCAGAACAAGTACTCCTACTATTCCATAGGCTGGCATGCGTTTGCAGCATCCTATTTACGCTACCTACAGGAAGACCACCATACTTCAAAGCAAAATAGAGAATGTTTTACTTTAGATATATTTTTCAAAACAAGACTTGGTGTATCAACAGAAATTAGAGAGAGAGGGAATATTAAAAAGTTTCCTCTGCCTGTCCCCGTTCTTTCCTTTTAGTTCTTTTTTCATGGCAGGCTTAAATAACATAATGGGAAATGGCTCTGCTCCCCTATGAAACTATAAACATTTAGCAAAGCTTAGAACAGACAGGAAAGAAAAGAATATCAAAGACAGGGTTTAAGGTTAAGGAATTGATTTTGCTGTGGTGAAAAAAATAACTTCGTGTTCACAAAACTTCTGTTCTTGTCCATAATGCTGTCAGTGGCCCTTCCTGTTCTTTTTAATATCCAAGTGAAGAATCACTGGGTGGCACTGAACACCATTAACCTAATGACTTGGAGTGCTTTGCCCTGGGCCATGATTTCCATTCTTACTTTCTCAGGACATAATTTGGTTTAGTCATGACTTAATTTCTTTAGAGGCTTGTGCCCAGGGGCTTCCAATAATTTCCATGTCCATAGCACCATGTTGTTAGTAAAACAACATCTAAGGATAACCAACAGACATCCTAGACTTTATTAATAAAACTTTAGATTAAGTACTACTGATATATATAATTTTATTCCATAACTGCTCCTTCTAATGGGTGTTTTTACACATGATCATCAGATATGGCATTGAAATATGAAATAACTCATAGCTGATAACAGCTTTAAAATCGAATTTTTATCCTGGGGGTATGGCATAAGAACAAAACTTCATAGTTGTAAACACTTACACCTTGAAGTACCTCACAGAAGAGTTTCTTTTATGCCATTACGTGCTGACAGTATCGGTATATGTGTTTTTGTTTTATATTCTACTGTTTAAGTTAAACTTTTCTTTTTATCAGTGCTTTGGCTTGAGAGTAAATGATTCCCAATCTGCATTCCCTTAGACGATGCACAGAACTTTTGAGAATGGCTTTCACGTCCTAACAACCTTGCAATTTTATTTAAACAAATTCTTCTTCCCCAATTCCCTACAGAGAAGCTATTGTGCCCTTTTGTTGACTGTAGTGGACATATTGCAGATCTCCAATTACCTCCCCATGGACCACCCACCACAAGGAGGTTTTGTCCTGCCAGTGCAGCAACCCTGCCAGCCCCATGCCTCCTGGAGACTGGAGAGGGGCCTTTGTCTCAGCCCGTCTCCACTGGCCCTGCATTTGTGCTTTTCCTGATATAGAACAACCTCATCAATTACCCCATATCACTTTGGAGTAAATACATTTTCTATCATAATAATAATTAGGTGGTGAAAAGAAAAATCATAATGTTCTCTTAGATAAGAAGCTGACAGCTTGCAGACAAATGCAGAGCTCTGTCAGGATATGAAATTGTAGTCATGAGCAAACAATTAGCCACTGGAAAGAAGCCACTAAATACAATAGGACAAAAGAGTTCCAAGTATTATCATGGCTCTCTGAGTACAGTCAGTACCTTAAATTTAGCAGTTTTATTGTAATTTTCTGAAGTAGATAATTCGATTAATAAATCTCCTGCTAGGGATATAACACTGGAAAGAGCTATTTGAATTTTGAGGCTTGATGCAACATATAGCAGGGTAAATT
Source organism: Manis pentadactyla (assembly GCF_030020395.1). Classification (NCBI taxonomy): domain Eukaryota; kingdom Metazoa; phylum Chordata; class Mammalia; order Pholidota; family Manidae; genus Manis; species Manis pentadactyla. Next base: position 59,475,093 of record NC_080034.1, read on the forward strand.
GTGAACTGAAAATTAACCTGTCATATTTGTAAAAAAAACTATTATATAGGTCTGGATTCTTTGCTGTAAATTCTTTTCCCAGGTAACTTAGGCTTTTATGAGTATAATTTCTGGAAATAATGCTCCACTCCCTATTTTAATTTCTTCTGGGTACTTTTCCTGCATAAATAAGGGTAATTCTTCAAATTTCAATAATCAAATGCTGTTTCAATTGGTATGCAAAACTATTTTGAAAACATACCTGCAGGAAATGCAAATCAAAGCCACAATGAGATATCACCTCACACCAGTTAGGATGGCCATCATACAAAAGACAAGAAATAACAAGTGTTAGCAAGGATGTGGAGAAAATGGAATGTTCCTGCACTGTAGGTGGGACTGTAAATTGGTGCAACCACTGTGGAAAGCAATATGGAGGTTCCTCAAAAAACTGAAAATATAAATACCATTGGACCCAGTAATTCCACTCCTAGAATTTACCAGAAGAAAACAAGATTCCTGATTCAAAAAGACATATACAGTCCTATGTTTATCACTGCATTATTTACAATAGCCTAGTTATGGAAGCAACTTAAGTATCCTTCAATTGATGAATGGATAAAGAAGACATCTTTATCCATATACATATACACAATGGAATATTATTTGGCCATATGAAAAAACTAAATCCTGCCATTTGAAACAACATGGATGGATGTAGAGGGTATTATGCTTAGTGAAATAAGTCAGGTGGAAAAAGACAAATACCATATGATTTCACTTACTTGTGGAGTATAGAAACAAAACAAAACAAAATGAACAAAATAGCAGTTAACTCATAGACACTGAGAAGTGACTAGTGGTTACCATGGGGAAAAGTATGAGATGGAGGGTTAAAGCACACAAAAATTCTCAATCGAGGGTTAAAGCACACAAAAATTCTCAATCATAATATAAACTGGTCACAGGGATGGCAGTACAGCATGGAAAATAAAGTCAATTATTCTATAACATCTTTCTATGTTGATAGAGTTTAACTGCGCTAATGGAGATGAAGATTCAATAATATGGGTAACTGTTGAACTACTGTGTTTTATACTTGAAACCAACATAAGATTATATATCAATGATACTTCAATTTAAAAATAAAATATATCTATATTGTTACAGTCACTACATCCCATAAATTTATAGCTCAAATTTCTGAAAAATGAACAGTCTCTGAAATGTTATGAGTGAATAAAACAATAAAAATGAATCAAATCTACTTACAATTTATTAGTTTTTGTCACTAACTTAAATTTTTCTATGACTAAATGTTTCTATGATTCACTTTCTTCATTAAAAAGAAATATGTATAAGTCTGGGTTTATATATCCACACAGAATGTGTTATGAATATGGGGTTTATACATTTAAAATATTTTAGCTCTTTCAAATACATCTTCTTTAGGATGCAACAAAAAATATTAATGGATCCTTAAGAATGAGTACAAAGAACCATAGTTAAAGATAAACATAAGATACGTTAGCTGACTTCAAACATTACTGCTTTTCATTATCACTCTAGATTCAATTTTATTACTTCATAATGGGATAATTTTGAATCATATGCCCACAACTGGGATGGAAAATATTATTTTGTTAACTTCATGCTCTTTTCTAGTTACTTATGCATTAGAATTAGATATTGCCATTATGCATAATAGAGGTTAAACTGATACTCTAATAACCTTTTCTCCTACTGCCTTGATTGTACAACCTTGCTTACCTGCCTCACCACATACATACACACACATACACACACACGCACGCGTGCACTCTAGGATCAGTATTTTATATCAATGATTTTTTTTTATGTTGCAGCATTTAGAGGCATTTATTGAGGGACAGTAACAAAGCTAGTGTTTTGTAGTTTGGAAAACACTGATCATAGCAACGGTATTCCTCCACACACACACACACATGCACTATACAGTTCCAGTTCCAGTATTGGGTTCTGTGCTTTTATTATACTTAGGGAACCATTGAAACAAGTTTTTACCCATTCTTTATGTAAAACTGAAGTATAACAATATAGACATGTACACAAATTATAACTTTACAGATGGATGAAATACCACAAAATAAACAACCTTGCAGCCAACAGCCAGATGAAGAACTAGAACAACACAGAAGTTCTTAAGCACAACATTTTCCACAAAGGTAACCATTATCCTGAATTCTAGCAACATACATTACTTTTGCCTGTTTTTTGAGCTTTTATAAATGGAATAATTCATGATGTCTGCTTTTTAATCTTTTGCTCAATATTATGTTCTTGGGACTCATTCATGTTGTTACATGTCAAAACAATCAATTATTTTTCAGTGCTCAATGATAATATTCTATTGCACGTCGTGTAACAGTTTATCTGTTCTACTTTTGAGTAGTTTTCATTTTGCGCTACTCATAGCAGGGCCATCATGAGATTTTAGACAAATATCTTGCGGTGAAGAAGCAAAGGATAAATATCCAGGAGTAGAATTGCTGAATCATACAGTATTTATAGTCACTTCTGAGTAGATACTGCCAACTATTTTCCACAATGATTGTACCAATTTATGCTTAAACTCCTGAAGTCCTAGTGTCTGCGCATCCTCACCAGCATTGGTTTGACCTGATTTCTCATTTTAGCCATTGTGATATATGTGCAGTCATATCCACATTGGGCTTTTTAAAATTTATTACTTATTATTTTTTATTTAAGTGTCATTAATATACAATCTTGTACTGGCTTAAATGTATATTACAGTGGTTCAACAGTTACCCATATTATTAAATCCTCAGCCCCTCTAGTACAGTTACTATCAACATAGAAAGATGTTACAGAATCATTGACCATATTCTCCATGCTGTACTGCCATCTTTGTGACCAACTTACATTGTGATTGTGAATCATTGTGCTCCTTTATTCCCTTCGCCCTCCCTACCCACACACCCCAACCCCTCCCCCATGGTAACCACTAGTCACTTCTCAGTGTCTATGAGTCTACTGCTGTTTTGTTCATTCTGTTTTACTTTGTTTTTATATTCCACAAGTAAGTGAAATCATATGGTATTTGTCTTTCTCCACCTGGCTTATTTCACTTAGCATAATATCTTCTAGATACATCCATGTTGTTTCAAATAGCAGGATTTCTTTTCTTTTTGTAGCTGAATAATATTTCATTGTGTATATGTATCACATCCTCTTTATTCATCTACTGATGGACACATAGGTTGCTTCCATAATCTGGCTATTGTAAATAATGCAGTGATAAACAAAGGGGTGCATATATCTTTTCAAATCAGGGATTTTGTTTTCTTTGGGCAAATCCTTAGAGGTGGAATTACTGGATCAATGGTATTTGTATTTTTAGTTTTTTGAGGAACCTCCATACTGCTTTCCACAGCAGTTGCACCAATTTCCATTCCCATCAACAGTGTAGGAGGGTTCTACTTTCTCACATCCTTACCAACATTTGTTATTTCTTGTCTTTTGGATAGTGGCCATTCAAAGCTAATGAACTAAGGATTTAAAAAACATATTTATTGACAGTGTTTGAAATTATTTTTATTATAAAGCACCCCTTCAAGTATTTTGTCATTGCTGTCTTGGGCTGTGGGATTTCCTTCCTGTTGACATGTAAGAGTTAGTGATAGCTGTAACTTATATCAGAATATGAATCCTTAATTGGGCATAAACATTTCAAACGTAGTCTCTCTCTTACATATATCTTACATTTTCACTCTCTTAATCATGTCTATCTGGAAAATGAATTCTTAACTTTAAAGTAGTCCAATGTCTCATATTTTCCTGTCAGAGTTAAATATTTGCCAAACCAAATGTGATGAAGATAACCATCTTATTTACCACTTTAGATCTAAAATCTATTTAGAAATTGTATTTTTGCATGGTGTGAGATAAGATTAAGATTCATCATTTTTCTACATGTTCTCTGACTTAGCATTATTAATTGAAAAGACTATTGTTTCCCTACCACATTGCATTTTTTCCTTTATCATAAGTCACATGACTGAGTATATGGGAGTCTGTTTCTGGACCTTCTATTCTGTTTCATTTTCCATTTGTCTATCCCTCTAGCAATGAATTATATTGCAATATTGTAACATGTCTTCCAGTTAGATACTGCTAGTCTTCAGGATTTATTCTTATTCAAGATTGTCTTAGTTATTATTAATTCTTTCTGATGCTTCTTAAGTTTTAGAATGTACATTTTAACCCATACACATAATACATAAACACCTAAAACCCTGTAATGTTATATTCCTCCATTTATATAGGTCTCTCCACAATGTTTGAAATGTTCTTTGTGCTGTTCCTTCATATGTATATTTTAGCTTAAATATTTAATCATTTTTCATGTCATCAGAAATGACATTTTTAAAATTTCATTTTCTATTTATTTATGCCTATATATAGAAATGTTACTGGTTTCTCTATGTTGACAAGTTTTATCATTGAATCTTTCTTAATCTACATATTAATTTTACTAGCTCTTTTGTAGGTTCTAGGTGTACAGTCATGTTATCTTCATTTCTGCCTTTCCAGTCTGTATCCTTTCAATTTTCTTTATTTCCTATGCTAGTTAGAACCTCCATTAAAATGTGAATGGAAGTAACATCTGTCATATTTCTGAGCTCAAAAATTTATTTTAATATTGCATTATTAAGCATCATTATCTTACAGGTTTTTGTTAAGACATAAATTAGATAATTTTTTTCTATCCCTACTTTCCAAAAGCTGTTATTATGAATGACCGCTGAACTTAATCAAATTTTTCACATCTACTCTAATGACTATATCTACATTTTCTCCTTTTTATATTCATGTGCTAAATTACAATTATTTTTCAAATGTTAAGCCAAACTTGTCTTCATTAAAAAGAAACAAAAAGGCCTAAATTGGTGATATGATGTATTGTCATTTCTATGTATCTTTGCATTTGATTTTCTAACATTTTGTTTAAGAGTCTTACATCAATGATAATGAGAGAGACTGGTTTGTGATTTTTCTTTATTATAATTTCCTTTTTGGTTTACATATCGAGCTTATACTATATAAAATTCTTTGAGAAGTGACACTTGAGTAGTTTGGGAATTAACTGCTGAAAATCTAGGCTTTGTTTAGCTTTGTGGGAAGGTCTGTAATTATAGTTTAATTGCTTTAATTCATGTAGAATAATGCATCCTCCATTTTTTGTTGTGTTACATTAGAAACTTGCTTCTTATCTAGGAATTATTCAGTTTCTTCTAAATTTATAAATACTGATATTAAAATTGTTCAAGAGGTCCTTCATTTAAAGTAATTTCTTGTTTTGTCATTGTTTATATTTTGACAACCAGGTTGTTTAGAAGTGTATTACTTCATTTCCAAGCTGGGTGTTTTCTAAAAAATTTTTGTTATTGATTTCTAGCTTACCCTCCCTGTGGTAAAAAAAATACACTCTAATCGTTTTGATCATTAGAAAGGCAATGAGATCTGCATTGCCTCCTGCAACTGTGACCAGTCTGGGTGGGATCCATGTGATCTCGAGATATGAACTTTCTTTTCTGTTGGGTGGAGTGTTCAGTTGGGTAGTTATGTTACTTAGATCAAATTTGTTACTCATGACTTTCTATGTGCTTAATAATATTTGTCTATTTATACTATTAGCTTTCAGAATTGTGTCTCACTATGATTGTCTCTTTTCACTATTTCTTTTCATGCCATCGATTTTTGCTCCATGTATCTTGAGTGTTACTAGTGCATACAGATGTAGACTCTTTAGTCTTCCTGATAAACTATTACTCTTTATCAATGAGTGTCTCTCATTATCTCTAGGAAAGTTTCTTAAAGTCCATTGTGCCTAGTGTTAATATATCTACACCAGTGTACTTATGGCTAAAATTAAAACATTTTAAACATCTTAAAATCACACATATTTTAACATGTAAATGCTGTTGGAAAGAATGATTGTTGGAGATGCCGTTAAACTCTATGTATTGAGAGTACAGTTGATTAAATGCTATACAAACCTCTAAAGAAGACTGACATGCCATCCTGAATACTTAGCCCATGTCCTTCATAAAGTAGGTATAAAACAAAAAGTAGTGTGCAGGAGAAGGTTGGAGAGAAGTGGAAAGAGAATTTAAGTGAGTATTTTTTTCTGGAATAAAAAATAAAGGGCAGAGAGAGATATGCATTCATGTCAATAGAGAAGATGACCACACCCCAAGAACAGAAAATATTTTGGGTCAAAGGGGCCAACATTTGGTAAGCTGAAATACATTCAGTATTTTCTTTGCAAAAGCTGAAATTATCCTTGGTGTAAGAATGAAACCAGCAATTTAGACAATGATTCTTAAATGTTATTGTGTATTTTGACTCAAGTAATAACGTGATGGTAGCTGGGAGTTAAATGTCACTAAATCATATTCATGGAGGTCAGTTCAGGAATCTGTAATTTATCTAAACCCCAACTACCTGTTGGAGCTAGTCTGATATCCACATTTGGAGGAACACTGGCTTAGGGGTTGCCTGGTATTATTAAAGTCCATGGGATTCAGTAGACACGTGAGTAGATGGAGGAAAGCAGACCTCATCTGACACTACTAAGTGGAGTGATAAATTCTGGAGGACGCAAGGACGTAATGCATTTCTGGTGCTGCCTCAGTAGGTAAACTGCCTTCCACATCCACAAGGCTGAGGACATCTAAGAGAAGAGAACGTCAGGGTGGTGGTAAAAGGAGTCATTTGTTTCATGTCTCAGACACTGGCAATGGTCATATTGTGTTTTGGTAAGTGAATATATTAGTATACTTACAGCGGAAGTACTTGAGTTCTTCACAAAGAATTGTAATTTGGACCCTAAATGGAAGCAATAATGTCTATAGGTTTGTCTATGTCTACAATTTAAACGGCTAACATTTTCACCTCCTTTTTATCCTGTATACCCTTCCTAAACTTGTTAGGTTTTTCAATGTTTGGGTTGGTCATATGTAGGCTGTAATTAGGTTGTGAAGCCTTTATTTTACTTACAGTATTTTTCTTATAATTGGTCTATCTATGTCTTTGCACCAATGATCCCATTTAATTTTACAGTCTTGTGAGATCAGTATGTAAAGATGAGAAATCTTATGTATGGAGTTTCAATAACTTGAACAAAGATCCTAAAGCAAGTGAGTGGCAAAACTGAGACTTAGACACAGGTGATTATCTACAGTCTTCCTTCTCTTTCTTCCACACAGCACTGCTTTCCTCCATCACATATATACATATTTTAGGGGGCAGGGCACTTTCCATACTATTTTTCTGAGAAATGCCTCTCATCTATAGGGACCAGCCTGTGGTAGTTTTATTAGTATCATTATTGTGCTCCTGACCAATGTTAGGCCCCCAAAATCTGTTGCTGGTACTTTACTTGAGATAAGTTGAAACTAAGTTTGCAACTGTGTCCGCTGAAGGACAGGATGACTGAATAAAGGTCAACCAATGTTCCGTACCCAGCTTTGTCTTGGTTCCCACACTTCTTGATGTCTGTTGCCTTTTCATTAATTAACTTACAGTGACTTGTTTTACTAGCATCTGGCTGCTCTGATCTTGTTTGCTACAACAAATTACATTTTTGCTACAACAAAGGAGATTAGAGCCTTCCAGGCATTTGCCAGTTTTTACCTGTGCACTGTGAGATGTTCACATCCATAGATCAGACCGAGGATTAAGATGATTGTAATCAATTTGTGAAAATCTGTCAAGCTGGTTTGCAAGTTTTGTGTACATTTTTCTGAAGTATGTTATACTTAAATATAAAAAGTATATTAAAATTCATTAGTACTTTCTAATGGACTTAAAATTTGCAGGATCATCTAAAATCATATAGCCTAGTTCATTTAAAAAATCGTCATAAGAAACATAAAGCATCCTTTAGTGAAACTTGGAGCTTCATATGTCATGTGCTGGTGAAAATTGATTTGAGAGAGTTATAAGATTTATGCTCTAAGTTTTATTCTAATTGCAAAATTCAGAATTGTGGCAGGTAGGCTCTAACATGATCCTCCCACGATCCCTGTATCCGGCTAATTAAAAAAAAAACTTGCTCCCTTTGAGTGAAGAAGGCAGGACCTGTGACTAGCTTCTACCAAGAAAATATGGCAAAGTTCATGTGATGTCACATCTGTGATGATGTTGTGTTTCATAAGATGCCATCTCGCTGGTAGACATTCTCTGAGCATTTTCTATCTGTCGGGCTTTGAAGAAGTAAGTGGCCATGTTGAGAGGCCATGTGTCACGAAACTGATGGTGGCCTCTCGCCAAAAGTCAGCAGGAAGGGGGCCCCTCCATCCTAAAAGTGCAAGGAAATGAAGTCTGTAAACAGCTGAACTAGCAAGCAGGTCCTTCTCTAGGGCAGCCTCCAGGACGAACACAGTCTTAGCCAACATCTTGATTGGAACCTTTCGAGGAGACCGCTAGGCCTGGGCTGTACCCAGGTTTGTGATCCACAAGAAATGTGATCTGTTCTTAAGTTGCTAAGTCTGTGGTACTTCGTTACACAGCAATGTATAACTAATATAAGACCCAACTTCAAGTTTCAGTGCTTTTTCTTCCTGATTTTTCAGTGTTGAGAAAGAAGGTGATACTATACAAAAGAAACCCTTTTTTTTGTATACTTTGCCAAAAAGTTTACAATAGTGATATGATAGCTACTGCTAACGCACTAGAATAAGTACTGATGAATTATATAATAGGTATTTACCAAGAATATAGAAACTAATTAAAAATCCAAAGCCTAGTATACAATCCTTTGGTGATATAACAAAAAATTCTTCATATCATACCCTTGGTTGTCTAAGCAAGCATTGTTCATTTTTCTCTTTCATGTCTATGTTTGAGCAAAGAGCCAAATTCTGACTTTAACATACTCAAATTGCTACATCATGGGTAAATATGAAATGTTGCAGTTAATGTCCTATATCAGGAAAAAAAATTAACTCATTAATCAGTTTTTAAAATTTTTACTTTTATTGCTACTGAAAATGTTTATATTTCTAAAAAAAAGTAATATACATTTGCCTTAGATATTAATCCACATCTGAAATGGACTTCCTTTATGTCACAGAGACCTGAACTTAGTCATATTTCAGGTCTGATCTTATATGAACCACAGCTTCTAACCTGCAATTCTGGAGAATGGAAATGTTCTCATCTTTAATCATATCGACCTTTATTGGAAATGCGAGCCCTCAGGTCATTAGGTAAAGTTCTGAAGGGAAGTACTGACTCATTCCAGACTTTTCTGCAGGCCTTTCTACTGGTTGATATACATGTGCCTTCAGGTGCAGAGTTGAGTTAATTACACTCATATTTTCATAACAACCCATCAGATGAGCATGCAAAACCTCTTTTTTGTTTGAGTCATTTTTACTTCTCATCTCCATTCTCCACATCTTTTCTGTTTTCCTGTCCACATACAACCATTCTAATGTGTTTGATGTATATTATACTACAGACTCAGTGTGTCTCGTCCTTTTTGCACTCAGCACCAGAACAAATAGCACTGTTATGAGCTTGCTCACTTAGTCTGCTTAGGAACCTGTTTGAGATTCTCTCTGGCATGTATCCTCAAGTTACACTATACCCATATTTAATGTGATCATGTACCCCAGAATGTTATGCTATGATTATCAGCCCAGCTTCAAGATAGCAGAGCAGGAGGGCAGGAGGGCTTCATTCTCCTCACAACCCTTTTCACACTGGGCATTGTCCTGCTTTCCAGTTGCAGTCATCCAAGTGGATTAAAGGGATCTCACTGTTTTAATATGCATATGTCTAGTGGCAAGTGAATGTGTATATTATCTTCAGTGCTTATTTGGGTTTTTCTTAGTTTCATTTTTTCCCTATGTTTGTGTTTTACCCATTTTCCTGTTAAACTTATCTTTCTTTTTCTTGTTGGTTTACAGGAATCTCTTTATCCTAAATATTTGCTCTTTGTTGATTTCAAATATTGCAAATACCTTTCCCAAATCTGTCATATTTCTGTTGTCTTTATACATAGTATGCTTTGTTGAGCTTAAATGCGTACTTTAATAGTATCAAATTCATTAATTTACAATGAAGATGTAAAACTTCTGAAATCTATGGAAATAGTATAGTCCTAAAGCAAAAACTAAGGAAGATTGAAAAGAAACCCATTTATAATAACATATAGAACACTGCTTTCTGGTTTTGATTAATCCAATGGACACAAATAAGTAAGGATATAATAGACTTAGATACCTTAATCAATAGATATATCCTATGAATATATCAAAATTTATATGCCAATAATATATAACATGCCTTCTTTTCAATGGCACATGAAACATTCACAATTGACTACATATTATGTCACAAAGAATGATCTCAGTAAGTTTCCTAAAGCACAAATGGTTCCACAAAATGATCTGTTCAACTAAAATTAAAAATTAATAATAAAACCAAAAAATAAGAAGTTTTTTTACTTAGATTCTTTTTTTATTGAAAAATCAGGTCTCCAACAAGTAAATTTTGGAAAGAAAGAGTTAATCAAACTAATATTACAGAATTCATAAGTTATCATAATGGAAATTGCATATCAGAATCTACAGGAAAGTAATGATAAGAGAAAAATCTAAAGCTTCAAAAACTTATACGTGACAATTAAATAATAAAAATAAATAATTTAGATTTCCCAACTACAAAAACTCCACAGAAAGGACCGAAAATCAATAGGAAGCAAGTGGCAGGGAATAAGAGAGATATAGGCAGATTTAATGAAATATAAAACAGAACAATGTGGAAATAAATATAAATGATCATTTAAACTTTTTTAAAATAACAAATTAGTAGCCAAATTACTCAACAACTCAAATGAGATGCACAAATACACAAAAGAAGGAATGATGAGGGGAAACACACATTAAAGAAAAGAGAATTTTGAAAATATTCATAGCCAATATGCATAACTTTATTCAAGTGAATTTGGAAAACTAAATAAAATGAGTAATTTCCTTAATCAATTTAACAAAAATTGACCGTCATTGAAATAAAACACATAAATATCTCCATTTCCATACAAGAGAAATAAAATTTTATCAAGAACTACCCCCAAAACAGCACTTGACCTTAAAACACTCAAAGACCAGATAGTCCTAATAGTACTACAGCACATACAAAAACAAGGAAACCTAGTTTTAAAATAAGTTGGAGTAAGATCTCTGCCTAAACCCAATAAGGATATCACATAAAAAAGAAACCTACAGACTAATCTTACTTATGAATGTTGGTATAAATTAAATAAAGTAGCAAAAATTTCCAGTAATACATTAGATCACATGACAAATGTAAGTAGGATATACTCCAGGAATGCAAAGATGATCCATTGTTAGGAAGTCCATTAATATAATTCATTTTAATTGACTTATGGGAAAAATCAAATCATTTTCTCTACTCATCAGCAAAACTCAGTACCAATTTCTGATTAAAGCATTCAACCAAGTAGGAATTTATGGAAACTTTTTTAACATTATAAAATAGATGTACAACAGTTCTAAAACCAGCATCTTATATAATGGGAAAAAGTAAAGGCATTCTTTTTGATAAAAGGAAGACGCAAAAATACTTACTGTATCAAACACCACTTAACACTTTATGGGTGCATTCCAGCAACGGGGGAAAAGAAAACCCTGCAGTATAAGGACTGGAGAACAAGAAGTGGAAATATCTCTATTCGCAAATTATAAAATGCCACACCTGAAATTTTTTTTGAAATATCAAGCAGCATCAAGATGTGATAACTGATGTGCAAAAGATTTATTAGAGGAAGCATTTCAAGAGGGTGAAGGGGGAGGGAGGTGCAGCCGGTGTGAAGGCCATTCAGACCATGGTGCAGGTGTGACCACGGGGAAGGAGGAAATGAAGGGAGGGCAAATGGGCAGGAATCTCAGAAAGCGGAGCAGCTCTGCTCAAGTTTTTCCTTGGCTGATGGAGAATCTCCAAGCAAAAACTGCCTGTTGGTAGAATTCTACATCAGGCTGAAATAGCCATTCTAGCTTCTCTTCCATGGTCGTTCATTGGCTGTGAGCGGCCTGGGGGAGCTGTGCCCTCTGAATGAATGTCATTATGGAACCAAAGGTGTGGCAATTAGAGGCTGATTCAATCAGCTCTTCTCCTTAAGGGAAATCTGAGCTGAGCATGTCCATGGTCATGACCACACCTCATAATCCAGGTTCAATAAAATAAAAGATTATTGAATTCAAGTACATAAAAATGAATACTTTTGAGTGACAATATCCAATAAAGAAAGATCATATGCAAAGACAAATGATAAATGAAAGAGGAAAACATTCGTCATTCATGGAGAGCTAATCTAATATACAAAGTCTTTTTTGACATTGAGGTCAAAAAGACCTAAAAGCTAAGAAAGTAAAATGAACAAAATAATAAACATAGTCTATAGGAAATATGCACACATTTATAATGAGAGAAATAGACACTAAAACTATTACTTCTCACTTATCAGATAAGTAAAAATTTAAGAACTTGACACTCTGTTGGTGAGAATATGACGAAACAGACATGATTTTCATTTGTTCATGATAGGAGTCTTAAATAGTACAATTCATATAAAGAAGAAATTTGGGAAAACAATATTTAATTATCTTTTAATTTGGAAATCCCATTCAAAGGATGTAACTGAAGATATATTTCTAAAAACATGAAACAATGTATACACAGAATTATTCACTGGGGTAATAGTAAAATATCAGGAGCAACTTAAATGCCCTCTGATAGTGAACTGGTGGAATAAAGCCGTTGGCATATTATAAAACAACTGAGGAAAACCTCTATGAACTGCAATAGATTGATCTCTACAACATATTATTAAGATCAATATTGTATAGATAGTAAGCTACATTTTTTATTGAAGTGTCATTGATATATAATCTTACCTCCATTTTAAATATACAACACAACAGTTACCCATATTATTAAATCCTTATCCCCATTAGTGCAGTTACTCTCTGTCAATATAGCAAGATGTTACAGAATCATTGATTATATTCTCCTTTCTGTACTACTGGCCCCATGCAAGAAAAAGCAAGGAAATATTTATTTTCTACTTCTCAAGAAATGCAGAAAGGGTAGCCCATATTTAATAAAAATGATTGCCTTTAGTGCAGGGATTGGGAGGAAAACTTTGGGAAGGGAATAAACTCAGACAACACATTTTATATTATTTTCATTTTTCAATCATGCAAGATTTTTTCGTGTTAAGAAATCAAATTAAAAGATATAAAAAGAAAACCTTAACACTGAATACAGACAGAAAAAAGTGAATCAATTTGATAAGATGCATAACAAAGACAAACAATGAATCAAGTACCATTTGAACCCAATATTTGGACTATACACAGCTAGTGGGATTTGTTTTTGAGGACAAAAGGAATTGCAAAGAAAGTTTGAATTTTTTGCTGATAGTAGTATTGGTGTAATCTAAGTTAAAATATGTTGATGTAGTTGGGGACAGAATTATTGCTGTAAAAGGGGAGATTAAAATATTAAAAATATGAAATAAGGAAAGTGAGGAGAACCTAGTGATGTTGGATTAGAATTGAGAGTGTCAGTACAAATTTAAGATTTTTTACAAAATCCCATTTCCCAGTTCTGACCACTGAAAGGGAGCCAATGATACTCCAGTACCAATGAGCACAAATTTCTTAAGAAATAAAGAATATGTAAAGAATAAGAACTAAATTCTAGCTCTCAAAATACCCTTCTGTGCGTAAGGAATCAGGACTCCTTGGGGGTTGGCTGATTCCAGGTAAAGTAGGTGGGCCTGCAATTTTATTGCCAGAAAGCAAGAGAGTAATCAAAGATTAACGAGGCCACGGCATAAACGGCACAAGAGCCAGCTTAAAGTGATTCTCACTGTCCAAATTCATGACATTTTGAGCAAAAAGAGTAACATAATAGACCATAACACATTAAATAAGATATTTTCATGTGTGTCTATAGCAATACCAAAAATGCAAGGTGGTGAGAGAGCAAGAGCTCTTCTTTAAAAAAGAATGCCAGCCAGTAAACAGGAGGAGTGATCAAATTAGGGGGAAAAATCATTATTGCAACCATCATATAATAATAATTAGCTTATGCAAGCATAATCAATTAATCATGAATATTTATGATCATTTTCAAGGTGGAAAGGGTATCTTCACAATGAGAAGATGTGTCTGTCATTGCCTGCAGTAGATGCTTTTAACTTCCCACCAGGTCTCAGTTGCATTTACTGCTCCCCTGCATCCCAGATTCTGTGTTGATGGCTAACAGTGTGCAGCTGACCATTTCTTCAGATAATTGTCCTCCGCTGAAGGGAACCAACTTGCCATTAAGTTAGACTGCCCTCATCCAATGACTGACGACCATGTGGGCCCAGAGGCCAGCCCCACGTGTCAGTGACACCACTCGTACTGTAGAGTCCCCCCACTCTTCTGCCTTCACCCTCGGATCCCACGGATTAGCCCAAGGCTACACCTCACCTGAGGCCGCCTCCCTGCTTGCTTATTCCTCTTTCCCTCCTGCTCTGCTCACTCCCTTACAGGTTCTCCCTGCACAGCACTCCTTCAGTGAATCCTCTGCACCCACCCCTGCTTAGGCCTTAATTCTAGGAAACGTGAACTAAGTCACAACTTTAATCAAATAATCAAATGTAATGTTGTTACTAATGTCACAAAATGACATTTTGTACCTTTGAATGTTATGTCATTTGTTTTTCTAAAACCTTACTAAATTTAATGCTGCACAATCAACCAGACAAATGCAAATTGTCCAAGAAGTTCTACAAAATCATTGGCTTAGATACTTAAAAATAATAACAGTGTAATGAATGGCTAAAAAAGAAAAAAGGGGAAAAAAAGCAGGAAGCTTGAAGTTCTGGATAATAGAAAACTATAGAAGAAAAAGTTTTAGAAGTCAGGACGTTCTAGATTTATAGAAAACTAAAAATTATAACAAATACAGCAGATAGTCTTTGATTAGAGACTTTTTGTAAAAATAAGCTTAAAAGATACTTTAGGAACAGTTGGGAATCCTGAAAATAAGCAATATAAATAATTTTATACCTATGTTGAATGTTTTAGAAGACATTTGGTGTTGAGGTTTGAGAGGAGTGTCCTTTCCTTAGGAGACACATGCTGAAATTTAGATGGGAAGTGTCATGATGGCTACATCTTTAAATGTTTCGGAAAAAAAGTTTACATGTATGCATTTGTGGAGAAAGGAAAAAGAAAGATAAAATTGCAAATTTTAAATAATTGGTGATGGGTATACATGTATTTATTATTCTGTCAATTTTTCTGTTGCATTGAAAAGATTTCATCTAAAAAGTAGGGGGTGGAAAGCTGGAACAATTTGACCAATAAAATATTGATAGTGCTGGATTATAATCCAAAGAATAAAAATAAGTGTGCATAAGTAAATATTGGTATACTAAATGATAGAACAAATAAATAAATGGAGAAGAAAACAATTCACCATGCAGAAGGTTAACTCACACTTAGAACACCACAGTGACCATTGCCGCAGGAGATCCACTGATCAATGCTGAAATTAGTAGCCAAAACTTTGGTAGGTACAATAGTTTCAAAGTATCTCCAACAAAATATTTATAAGCTACTGTGGTGTTTATAACCTATGTCCTCAAATTCTTTGATACTATTTTCTCCAGGAGATGAATGTTAATTCCCCTCCTACTGTGAGTACGGATTGAATTTACTGACTCACTTATAACACATTGAATATAGAAAGAGCAAAGTAGCAACTTGTCCCTGAAGAAACCTGCTGACACCAGCTCAAGTCACAAGGTGAACATCACAAATAATAATACATCACGACATAGTCACACATCTACTATGATGCAAGGGCATGTCACCGTGTGATGGATTCTTCCCCTACGTGCCTAATGTCAGGAAACATCCCCCAGACCAACTCAAAAGGAAGGAAGTCTTATGAAATATCTGACTGGTCCCCTTAAAAAGTTCAAGGTCATGAGAGACAAGGAAATGCTTGGAATGATCACGATTGCAGGAGAGGTGGAGACATGACAACAGAATAACTAAATGGGCTATGATACCCTGGATGGGATTCTGGAACGGAAAGTTGGTTGGAAACCTGGGATATCTAATGTCCATTTCTCAGTTTTGATAATTGTACCACCTTATTGTAAAGTGTTAACATAAGGGAAGCTGGGTGAAGGGCATATAGAAACTCTGGACTCTTTATAACTCATCTGAAAGTCTGCAATTATTTCAAAATAAAAGCTTTTTAAGTGGGAAGAAAATTTGAATAGAAAATCTGAGCATAAAATTTGAGTGAATTCATGTAGAGAGGCATTTGAAAGGGATTGGTATTTCAGCTGTTTCATGTTTATTGGCCTATTTGAGGTTTCCTTTTATTTTTGCACTAACTTTGGTACTTTTTATTTTTTTAAGTTTATGCAATTATTGACTTTTTATTTTTTGTAGTACCCTTTTATGCTAAATTTCTGTTATGTGTGTATTTCCATTTTGTCATTATTTACATCCTTTATTTATTTTCTATTTTTCTTAATCATCAGTGTACATGTCCACATGTTAACGTTTTCAAAGAAAGTTTATGATTTGTCTATTTTTTGTTATATTATCATTGTTCTTTTATTGCACTGATTTATTTTTGTCTTTATCATTACCTTTTCTCATGTTTAGTACTTATCTTTGATATTATTAGGCTTAGAGGAAAATAATACCTTTAGAAATATCATTACCTTTATCATGTTCTTATTATTAGTTCTTCCATTTTTGAGGGGGAGAATTTACTTTTTTTCTAGTTTCTTAAGTAGAAATTTACCTCATTTGCTTTCAGATTTAGTTGTTTCCTGACAAATATTGTATAGATTATTCATGAGGACCTTATAACTGCAATAACTATTACAGCATTCAAAGCAGTCCCTATTTTTGCTTTCCGAGGAAAAGCACTAATTTTCTTATGCAACCTGAGTTGTTAGCTAGCTTTTTAAACTATGAGATGATGTTGACTCAGCTTGATTATCAACTTACATGCTATAATGCCACCATGAAAGGACCCATTTCTGTCTGTCTTTGAGTAGTCTTTAAAAACGGAGGGCTGCTTAACTTGCCCTTAAGTCTTTCTCTGTACCAAACTCCATATGAGTCTGTTTCTGTTTCTCAGATACAAAAAATCTTTATTTCTTATTCATAGACAGTTCAGCCCATCTTGAAACAGCATTTGGTGTCAATACTGAGAAACAGGCCATAGGTCCCTCTCAGGCCTTTTGAAATAGAGGCCCCTCCCATATGCCTATGATGCTGGATCAACTGCTAAATGTCTAGAAAGGAGTAAGAAGTTGAGCATCTCCTCCCTGGCCGCCTCCTGTAGTTCATCTGCCACAGAGAAAGTATTGGAAAACCGAAAGAAGCTGACTTTTCCTACTCACCTGCCCTGAAATCTTCCCCAATGCTAAGTATTTAATAAATTAATAATAAAAATTAACTTTTAAATAGAAATTGAAATGGTGAAATTTCCGCAAAGTGAAACACACAAGCTTTGAGGCATTAATCACTTAGAAGAATGCCTATTTCTCTAGAATGCTGACCACTAGCTGGAGTTGAATTGTCCAACATCTCTGTTTTTGAATCAAGTGAATCTGAGCGATTCTTCTTTAACAGCAAAGTGAGGTAATTCAAAGAAAAAAGGAGAAAGAAGGAAGGAGAAAAAAAGGAAAAGAAAAGAAAGAAAAAGAAAGGAAGGAAGGAAAGAAGAGGAAAGAAGGAAAAGAAGGAAGGAAGAGGGAAAGGAGGGTCTCCACGTGAAAATGTGGTATGTTGATACAATAGCAGGAGAATGCTGAGAGACTTATATCTACAGCAATAGCTGCTAGCAATATCTTTTAGGAGATTCTGAACGTTTTCTTCTACATCTACTTCTTCTACAAGCCACCCAAAAGTTCTGTTCCCTTTCTCTCTTGGTCCCTTCCCATTCCAGTATATTAGCCGACTACAACATTCATATTTCATCACTTACCAACATTTTACAAATGAATGTGGAAGAAAATTTGCTGAGACTATTTAAGAGGTAAAAAGAACTGCTAAATCACAGATTGAAGAATAGACTTTCTGAGCAGGTAGAAGGAAAATCTTTGTTTTTTATATAGCAACGTGAAGGAAGCTCTTATACATCTATATATGAACAGAATAAAACTATGGATTTATTCATTCATCCGATGAATATTTGTTAAGCCTTTATTATATATATCACGTGCTATGGTATAATATATGGTGCCACACGGAGTACAGCAGTGAATTCTCAACTATAGATATTCCAGACTTTTGTAGCAAAAATGAGGAAGGTAGTACAGTTCGGAGAAAGGCTAAGGATTATCTGATGAACAATTACATTGTAATCTTACAGTTGTATAATTATCAATCTTTCCACATGTTATTTTAAAGCTACTTCAGAGGATATTAATCATAGCAGATATTCATTCAATGGCAAAGCTATGCCAGACATTGGGGTAAAGGCTTCCATTTACAGCATTTCAGTTATCCACACTACAACCATGAGGCTGCTGGTATAAGCCCTGTTATGTGCTGGTGTGATAGAAATTCAAAGTGACCTTCGCTTGCTGATGTTCACATAGGTAATAAGGGATGAAAGTAAGGGTTATCAGGAAGAAAACCCTAAAGAAAAATAGGGTTTTCAAACTGACCCCTACAGTGTATTAAACTGTTTCAGAAACTAAGAGTGTGTTACATGAAATAGCCCATAGAAACCACATTGGACACCAAAGAAAACATACAAAAGAGTGTGCAAATAGCCAAAACAGCAAGGTGAGAACAATGACTTAGCTGTGTAAAAATGCTTTTAGAAAAGATAAGGCAATTATGCATAAAGCAAGACATTTTTAACATTGCTATGTGTTAGCATAAATTGAAAAAGGAGGGAACAACTTTGCTTCATAAAAGAAAAGCAAACTGTTTCAAGGCACATGAGAAGATCAGACCTAACAGTTGTTCAGAGTAACTGTGGAGGGAAACAGAAAGATTGGAAGAGATAGGATATATAGAGACACGGTTAAAGTGTTCTCAGATAAAATGTCAACATTCAAAGCCTTCTGACACACAGGGCATTTTGATAGTGAGTAGAAGACCTTACTGAAAATCCTCTAGACAACTGTTTAGACTAATAAAATCCTTAAAACATAGGAGAGCCTCTGATGAAGCTCTGCTGGATGAAAGAGAGGAGAAGCTTTGAGTTATTAAGTTAAGGTCTCCATTGTATCACCTTTGTGTCTATAATGTCTGTAACTGTGAATAAAGAAAACATGATAATCTGTATTTTGAATATATGGCTTATTTGTATATTGGAACAAATTAATATTAATATAAATGTAATAGGGGGAGGTGGAACAGATAGAAAATATATGTGTCATTGAGCCAGGCGGACCTAGGTTCAAATTCTGATCTAGCTAATTACCAGCTATGACCTTGGACAAAGAACAATCTCTCTGTCCCTCACTCAGTTTCTGTCTTTGTAAAATAATGAAGATCATTTTGTGACTGTCCTTTGTACCTAATGAAGCATTGGTAAAAACAGTGATCATCTTACCAAAATGGTCAGAAGGAAAATTTTAGAATCATATGCCACAGACTACAAAGTTTCTGGTCATTTTCTAAGTCAATAGTTCTTTTGTCAATAATTTATTGGGATAATTATTTTTAAACCTTTACTGGCCCTGTACTTTTTGAACCAATGCACAACAAACCTTAAGAAACAGTATGCTGTTTTAGAAAAATAAAAAGGCTTACAAAATGTAAATACTGTTGTATGTGGTGTATTTTATAGTCTCATAACTCCTTAATTAACTTTTAGCTAGAGAATTACAGTGGAAAAAAGTTGAATTGAAATTAGATACTCATGGCACATTTTACAATTTGAATAATAATGGTCTGTAACTGAAGCAAGAACACTATTCATTGGCTATTAGCAAAACTTCTTAAGTATGTCTCTGGCTTCCGTACTTGGAATTGTCAGACCATTTTATGCATGATTTTACAAGCAAAACAAAATCGTTTTCCTCCATATTTAAAGTAATTATTTTCCCAGTGTGCGAGATTCCACGGGGAAAATGAGCTCAGTTATGATACTGAATGAGTTAGTTTTCCTTCGGTGCATGACGGCAACACTTAGAACAGACACTTTTTGTCAGTACTCCCAAAAAGGGTTTTGTGTGACAGGAAATTTTGTAGATTTCTCCAATGGAGCCCTTCACGAGATGGAATCGACAATGGCTAAATAGCGAGGCAGCCTGGGATGCTGTCTCCATTCAGCCTCTACTAGCTATAACACCCTAGATGCGCCGCTTGATCACTTTCATCATTACACTCTCCTATTTCATGACAATGTCACGTTGACTGTGTGACCTGTAAGGGTTTCATCAGGCATCATATAATCCGTGATTCATGATAAAACCCTACTCATCTGAAAGAGTTAAATTTTCTTTTTAACCCCTGACTCTAATAGTCCAATCACAAATGTCAGTTTCTTAACCAATGTGGTGGTTACATGAGTGTTTGTTTTGTTACTCACTAAAATCTATATTTATGTTTGATGTATTTTCTATATATACAGACGCATGCATATATGTTATAAATCAAGTTTAAAATGTTTAAAAAGGACAAAATAAGTACAGGGATGTACAAAATAAAATGCTTATTTATTTTTTTCTGCAGGATGGAGAAAAACACAAACATCTGTTAAATTGTTTTTTTCCTCTGATGTCCCCTTGACAGTTCTGTGAAGCCCTTTATTGTTTTCCTAAACTGTTCCCCCTAAACCTAATGACAAAGGCATCGTTGGTTTACTATAAACTAATCAGACACAGAGATTTGGAAAGAAGTTTGCCTTCTTGAAAATCAATGTCGTTACCAGTGCATATCATCTAAAGCACATGTATTAAAGCTTGTCTGACTCTTCTGCTTATTAAGAGTGATTGTGAGTGAAAGGTGTTTATGTTCACACCTCTCAGTGTGCAGGGACACACTTTCTCTTTCGTGTTGGAAATGTGATGACCCAAATCCTTCTCAACCCTCCTTACTATGGGGGCTGTTTAGATTATGTGGAGGGCACTGTCTTCTTTGTTCCATCTGGCTGTGGTAACCGATCTGTTTGGGCCTTTATTATGATATTAAATTAAATTCTCTTAACACTCCAAAGTTGCTGAAATGCACATGAACCCCAAGTGCCTCTGTCTTTTCCACATGGCTCCCCAGAAAACGCAGATTTAGATGCAGTTATAGATCATTTCAGCCTGCTTAACAAGAAGAGAGGTCACTGGGGAAATGTCTAAGGGTTTATGTTTATGGAAAACAAACAGGACCAGGAAGGGTATTTGAGATTTTTAAATAATGACATCTGATCTCTTTTTATGCTTTGCTAGCAAAATATAACCTTAAGACACAGAGGTTGAATTTCTCTGTCCTTCTACCATTTCCCTTGCCTTCCACCACCAAGCTCCTCTCCTTATAACTTTCTTTTTGCACTGAACATCAAGCTCATTGACTACAAGGATGGCAGAAAGTGACCTAATGATGGGTCAGGCTTAATGAGAAAGGCGGCTGCCTCTGATGTGGCCTGGCTTGGCCACCCCCCACTGTGTCCCGGCATGTCAGACTTGGTCTCCTTTAAGAGACTAGAGCATGGAAAATCAACAGAAACCGCCCATGCCTCTTCACAGAATGGACCATGTGCGTGGCTGTTTAGCCCTGTAAAGAGGGCGCATTAACACAAATGGGAGTGAACATAAGGAGTCCTTCAGAAAAGAATGGGGCCTTGGCAAATTTATAGACTCCCCTGAAAGAAAGTGATTACAGATCATTATCCAATTGAGGCAGATTGATGGGCTGGGGTCAAAGTAATATTGCAGATCTCACCGAGGGGACAATGGCTGCTTGTCACAGTGAAAGAAAAGAAAGAGGAGGGAAACTGCCACACAGAGAGGCAGGGCTTAGGCTTTACCAACTGCTAGGAAAGGCCTGAGTGTGTATGTCGTTACTTTGCTTCAGCACCATGTTTTATTTTATGTTACAAAGGACTTGCCATTGAAATTAAATTGGGCATTCACACATACCCCAATAAAGAACACACAAATGGCCTAAATACAGACTGCAGCTCTCACTTTTTTTTCTTCCAAAAGGCAATAAAGTAACATAGATAAAGACGAGGATGAACCACAAAAAAAATGCTTAGGCCTCTCTGTCAAGGGGAACTGTCTCATAAAATATGGATATGCAAAAAATAAAAGATAACAGTAGATAGAAGATCTTACTGTTTATAAATGAAGCACCTGTTAGTTGACAGCTGGAGGATGAACTGATTTGACTTTGAAACCCCGCAACATCTGTTCAAGCACAACTCCTCAGCCCTGAAATGGCATGAAACAGGAGTAAATGTGTTACCACTGCTTCCTTTGTATTGATTCCTGGGTGTTTAAAAGGGCTTTGTAGTCATGCGTTTTACAAAACGCAATACAAAGGCAAAAGAATAGCCAGCACACCAGCTTGCATTTGCTTTTCATTTTACAATAGGTTTTTGGTATCTGGAGATTAAGAAGTATCAGGTAAACATTTATTCAGAGGAGATCCGATTTTTGTCAACTTTGAGTCCAGAGAGTATTAGCAAGTGAAAGAGAACTCATTTATATTCTGATCATATTTTACCAGGAAGAAGCATAGTCAATTTTTCCCACATATAGACTATTCTTGAACAATAAAGTTACTTGGTTTCTCTGAGATACAGTCATCTATAATTTAAGGGTACCTAGATGACGATAGATAGATCAATAGGTAGATAGATGGCAGATAAAATTTGCAGGAAAGGAAAGAAGGAAAGGAAAACTAAGTTTGGGAATGGAAATTTTCAGTTTTTTGTTTCAGGATAAAATTATAGCTATAAATTCTATCACTTGTACATTTTCTTATTAAGATAAGCTAAAAGATAATGACTGGTAATATCCTTTTGTGTTTCACAAGTGTATATAGCTTACTCACCTTCACCCTCACATATCATACATAGATGGATTTCACATTCTTGTGAAATACTGACATTCACGAATGAAGCCTTCCTTCTCAGCACTGCTCTTTTTTTTCTGTTTCCTCTGATAACAGTGTCTTCCCTGTTTCTTAATGAGCTCTTAATGAGCTGTCAATTGCTTATGCAAATAGTGAAAGAAACAGGCACTGAGAGGTTGCTCGATATTCAAAATATGACACTGCCTAACCTCTCAAAGTTATTAAAAATGTAAATTGCTCCAACTTAATAACTGGCCTTGAATCTCCTTTTCTTTCACATCTCTGCTTTCTTCAGTTATGTTATTTGAAAGAATCATAGACATTATCACTTTAAGAATACTAGTTTTGTTTGAAAATACTAAGTGCATGGTTCAGGTCTCATGTTGAATGTCCTTAACAGAGTTTAGATTAAGAAAAATCTGAATTAAAATCATTTGATATTATTTGTGACATGTAGGCTAAAAGATGAGAAGTATATATGCCAATTTGGTAACAGTAGTTATCATTGGGGGAGAGAAATAGAAGCTGTTGGTAGGACTTTTTCTTTAATGTACATATATTGCTTGAATACATTAACAAGAAATTAAAGATAAGACTAAAAATAGTTCCTGGTCCCTGAAAATGATTTTCAAAAAATATCTGAGATTCATGAATATTTACACAGAAATGGAATGCTTAAGTTTATTATATTGTTTATTTCACTCAACTTTTATTTATACATCAAAACAACTAATGTATTTGATGTATAAATCTATGTTATCTTTTTTCCTAAATAATCTGCATCCATGCACATAGTAAGATTGAAAATGATTCTAAAAAACTCCTTCAGAACTCAGCACTGTACCAGAAATGGTACAGTGCAATGCTATTTTCTTATTATGTTCCAGAAATGACACTTCATAACTGGTGTTTTGCAACCTCTATGTCTAATACGAGAACAAACTGACAGAGGCCAGTGACTGAGCTGAGCATCTGGCTCAGGAGAGAACTATAGGAGAGTGTTTGATAGCCATTTACTAGTTAACTTGCTTACTTCTTTACATCTGAATAAGGACTGCTGACTTCAAAGGTGTCCCAAATCCTTTTCTGCAACCCTGGCTCTGAGGCCTGAAAATATTGACATCTGGGAGTGATAGACCCAGAATGTGGCATCCTTTCCAGAATGTCCAGACATTTGGAGTTGACTAGAGGCACTGATTTCATTTAGTATCTAAGGGGAGAAAGATTCTGAGAAAATAATAGGCCAAGACAGATGGCAAGTGGAAGTTCACAAAAGTAAACCATTCCCCTTTCCCGTTTATCTGGGATGGACCCTGCCTTGGATCCAGGGACAAAGAGGTTTGTTGCCCCCTTAGGGGCAAAAACCTACCTACAATACACAACTGTCAAGCAGCTCACTGTGACTGTAACTCATACACACCTGGTTGCCTTTCCACTGTAGTATGAAGCAGTAGCTTAGAAAATAACTGAGCCAGAGATGGTGCCATCTGAAACCTGTCAGGGTTCTACACAGTATCCAGCAGGAAGTAAATGCACCTCAGGTATTTGGCACAAAATGACTGGCACATTTCTTTATAGCCTTGTATCATCTTGGCAAGATAACCTTTTTTCTATAGGGGGCCTTTTATACACTGTGAGGTTCTGTAGTAAATCCAGAAATTATGAGCCTTTCTGTGAAAGACAGGCTAAATTCAAACACGAGTACACAAGTTTTTCCCACATCCCCACCTTCCAGTAATGTCCTTTTCTTGCTAGGCTCTGCATTTATGTATCAAAAATAGGCAGAGTAGAAAACCTCAGTCCTCTTTAGACATACAAATACTCTGTAACTTCTTTATATACATCAGACAATGAACAGACAAGGATAGACAAGGGTAGGCTTCATGCTTTGAAATGCATATTAATAAATAAATTTTTTAAATCCCCCAAATGCAGTGCAAACATGGCAAGTAATGATTTTAAAAATCATTCATTCAAAATTCAACAATATGAAGAGAAAAAAACTGATTGAAAAAATGGACCAAAGACCTGGGAACCTCACCAAAGGACATATTCAGAAAGCAAATAAGCATATGAAAAGATGCTCCACATCGCATGTCATTAGGGAAATCCAAATTAAAACAATTATGAGATATCACTTCACACTTATTAGAATGGCCAAAATCCGCAACTCTGATATCAAATGCTAATGAAGATGTAGAGCAGCAGGAACTAGTGAGGGAGGCAAAACGGTGCAGCCACTTTGGAAGACAGTTGGTAGTTTCTTATGAAGCTAAACACACTTCTACCATAGAATCCAGCAATCCATTCCTAGTTGATATCCTATGTCCACACAGAAGCCTGCGCATGGGTGTTTACAGCAGTTTTATTCATAATTTTTCCGAAACTTGGAAGCAACTAAGATGTCTTTCAGTAGGTGAATGGATAAAAAAGCTATCACATCCAGACAATAGAATATTATTCAGTGTGAACAAAGATTGAGGTATCTCACCATGAAAAGGCATGAGGGAAAACTAAATGCATTTTATTAAGTGAAAGGAGTCAATCTAAAAAAGCTACATACTATATGATTTCAATCACATGACATTCTGCAAAAGGCAAAACTATGGAGACAGTAAAAAGACCAGTGGTGACCTGAGCTTGAGGGGTGGGAGAAGGTATGAATAAGCAGAACATAAAGGATATTAGGCAGTGAAAATACTGTGTATGTGGTTTGTTTGACATGTAATGATGGATACATGTCATTATACATTTGTCCAAACCCATAGACTGGACAACACCAAGAGTGAACCCCAACATAAACTTGGACTCTGGGTGACAATGATGTGTCAGTGTAGGTTTATCAACTCTAACAAGTGTCCCCTCTGGTGGGAATGTTGGCGGTGGGGGCGGCCATAAATGTATGGGGGCAGAGAGTATATGGGAACTTTTGGTACCATCCATGCAGCTTTGTTGTGAACATAAAACTGTTCTAAAGAATAGCAACTTCTTAAAAAAAAGCATTTATGTATCAAAAATAGGCAGAGTAGAAAACCACAGGGTGAGATGGAATTGAACATCTTGGTCTTCTAGTCAGCCGAACATCCCACCATATGGAAGAGGTATAAAAACAATAAAAATCAAAATGCAGGTAAAATTACCAACTTGCACATCTTTTTATCTAGCTGTTCCCTTGTAAAAGATAACTCCTTAACCAAAATAGATGCCATATTGTAATGTACACTGTGAGCTCATAGAAAGAGAAAAAATAAGACTTGTGCATTTTTCTTCAGGAAAAGGCTAGATATGAATGACAAAATACTTTGACAGGATAGTAGATAAATTCTCAGAGGCAGATTTATACAGTATATATGTGTTTGGCTCAGTTAAGTAAGGTTTTAAGACTGCTTTGGTGGAAAAGGTAATTGTTTGATAAAGAAAAATGTATCTATTTATATAGATATTCCTATAAAGAAGCCAGAAAAAAACCTTTGGGAGGTTTTGATTGCTTATGACAAAGTAGAAAAAAAAGTTACAATTTTTATAAATCCGATGCATTTCTACAGCTAATCTGGGTTGTTCCAGTCTGTAAAGGGACTCTTGAGCCTCACTGACTTGAATCATATTCCTAAAATTACACACAATT
Source organism: Manis pentadactyla (assembly GCF_030020395.1). Taxonomy (NCBI): domain Eukaryota; kingdom Metazoa; phylum Chordata; class Mammalia; order Pholidota; family Manidae; genus Manis; species Manis pentadactyla. The sequence goes on from NC_080034.1 coordinate 59,501,856, forward strand.
GCCTAAAATACTATCCAGAATTCCTTAAAGAGTTTTGGGAAAACAGAAAAAAGGGATGAATCCCTATATACTTAGAATTATTAATCTAAATTAAGTGGGAATTAATAACACATTGTTTTCATATGGTAGTATTTGTTATATTTTTATCAAAATAGATTATTTCCCATATTCAAAGTATTTAGGAAAATTCCAGCCAGGTAAAATTAAATACCTCCCTAAGCCAATACTTTCCTCAACCTTAATTGACTCTTATAAATTTAGGGGTTAATTATAGAATTGTTGTTAATTCTTACAAGTGTCAGAGAATTTTTATAATCACAACAGCTATATTTTAAAGTGTTATAATTTTCAATATGACTTTGATACATCATTTCATTTAATCCTCATAGAATGTTATAGATGACTTTGGGGCTATAAAAAATTAAGCAACTTCCCAAAGAAGCACAGATGCTAAAAAGAAAATAAACTTAACACCATACCACCTTCCTCAAAGCCTAGCTGAGTCTGCTGCATGACGGCAGGTCGCACATTCTTGAATGGAGCACTGAACACATTCATTCTTAAGGGGCCTTCCTGATTTCTAAATTTAAAGATGTTTCTAGAACCTCTGAGTTGCCTACAATAGTCCTATTATGTTGCAGCCATTAGACATTCCAGTGGCTTCTAAGGTAAGGATGAAGGACAACAGTTACATCTCTAGGCTTTTGAGGACAACATAGAGAATGTGATAGAAGCAGAGAGCCAATCCATGTTTTTTGACTCAGCACTTAGCTCCCCCCTATTAAGTAAACTAGGCGTTCAAGCCAAATCTGACTTTGTTGAAGCCAAGACAAGGCCACTAAATGCCTTTTCATTAGTCTAATAAAGTATTTCTTGAATATCGATTGTGTATATAACACTGATAAGACAGTTCTAAAGAAAAAACTTCATACGCTATTTGGTCTGAAAGAATTCACGTAGCTTCCGAGAAGTGAATAATGTGTTCCTCAGGAGTAGTTTAGCACACTGAAAATGTGGTTCACTAGTTAGTGATAGAATAAAGTAGAATTTCTCAGATTTACTCTTCACAAATATAGGGAAATACTAACACTGTATAATTCTGTCCAAATTCTCCTCATCATGAAACACCCCATTGCCATATATCTCTTCACAGCTGTGCATATTTATTTTTACATATCCCCTAGTGGATATGTAAAAAAATTTTTATATAAAAAAATAGAAAGTCTGCACAATAGAACATCAATTTTACTCAAGCAGAAAATGGCATTTTTCAGGCATGAAAACTGTTTCATTTCTTTATAAAGTCTTACAATGAACTTCAAAGTGTAACCACAAAATCCCTCACAATTGTAGAACACTACCAAATTTAGACTTTCCCCCCAAGTTTTGCCAGAAAATAAATTTTGTTTTGTACCAGAATTGTTTTCTTAAAGAAAAAAGTCTCCCCCGATATTACGGAATAAAAATCATTTTAAAATATCCCAGCCAATTGCAGTATTGTATGTAAAACAGCATAACACAGGCAACATGTGTCAAAGGCAACATGTGTCAATTTACCTTGAGAAATTGTTTATGCTGAATACCAACTCAAGGTAACAGTCTATTGTATCGAAATGAACAGACACCTTTGTCAAATTGACTCCACTTGGATCAGAGTAAATGCATTACATCCTTTGCCAGGAAGGCTTTGCTGTAGATCTACCCTTAGGAAGTCATTCTCATTGAGTTACGTCCCTTCCCTGATGGTGGACCACATCTAAATAGGATGGCTCTGGGTCCACCTGTGATTCCAACAGCAGTTCAAAGAAGATATTATGAGTACAATCTTACAAAGGTAACACAGTATAAAACTGCCATGTTGCTCTCTTTAGTGATCCAAATGGATAAAGATTGGATGAGTCAAGTACTCTTGGGAATAAAGTGTTCACTTCTGATTAATAAGCATCCATCCTAGCATAATCTTATCATCCTCGTGAATGTTTATTTGTATCAAATACAGTGCCTTTCATTTGTAAAGCAGCTAATAATTTTTGAAGTATTTTCATGTAAATTTTCTCACTTGGTGTTCACTCTGCTAATCAATAAACCAAGATTCTAAAGATTCTAATTTATTCCAAGTTACACGACAGTAAATGGAAGATGCAATACTAGAGTTTAAGTCTTTTGACTCCTCTAAAAGTACCATCTTATTCTATTGTACTGTGTGGGTATTGTAAAGATATTTACCTAGATTTCAGTTGTGTCATATGCCTGGTAAAGCCTCCATCTCAGCAGAGCAAGTCCTCCCATTTATGTCTATTAAAAACAGGACTTTCTTGCATGTGTTATTGGAACTGTACAGAATTAGATCTCCTCAAATTAAGCTGGAAAGACCAATTTGAGTGCTCTGTGAATACTATGATTTGACTCATTATGAATAGGATCGGTATTTTAAATTCCTTATTGAGACAGCTTTAGTCTTCACATGCAGTTATGATGCATGAATTAAATGGCCCTCCTAGTTATTGCTAAAGAATGATAGTGGGGAAAGATACCAGACAAAAGGGCAAAGCTTTCAACATAAAATTAAATTAACTACAACTTATATTCATTACTGCCAATAACCTAAGATAAAAAGTTGTTTCAATAAACAATATCAATAAAAGTGATTCTCCCATTTAATAAACATTTTTGGCAAGTCGTAGGACCACCAACTTTTATCAACAGTGGTGTGCTTGGTGCCCTAAGAGAGATTTGTATCCAGGGTTCTGTTCATTTGGTGTGTGTTTGGGGTGAATGCCCCTCTGGCTGCCAGTGTTAAGAACTCTCCTTGCTGATGGCAGCCCGTTTCATTCCTCCACAGTGACTTCTGCAGAATATACATAAGGTTGAAAGAAACTTGTTATGATTCTCAAGCTCATGGTAACATAATAAAAGAATTATAGAAATTCAGAGCAGAAAGGGACATTAGACATCATTTGGCCCATACTATCTTGGAGGTAAAGAAATGACCTTAGATGTGACTGGTCCAAAGTCACAGAGCTAGATGGCAGCAGAGCCATATTCCTGAATCTGTCTCTCGAACATAGTCCTAGGCTCTTAAAATTTCATTGTGCTTTCTAAGAAGTCTTATCCATCTTAAGGACCGGAAGAGAGAAAGAAAGGGTGGAAGGTGCATCTGCCCTAAGCAGGGCAAGCCTGAGAGAAATTAGTCATTGTTCATTTTTGCTTTCTTCTGTGCTCTTTCTAAATCAGCAGGCTTTGTATGGTGTGCTGAGCTCACCATTTAAATGTTCCTCTCAAAACTGGTAGATAATAAAGTACCTCGTATTAATACTTAGCAAATCACGTTATAGAGGTAATGTGTTTGTGGACAATATTTCTATATGAACAGAGGTAATGAGGTCATCAAAATTAGGCAAACTCCGAATTAAATTAAAAATATAAATATTGACTCCTTCCCAGATGATCCTTTTAGCCAACCTAATGAGCCCTCATTTTAATGAGTCTTGAAAAGAAAATGACTGGGAAAATTACCTCAAATGTGTCAAAACATTTATTGGCATCCATATTCACCCTTTTAATAACATGATCTTTATGGAATAGGCAGTCTTTGAATGCCTCCCTCTAGGAAATGTTCTACCCCAAAGTCAGGAATCATAATAAGTTGCAGGTGAGTCAGGGTTTCAACAGGCCTGGTCGCTCATTTACTTAACTGAGCTGTAAGCTTAAACCTTCCAGACAACTGGACTTCAGACTGTGATATTCTCATCCCTCTGGATCTCTCATAGCCTTAAGCAGTGCGGACACCGGGCATTTTAACCATGGCTGATTGGGTGGCATTTCCTGCAATGTTGAGGAGCCCTCTTTGCCCAAAAGTACATCTTTGAGTTGCACTATCTCTGGTTAATAATTGCATCGCTTGTCCCTCAAACATATTTTCCTGTGACAGGAAAAGTATCTGACTACTTTGTTTAGCTTTTGGTCACATGATTCACCTGGAGGTAAGCCAAGGCATCTCTTAGGAAGGCCAGAGTCTATACTGCATTGAGAGGTAGAATGTTCTGGATTGGATGAAAAAAATGGTAAAAAAAAAAAGCCACCTTGTGATTTTGTTTGATTAGCAACTTGGAAACAAACAACAACAACAAAGAAAACAGGTAATTCTGCTCTTTTGCATAAAAACAATTTCTACAGAATGGGCAGTGTGTTTTTATCTCCTGCTGTTTCAGGGTATGTCATTCTTTAAGCTCCTAACTTGTTTTCTTCGATAATGACTTCTGCTTTCTGATGCATGTTCTTTAAGTATTTTTAAGTAGACAAATGGTAGCTGATAACTGCCACTGGCATGGTGAGAAATAAAGAAAATCATTTGCTAAAAATTTTATTTGTACACAAGAAAAGTAAGTAATGCTGATTTCTTTCTATGAAAGTCTTCACATCAAGAGTGATTTTTTAAAAAATATAACAACACTACTCAGACTTGAGATGCTTTCTTTTGCTTGAGCTGTTTGAGAGGAAAAAAGCTGGAAGGATAATGATATATATTTAATATCCTAAAGGAAACGTAAGCTAAGTCAATCACCCAAATTATACTGACCATAAAGACTTCAGTAGGCCATTTCATTAGTTTATTAGGTAAAATTAAATAAAAAGGGACCTTAAATGAATTATAACCAGCCTGTGGGATAACAAATATATTGTGTATGAGAAAATTAGCTCCATGTGACAACCACAGCCACCATATGTAAAACGCCTATTATTTGTCCTGTCTCTTTGAAAATCATTTTATTGGAATGTATCAGCTAAACTAAAACACATGACCATCCTTCTTGGGACATGAAAGAAGCCACTGAAGAAAAGTTCTGCCCAGCCCCCACCTCTAGCATGTGAGTGTTCTGGGAAAGCAGCCTGAAGGATTTTTTTTTATCAGTGTCTATGTAACAGCAAGCACGTCACATGCACCCTGAACCATGAGCTGCCTCTGTCTAAAAGAATTTGGTCAACATTTAGGAATTCACTTAATGAAAGGCTAGCTTATTAAAGCTCTGTTGGCCAGAGGAGCAGACTATGTCTTTTTTTCCAACTTCCTGGATCACTGTAAGTGATGCTTGGCAGTTCCTCCATGTGATGTAGCCCAGGCCCTGGACAACAAGCCAGCATTGTGAATTGAGAACCTGCACCTCTTTGCTGTGGATCTCAGGCTTGATTTCCGGGATGCTGTTTATTTTGCACACTGTGACATGAGATCACACATTTGAGTTTAATACACAATGTAAAGTTCACCCGGAGAGTACTCTGATGTGGTCAGGTGGTCTCCTGCAAAAGGACTGCAGCTATGATTCAGCAAAGTGTCCAGATCACCAATGAGAATTCTCATCAGATGCAGGGTACCAGAAATCTTTGTTAAAGGCTACCTATTGCAGACTAATGCTAAATGACTATTGCTTTAAAACTCGCTTTTGAGGCTTGGTTGAATGAAAAGATGACTCCAATGTAGAAGAAATCCCTTGACTGAAGAAGCTACATCAAACTATATGAATAGGTGTTTCCATAATACTGAGTGTAGTATAAGGAATTTTTCCCATCTGTTGTGTTCATAGCTGTATTGCCTATTTTCATTGGCAACTATTTTTATTATTTTTTAACCGTTTTGATTATTATACATTATATGAATAATATAATAACATCAAACATAATATGTTAACATAATAACAATAAACCTTAATATATGCTCCTTATAATTTGGCTACTTACAACTACTATTCTAAAAATTTTACATGTATAATTGCATTTAATATGCCCAAGAAGCTAATAGGATAAATATTATTTTATCTTATTTTGCAATTAAAAAATAGAGACATAAAAACAATGTTCATAGTAACACAGAACTGTATAATTCTAATCTTCTTATTCCTAACCAACACACTTCCTCCCTAAGAGACCTGCTGAGAAATATTTTATTCACATGACAGACCTCAATAAAAGAGCACTAATTGTTCTGTCGAAGATAACAAGTGCACCCTTGAAATAAGTGCAATTTTATTCCAGCTTCCAAAGAACCAAGACACGTTTCCTCCATGAGGATTTTATCCATATAAGAAGAAAAACAAAATTTCTTTAAATAATGCTAGTGATTACTATTGACGTGGATCATAGGAAATGACCTGGAAGAGAGGGGACGTCCTGGGGTGGGGTGTTAGGTGAGTAATGTGGGTTCTATTGCTTAGGTAGAGAACAATATCTCTATTAACTTACACACTCATGTGTGTACTATGGAAAATGCTAGAACTGATGAGAGCCAAACCATGTCTCAAACCAGGCAGACATGAGAGGTCGTGGAGTTCTATATGACTACTAAAGAAAAGTTATAAAGTTGAGAGAGGTGTTTGCAATGGAAATTTGAGATTTGGAAATTTTTAAAGACAATCTAAACCATCTCCTCATTTTTTAGATGAAGATCAAAGTCTCAGAGAGGAAATATTATTTATTCAGCTGCCCAAATTTTAATGGCAAAGACCAACTTGAAACTAAATGATTTTAATTAAATGTAAATAAATGAGAATATTTGTTAAAAAAAGAAAAGGAAGAGCCTCACTGGTGCATAGAAGTATAATTCATAGAAATAAACTCAATAAATACTGTTCTTCCTGACCTGCTAAATCACGATCCAGTGAGCACTGCTTCAACCCAGAACTGCTGTTAATAACCTTGGGTAAACAATCATATATTAAATACATATCTGTATAGAATGTTCCTGATTATTATTATGTGGTGTAGAATAATACCAGATTCTTTTTAAGTGGAGTACCACCACCCCAGGACATCCCCTTTCTTCCAGGTCATTTCCTATGATCCAATTCAGGAGTAATCACTAGCATTATTTAAAGAGATTTTGTTGTTCATCTTATACGGATAAAATTCTCATGGAGGAAACATGTGCCTTGGGTTCTCTGGAAGCTGGAATAAAGTTATATTTATTTCAAAGGTGTACTTGTTATCTTTGACAGATAACCAGGTCTTTTACTTTTACTGCGGTCTGTCATTTGGATAAATATTTTTTTTGCAGGTCTCTTGGGGGGAGGTGTGTTGTTCAGGAATAAGGGGTTTAGATTTATATGGTTCTAACCAGGCCCTCAGCTTTGCCAGAGATCTTAAGTCAAGGACTTCAAAAATCTATATGGAACATGTTTAAGGAATAAGACAATTATCTGATAATTTTGATTTTAAAATGGCCTGTAATCAAAGCAAAAGTTCCTACTTTTCTGAGAAGATTGTTTGGTTTAAATTACCAAAAAAATTGGACTCTATTTCCAGTTTTATTATATACTTGTAATAATGGCTCATCTGTGAATCATCACAGTTTTCCATCTAATACTACTGAACAGCACAAGACTGACAACTTCTCAATCTAAAATCATTTATAGATTCTGAACAAATCTGCATGAATACTAGTAACATAATTCTTTCACTTCCTCCACTTTGTGAAAGATTTTGGTCACATGTGTTGCATACCACGGATGGTGACTAGTTTATACAGCTAAATCTTTCTGGGAATATCATCACTCACATAAAAAGTTCCATAAAGTATCAGTGTGAAAGGCTATCTTGTTCCATTGATTGATTGTCCTCAGCAATTCAGCCTCTAAATAATTAACCTGATTGACTTTAATCTGTTGCTATTAACCGAATTCCTGTTAAAAAAAATCTCCCCATATTTTAAAGTTCTTGTCATGCCTTGTTCTTTATATTAGAAAACTCAAAATACTTCACTTTCAGGGATAAAAAAATAATGCTAGTTCTTGTCACTAACAGTCCCCAGCATCTTTCATCTGAGCTTCACAAAGTTCATTATAAATACTTAAAGAATGAAACTGATTATAGTCCTATATTAAAGAGAAGTTGAACTTCAACCCTTCTCATAACAGACGAATAGAGGTAAAGAGAACGGTGATTCCTTAATAGTCTCACACCAACTCAGCAGAATTGATAAAGTCCAATTTGATTCTCATTTTATTTTTCTCATGAAGGCAGTGACACAAATAACTGACTTTATATTCTACATAATTTCAGAAGAATAAAGAAAAGTAGGAGGAGAAAACCTCTCTCTGCTCATCTCTCTTCTTGTTCATACAAAGCTAAGTGGAGACAAAAAGAATTGGATCTCCCTGGGATAGAAATTGTCTTTGCTAAAGTATGGAGCACCTGGGGGCCCTCTAACGCTCCATACAAATGCACACATGGACACCCACATGCTTACACATGAGGAGCTGTGGACAGCTTCTTCTTTCCCTGGAAATTGTGACAGGACAGTGGAGACAGAAGAAATAGGCTTTGCATTCCCAGATAAAGTTATTCCATATCCAAGATAAGTAGATAAAAATTACCCCACCTACCTGTATCACTTCATGGAAGGCCATTCAAATTATTAGAGCCTGCTTAAATATAAGGAACCAGTGCTAGAGATTTTACACAAGTATGGAAACACAAAAGGTTTTCTTTATCCTGAATTGAGTTGCTTACTCCTGCTAAAATAAGAAAACCTAGGTTACAATTTCCCCATGAATTTATATAGCAACATACACACATATCAGTTATCATTGTTACATAGTAATCATGATAGCATCTTTATCTATGGGAGTTTGGTTATCCATCTTCATTGCATAGATATTTTCCTTTTGTTCCATGTAGCTGTCAAATCTGTTTTCAGGTTTTAGTAGTTTAATTTCTTTTAATGTTTCCATAGAAATAACATTAACAAGATGATAGATCAGAGGCAATAACATGGTATCTCTCACATGCAGTAGAATGTATCTTCATCACATGTCCAATAGTATCTTCTTATTAAGTACTGAACCCTGCTATTTGTATCTATCATTCTTTTACTCATTCATCTTCTCAGCAAGTAAAGATAGAATTCTCATCCAGAGTCCCTGTTAGAGATGCAAATTCATACTCCTCTGTGTTTCCTTCATCATTTGTGATCATCTAATAAATTGGCTCTTCATATACCAGTTAGAGTGGCATTAGTTGGAATGCATGTATATATATATATATATATATGTATGATGATACATTTTATATATATATATATATCAATAATCCCAGTTGCAAGAGAAATTATTGCAATTAATCTTTGTGATATATCTTCAGAATGCCAAGAATAGAAAACACCTTTCTGCCAAAAACATGAGCTAGGTAGAAACCCTGAAAGAAGAGTGGGAATGGGATGGAAGCTCTGCTGTCAACTTTGATACCCAGAAGTTTTCTGAGTGAGGAACCTATTTTTAAATATCTCCTTCTTCCTTTCTCTTCTTTTATATCTTTAAATTTTTACTATATTTTTTCTAGACTTGCTCTTAGCAAACAAATGATGGATTCAAAAAAAAAAGTGGATAAGAAAACAAGGAGTAGGTATTATGCACTCTGGGATTTAAGAAATTTGAATTATAATTCTAAATTTGTCCCTAGCTAACATGAGTTTCTTTATATTATTTACCCTCAAAGATTCATTGTTTCTCCATCTTTTGATAAAAGAGTCAGACCTACATGAAGGGCTTTCTGTGCTACAAGAGAAATGTAAGTCTCTTGGAATACAATAACAAAAATACATGAATCTCAACTCTCATAGAACATATATCTGGATGGGGAACCGAATGAAGAAACACATTTTTTCAGGGTTATGTTAAGTGGAACTAGTTTTATACTTGTTCAACAAAGAACTACTGAAGACCTATGATGTGCCATCAAAAGAGCTCACAATATACCATGGACAGGTTACAGTTAAGAAAATGATTTCACTAAAATGTATTAAGACCTAAAAGCATGAGAACAGCTCTCCCCTCCGATGCAGGAATGAGTCATAAAGGCACAACTAGTTTTATTGGTGGATCAACAAAAAGATTCTCAGAAGAGACATTTCAGTGTGAATTATGTATTTACCAGAAGAGAAAAGCAGAGGGAAAGTCATGTACAAAGGGGTGGAGTTGCTTAGAAAAGCTTTCAGAATATGTGTGAAGTGGGGGTAAAGCCAGATAAAGGGCAGAAGGAAGATTGGACATGTTGTCTTAAGAAAATAATCAAAATGGGTGATTTACTTGCATCTCATTCTAAGAGTGGATCAGATTTTTATAGTTTATGTAGCTAAAACATTTGTAATGGGATCACTAATAATATACAACAGAAAGAACCAGACTTGAGAGAGAAGCTGATCGCATATTGGGGTAACACAACAACAGAAAACTATTTCAAGAAATCCCAGGGTTAGGTAGGAATATAATGGCAGCTGGAGTCTGGATCTTCCCAGTTTTGGAGGAAAACAACATAGAGGATAAGAACAATCACAAGTCACCCACTCAAAATAAATCTACAATAAAATTGGACACAAAAAACTAAATTGCATGCAACTCCAGTCCAAGATTCCTAAATTAAGCAAAACATAAAAATGAACAAATAAACAATAACAACAATCCCTGAGACAAGGGATTGATACAGAGAAAAAGAGGATGGGTATGCTCGTCAGACACCAGATCTGCTGGTGCTTTGATCTTGGACCTCCCGGCCTCCAAAACTTGAGAAATAAATGTTCTTTAAGCCACCCAGTCTATGACATTTTTGCTATAGCAGCCTAAGTGGATTAAGACAATTACTCAAGTGGTGGAAGGAGGTCTCTGAGTCTCTTTCATAAGGGCACTAAATCCCGTTCCTGAGGATTCCACCCTCATGACCTAATCACCTCTCAGAGGCTCTTTTTCCAATGATCATCACATTGGAGATTAGGTTTCAACATATGAATTTTGAGGGGGCACAAATATTCAGTCTACAGCAGGAACCACAAGTACATTAACCCCCAAAGCAAAGCTATTATACAAAAAGAGAACATTTAAAAAAGGAAGGAAAACTTTCTTAACTAATAAAGAAACTACAGCAGAAAAAAAATGGTGCCACAATGTACATGAAAATTACAACAAAATATAATATGGATTTTTTTTAATTGCTGGAAAAAATGCTGATGTAAATATAAATAAGAAGAAATGCAAGATTTGGGAAAGTTGCTGACTGGACAGTAGGAGGACATGGTCAAACAATTAAGAGGAGGGAATGGGAGAAGGAATAACTTGGGAAGAAAAATAAGGAAATACAAAATGTTTAAAAAAAACTATAAGGTGCACTCAGATGAATAAACACCATAGAAAATGCATCAAAGGTTAAAGAGAATAAAAATAAGGGAAAAATAAGAAAATGGAAGTGAAATGATAAAGCAAATATTTAGAATGAAAGTGATTGATATAATAGAAGGCAAAAAGAGATCTAATGTACATAATGGAGTCATTGAAGAAAACACTAAAATAATGAAATAGAAAGAAACATTTTTACTGATGAAGAAAACTATTTTGAAATATAAGAATACTTGGATTCATGTAGAAAAAGAGAATCACACATTCCGGTAAAAATTGACCCAAGAAACTCAAACACAGAAACATCCTAACAAATTCATTTTCTTTAAAAGATAATGAAATGATACTTCAGGCTGATACAGAATGCATGCCTTGTAAAGAAAGGAAATTTGGGCTTATATCCAATTCCCCCAAAGCCTAAAAGATTGAATCAAAATGTACAAAATACTTAAAAATATGTAAGCCAAGAATTCTTATATCAAACTAAATCTTTAAATATAAAATCTGTAGACCAAGGTTCTAAACACAAGAAACTAGGGGGATATGTTTCATATCATGATACTGGATGAAACAACTGAAAAATAAAATTCAACCCTTAAGACATTATAAGGTAATCTTAAAAGACATTACAAGGTGAACTTAACCATTAAGAACATTTTCCTTTACATCTGAGGTAAATCAAAGATAGGCATAAGAGTGTTCAAATGGAATATAAAAGCTATATGCTATGACAACATAAAAATAATACAACTAACAAAAATGCTAGAAGAAAGGTCAGAGAAGGTAAAAAAAGAATAATAACCTTGTTGTTTGCCTAACGTTTAAGAGCTAACAACTAAGGAAAAGTCTAGAAATATTTAAGATTACATTTCTATTATTTAATTGGGTTGTGAAGAAGAAGGAATGGAACACAAAAGCAAACATAACTGAAGACAGTAGAAGAAAAAAGTAATGCGTTAGAAAACAAAACACAAACCCAGAAAAGTAGACAAAACAAAATTAAATAAACATGGGTTTCAAAAAATAAATAAGTAACATAGAGACATTTTTAGATAAATCGAGCATAAAGGGAAGAAAGCACAAATACATAAAATAAGAAATATGGGATAAGTAACTTAAAATTGGTTTAAAGAGAATCTATTTTACATAACTTCTTGTAAATTGAATTTGAGCGATGGATGAAATGGATATCTTTTGAGGAAAATACAACTTACCAAACTGACTTCAGAAGACATGGAAAGTTTAAACAGGCCATTTTTCTGTAGAAGAAATGGAGAAAATTTTACAAGACTTACCTTCCACCATCACCAAAAATCACTAGGACCTGCTTTTACCATGACACAACCAGTTTATTGTAGTAATGAACAGGTGTTTAATTTTTAGGGAATGCATTATTATAGTTTATCATACCAAAGATCTAAGACTATCAATCCCAACCAGTTCAATAGATGCTAAGGACACAATGTCTATGTTCTCTTTCTATCTCCTCAGACATCATTTTACCATTTCTGAGCTCCTGACTTCCTCTCAGTGTGCTTTCAACAGTCAGGAATTACTTTGACCTCCACAGGGCTGTCTTGGGCTACTAGAGTCACTCTGCACAGATACACAGAGAACTGAAAACACCTGTGAGTTTATACTCCCCTCCTCAACCATGACGCCCGTGGCCACCAACCAATGATTGTAAAGTTTGGTAATGTGAAGTCAGTTTCTTACCTGAGACCGGGACAACTTTGAGATATATTTACATTGCAGTCATCCTGCAGGACAGGGCTAAAGCCTGCCTTCTGTAGGACTACTGCCTGCAATTACCCTCTGGCTCACTTCTTCCCCTTCTCTGCCCTGTTTCCCCCACTCCTTTACCAGTCTCACCAGGGAGCAGTTCCTGAATAAATGGCTTGCACGTATGTACTGTTCTTAAGGTCAACCTCTGGGGAACTCCATCAAGTGAGATGCTGAAAGTACATTCAACACTTCTTGCTTGATTTTTTTTTAAAGCCAAATAGAAACAAAAGGAAAATATTTTCTCATTATAAAATATCACTATCAGTGAAAAGCCAGCGTCATACCTAATGGGAAACAGAAAAGCCACTGCTGTTAAAGGCAGGAATTAGACAATGATATGCATTGTAACTGATACTGTTTAATACTGTACTGGAAGTATTAGCCAATAGCATTATACAAAAGAACAAAATTAGTGACAAACAAATTGGAAAAGAGAACGTAAAACAGCTACTATTCACAGATGATCTCACTGATCTGAAAAGCCCAATATAATCAACTGAAAACCTTCTGCAAACAGCAATGTAATTGCTGAAATTAAAAAAAACACTATGTAGAAATCAGCAGCATTATATTATACCAAAAAAAAATACTTAGAAAAATAAATATACCAATAAAAGATCAAATGGAAAATAACTAGGCAAGGCAAGCAGGAAGAATCTTGAAAATAATGAAGCTTTGAAGGTGGAGCAGACTTACCAGGTACTCAAACACCAAGAGTCCTCAACAATTCTGACTGTGTGCTGGGGATGTAGGAGTAGGCAGGGATACGAAAGAAGCTGAACAGAAAATTCAGGAATGGACACAGGCACACACAGCAGGGCAACATACAGTAAACGGAGGATATCAAATTAGCAGAGTGCAGATGGAAATTTCGTAACTGGTACAGGGAAAGCAAGTGATTATTTGGGGAAAGCAAGTTAAATTGTTCTCATATCTCAGTCTGTGAATAGGATAAACTTCAAATGGGTCAAAATTTAAAATGTTATAAAGTGAAACCACACAATACCAAAAGAAGATAAAGTGGATTTTTTATTACCTAAATGTAAGAAAAATTCAACTACATTTTTAAAAGTTCAGCAATGGTAAAGAAGGAAGAAAGATAACACCATAAATCATCTGAAATTAAGTGGAAGATGGGAAAATATTTGAAAAAAAATTGATAGAGGGTAAATCCTTCTAGTAAATAGACAGTTCCCAGAAATTTAGAAGTAAACACCATCACGGTAGAAAAGGATCCGAAGTGAAGACTCACAAAAATAGCATCAAATATCAAATGGCCCTTAAACATGTGGAAAGATGGCTAAATTTAATAATAACAATATTACTAAAATAATTTCTTAACTGTCAGATTGACAAAATTCCAAAAATGTATGATATACTTTGTAACAGTGGTATGAAAATACAGGCACGGCCCTACATTGTTAGTGGGAAAGTGACATGGACAGTAAAATGTATAATTAAAAATAAATTTTAAATTAAAAAAAAGAAAGTCAGAAGGCATGGCTCTTCCACATACTGTGTTATTTAAAGAGATGGCTTAACTTCTGAGCTTTGGTTTCCTCACATGTAAAAGAAACATAGTGGAAATGACCATTCTAGATTATTGTGAAATTCAAATGTAGGAATCATATTGTAACATGTAAAACTCTCGTCAAAGGGCATTATTATTTTTAAGTGATTTATTTGAAGTTATAGAACTTGTTTTTGAATTAGACCAGATTCTAGATCTCTGCTCCAAGTATAGTTCCTTTATACCATGTGGCTGTCCTTCCTTTGGACTGCAAAGTGATGCACAGTGTTTCCACTCTATCCTCCACCAATTTTATTTAAGGATGTTATTGGGTTGGATAAAGAGAATGGGGAAGAAATAAGGTCCCCCAAACTGACCACCTCCTGTAACGGCTTTTATCTCATTTGTTACATTTCCAGCTCACTAAAGACATTTAGAAGCTATTGTCCAGGAGCAGAGTTTCTCAAAGTCTGTTCCCTGGACTATATACAGCATAATCAGCTGGGGGCTGTTTATAAAAAATGTGCATATTCTTAGGCTCAACCTCAGATGTAACAATAGACTGTGGTGATAGGGAGACGATAACACATTAAGAAACACAGGAGTAAAAGAGAATTTTGTTGTAGTAAATACTAAGTTCCATGAGGCCAGAGATTATGTTTTTTGAGCTCATTATATTATAGTTTAAACAGGCCATTTTTCTGTAGAAGAAATGGAGAAAATTTTACAAGACTTACCTTCCACCTTGTACAAGGCTTAACACAATTTCTGGAGAAGTGGAGGCTCTCATTAAATGTTGGATAAATAAGTAACTGAATTAATATCTGTGCTACAAACTGCAGAGTTAGCAGAGGAGAAAATATTAGTCATTGTCTTCAAGTTTTAGCAGAATTAGTCTGTTTCTCAAGGCCAAGGGCCAAGGAGCTGTTTTGAATGACAAAATTAAGAAAATGAAATCCAGTAATTTGCACTGTGACCCTAAAGGGTTGGCAGTATATGCACACAGATGTGTGTTCAGGTGCGTAGGTGTGGCTCTAGAAGCACAGATATAGCTCTAAAATTTACAATCTGATGAATTCACATAGAATCAAAAACTATTCATGTATGTACCTTTGAATCCTGCATTTGCTAGTTCCAGAAAAGGTGTGGCATAGTTCAAGTTGAGTATATTCTGGTAGTCTGAAAACACCTAAGTTTTGAGCTCTACTTTTGGTTAAAATATATCTGTCTATCTATTCTACATTTTCACAATTGTCTTACTGGCTTTATTCTGTTATGATGAGGTCTATATATGCATGTCACAAAAACACAGCAACACTAACTGCATAGATACTTCAAAATACATGCATGAATAGGACTTCCACTTCTGGAAAATACTTCTATTAAGTACCACTAAAATCCCTAGTCATTACACATAAATCCAACATACGAAGATACTGCAAGTTGGAGGAGAGAAAATACAATGGCTAGGGACTTCAGGACATAGGAAACAACACAGTGGTTTTAAATGGAAATCATTCATCATGCAAAGAGACAGGAAGATCTCAAATTGAATGCAAAAGGGATCATTACCAGATGCCAACATCAAGAGGATACAGATGTTGGAATTATCTGACAAAGATTTTAAGATATCCATAATAAAATTTCTTCAATGAACAATTATGAGGATGCTAAGAAATAAAGTAAAAGAAAATACACAGAAAGGAAATAGAAAGTCTTAGCAAATAAATAGAAAATATAAAGAAGAACCAAATGGAAGTTTTAGAGCTAAAAAATGAAACTATTGTGTAAAACAGATGAACTCAACAAGAAAATTCAGAGGAAAGAGAGATGAATGAGGGAATTTGAAGACAGAACAATAGAAATTACTCAATCTGGACAACAGACAGGAAAAAGACTAAAAAATAAATAAGCAGACTATCAGGGACATGTGTGACAAAAGACCTAACAATTTTGTCATTGGATTCCCAGAAGACTAAGTGAAGCAGAAACCATATTTAAACAAGTAATGGCTGAAACCTCCCTAAATTTAGTAAAATTATAGCTCTAGTATGAAAGTTAAAAGACAAAGTATTAAAAATAGCTATAATAAAATAATGTGCTAATGAATACACATGTAAAAATATTTAAATTGTAACATAAAGATACAAAATGTGTGTTGTGAGGGAGAATAGGAATGTAGAGCTTTTGTATGTGTTTGAAGTTAAGTTGCTATCAGTTTAAAATAGATTGTCATAACTCTAAGGTATTTTATGTAAGTCTCATGGTAACCACAAAGCAAAAACCTATAACAGCTGCACAAAAAATAAAGGAAACGCAATCAAAGCATATCACTACAGAAAATCATTAAGTCACAAAGGAAGAGAGAAAGGGAAACATAAAGGGACAAAGAAATTACAAAATAGACAGAAAACAACTACCAAAATATCAACAGTGAGTTCCTGTCTATCAATAATTACTTTAAATGTAAATGGACTAAAATCTCTAACCAAAAGACATTGACTGGCTGCATGGGTAAAAAGAAAAAAAGGAAGACCTAATGATATGCTGTCTAAAGAAGACTCACTTCAACTTTAAGGACATGCATAGGCAGTGAAGAGATGGGAAAAGATATCATTTCCCATGATAACAGAAACCAAAAGAAAGCAGGGATAGTAAACTTATTTCAGGCAAAATAAACTTTAAATCAAAGACTGTAATAAGGACAAAGGTCATTATATAATGATAAATGAGTTGATATATCAAGAAGACATTAACATCTGTAAATATTTATATACTTAACATAGGATCACATAAATATATAAAGCAAATATTAACAGATCTTCAGAAATAGAAATAAAATAGTAGGGAACTTTAATACCCTACTTTCAACAATGGATAGATTGTCCAGACAGCAAATCAATAAGGAAATATTGGACTTAAATTACATGTTACACAAGATGGACTTATATGATTATATAGATTTATACAGGAGGAAAGTTGACGAAATTCAACAACCATTTATGGTAAAACTCTCAATAAAACTATAAATAGAATGAACTTTTGCAACTTGATGAAGAACATCTACAAAATGTCTGCAGCTAACATACTTAATGGTAAATCCTTAAATGATTTCCCCCTAAGATTTCAAAGTTGGAGAGTATAAGTGTGACAGAAACTGTATTCACTTCTTCACTGCTATTCAACATATTACTGAAAATAGGTATAAATTAAATAGAACATGTACCTATCTTGTGTCTTGTGAACTACACAATGCTGATAAAATAAATCAGAGTCCTGAAGAATAGAGAGAAATGTATATCATGATTGATTTACAAGACACAAAATAGAAAAATCAATAAACAAGTTGAATGCAATTTCTGTCAAAATTCCAGAAGGACTTTTGATGTAAATAGACAAAAGTGTCCTGAAATTTATCTGAAAAGAGAAAGGATTTCAATAGCTAAAAAATCCTAATAAAGAAGAAAAAAACTGGGAGGAATCACTATTATTTTAAGACATTGTGTAGCTACATTTATCTGTCTCTGTGATATAAGAAGAGAGACAGACACACAAAATAATGGAACAAAATAGACTATCTAGAAATATTTGCACACAACTAGCCCAGTTGATTTTTTAAAATGTTGTAAAGCCAAGTATTTGTAAAAGAATGACATTCAACAAATGGTGGTAAGGCAATCGGACATTCATAGACATACAATTGAGCTTCACATCTGTTACAAAAAGCAACTCAATGAAGCATACTTTGCAGTGTGTTTCATTTATAAAATTTATAAAAATAGATAAAATTGTAGTTTTACATATATTTTTCCTAGTTTTAAACTTTATGTTTATGGTAAACAACATAATGACTTACTATATGTATATATTACAAAATGATTACTACACTGTTTAGTTAATATTCCATCACCTCACTAATTTTTTTCTTGTGATAAGAACTTTTAAGATCTACTCTCTTAACAACTTTCAAATATACAATACATTGTTAACTATAGTCATCATGCTGTACATTATATTACCAGAACTTCATATTTTAAGTAGAAGTTCATACCTGTTAAATGCCTTAACTCATTTTTTCCACCCTACCAGCCTCAGGCCCTCCTTTACTGGCAGGCACTAGCCATATTTTTGTTTCTCTGAGTTTGGGTTTTTTAGATTCTATATATCAGTAAGATCATACCATATTTGTGTTTCTCTGTCTGACTTATTTTACTTAGCATAATACCCGCAAGGTCCATCCATGTCGTTGCATATGGCAAGGTTTCCTTCTTTTTTATGGCTGAATAATATTTCAGTGTATGTGTTTGTGCACATGTGCATATATGCATATACACATACATATATACATACCACATTTCTTTTATCCATATATCCATTAATGGACACTGGGATGTTTCCATGCCTTGACTATTGTAAGTAATACTGCAGTGAACACAGGGGTGCAGATATTTCTTAGAGAAGTGATTTAATTTCCTTCAGATATGTACCCAGAAGTGGAGTTGCTAACTCACATGGTAGTTCAGTTTTTACTTTTTGAGGAATTTCCATACTGTTTTCCATACAGGCTGCACTCTTTGCATTCCCACCAACATCATCCAAGGGCTCCCTTTTCTCCAATCATTATCAACACTTGCTATCTCTTGCCTGTTTAAATATAGCCCTTCTAATAGGTATGAGGTGATATCTCATAGTGGTTTTGGTATACATTTTCCTGATGATTGATGATGTGGAGTGACTTTTCAATGTATCTGTTGGCCATTTTTAAAGTGGATTATTTGGTTTTCAGCTGTTGAGTTATATGAGTTCCTTATAACTTTTAGATATTAACTCTTTGCGAATGTGTGGTTTGCAAAATTTTTTTCCAATTTTGTATCTTACTTTCTTATTTTATTAATTATTTATTTTTTCTGTGTATAACAGACTTTTTTATTTTGATATAGTCCTTGTTTATTTTTTATTTTGTTGGTTGTGCATTTTGCATCATAACCTAAAAATCATTGCTAAGACTGAGGTCAATATTTTTTCCCTATATTTCTTTTTTTTTTTTCTGCCCCCCCAAGGGGTTTATTTATTTTTATTTTTATTTTTATTTTTTTAGATAATTATTTTTTATTGAAGGGTAGTTGACACACAGTATTACATTACATTAGTTTCAGGTGTACAACACAGTGATTCAACATTTATATACATGATAATTCTAGGTACCAGCTATCACCATACCAAGTTGTTAAAATATTTTGACTATATTCCTTATGCTATACATTACATCCCGGTTACTTATTTATTTTACAATTGGAAGTGTGTACTTTTTTTTGGTTGTTGTTGTTAGGGCATCTCTCATATTTATTGATCAAATGGTTGTTAACAACAATAAAATTCTGTATAGGGGAGTCAATGCTCAATGCACAATCATTAATCCACCCCAAGCCTAATTTTCGTCAGTCTCCAATCTTCTGAAGCATAACGAACAAGTTCTTACATGGAGAACAAATTCTTACATAGTGAATAAGTTACATGGTGAACAGTACAAGGGCAGTCATCACAGAAACTTTTGGTTTTGCTTATGCATTATGAACTATAAACAGTCAGTTCAAATATGAATACACATTTGATTTTTATACTTGATTTATATGTGGATACCACATTTCTCTCTTTATTATTTTTAATAAAATGCTGAAGTGGTACCTATATTTCTTTCTAGGACTTTTTATGTTTTCAGGTATTAAACTTAAACCTTTAATCCAATTTTAATTTATTTTTGTGTGTAGCGTAACATAGGAGTACAATTTCATTCTTTTGCCTCTGGTTGTCCCAATTTTCCCAACACCTTTTGTTGAAGAGACTATCGTCTTCCCCTTCTGTGTTCTTGACTCCTCTGTTGAAAATCTATTGACCATATATTCATGAGTTTATTTCTGGACTCTCCATTCTATTCTACTGACCTAGTGTTTGCTTTTTTAAGCCAGTACCATATTATATTGATTACTATAGATTTATAATAGAGTTTAAAATCAGGAAGAATGATCCTTCCAGGTTTATTCTTCTTTCTTAAGATTGCTTTGGTTATTTGGGGTCTTCTGTAGTTCAAATGAGTTTGGGAGTATTCCTTCTTACTCAATTTTTTAGAAGAGAGTTTGAGAATGAAGGACATTAATTCTTCTTTAAATGTTTGGTAAAATCTACCAATGAAACCATCAGGTCCTACATTTTCTGTGTTGGGATGTTTTTGATAACTGATTCAATCTCCTACTCATTAGTATTCTGTTTGAATTTTCTATTTCTTCATGATTCACTCTTGGTAGATTGCACATTTCTTGGAATTTATCCATTTCTTCTAGGTTGTCCAGTTTGCTGGCATATAGTTGTTCATAGTAGTCTCTTTTGATCCCTTGCATTTGTGTGGCATTAGTTGTAATGTCTTCTCTTTCATTTATGATTTTATTTAGTCCCTCTTTCTAGCTAAAGGTCTGTTAACTTTATCTTTTTAAAGAACCATCTCTTAGTTTTGTTAATCATTTCTAGTGTTTTCCTGTTTTCTATTTCATTTATTTCTGTTCTAATCTGTATTATTTCTTTCTGCTAACTTTGAGCTTAGTTTGTTCTTCTTTTCCTAGTTCCTGAATTTGTAAAAGGATTCTCATAACTTATAGGTAAAAAAAGCAAATAATCCAATTATAAAATGCACAAAGGCATGGATAGATATTTTACTGAGGCAGAAATACATATGTTAAATAAACACACAGAAAGATGCTCAGCATCATTAACCATTGGGGCAAGCAAATTGAAACCACAGTACATACTTAACAGAATAGCTAAAATAAATAGATAGTGATAATATCAAACAGTTGTGAGAACGTATATAAATTGGATCTCTCATTTATTGCTTGTGAAAATGTATAAGTATATAGCTACTCTAAAACAATCAGCATTTTCTTTAAAGAAAAAACACAAAAACTAAACATACATTTATCATATGACCTAGTAACAACACTACTATATATTTATCCCAGAGAAATTAAAACTCATGTTCATATAAAAACCTGTACACAAATGTTTAAAGCAGCTTTATTAGTAGTAGCTAAAACCTGGAAACAAGAAAAATATCCCCAGTGGTTGAATGGGTATTCCAGGTATATTTATGTCATGGAATACCACTCAGCAATCAAAAGAACAAACTTGATATGATACATGCAACAACTAGGTTTGCTCTCAAAGACATCACACTAAATGTAAAAAAGGAAATCTCAAAAGATCACATACTCTATGAATTCTTTTATAGAACATTCTTGAAATAACATTATAGAGATGAAAGAGTTTACTGATTGCTAGGGTTTAGGGATCTAAGGATGGTAGGATTCTAAGATCACCTACATTGATGGCTGCGCAACTCTGAATATACTGAAAATCAGTGGACTATATATATTAAATAGGTGAATTTTATATTATGAGAGTATTTCTCAATTGAGCTGTAAAAAGAAAATGTACTATCATTTGCAGGATATAAACTACTATTTATAATTACTTATCTAGTTGAACGTGTTTTGTTTAGAAGTCTTGACATTTTAAATTTATATTGAAATTAAAATGTGGTAAGGAACAATGTCCATAACTGAACATTATATGATGAACATTATGTCTTTTTGGTTCAAAAATCATCTAGTAAATTGATATTAAGGGATAATTTTTACAAATCAATGTAACTATTGTGGGTAATTGAGTGAAGGGTACACAATCCTTCTGTACTATCTTAGCAACCTCTGTGAAGCTATATTTAATTCAGAGTCAAAAGTTTTTAAAAGTACCTATGAAGCAGAAATTGATTAAACTAAAAAAAATAAATGGGCAAGTCTACCATGTAGTTATTGGTGGTAATACCTCATTTCAGTAAGTAATAAAGTATCTAAAAATAAATCATAACAATATAAGAACTTTGAACTGCCTTGATTTAATTGATGTTTACAGAACACTACACCCAACAACTGCAGAATATACTATTTCAATTATACATAGAATATGCACCAAGAGAGACCATATGTTGGGCCTTAAATTATGTCTTAAAATTTTAAAATATTGAAAACTTACAGAATGTGTTCTCAGGTTAATAGTTCAGTACTGTTTTGGTATTTTTTCTATATGTAGAAAAGTTTTAATCAAAATTAGTTAGAAAAGGATTTATATTCTTGTGTGTGTGTGTGTGTGTGTGTGTGTGTATACACACATAGAAAAATATATTTTAGGATTTTACCATTCACACTTTCAGTATATAGTCTTTAAATTGTCAATATACCAAATCTGCTTTGCATTTCACTTGACTGTACTATGTAAGAAGAAGAAACTCCTGTCCTGTTTTTTTCTGAAAAATGGTTAAGATATCATGAACTTCAAGTCAAATAATAAAGACTTTCTTCTTAAATGTTTTCTTCCTTTGGAAGCACTTGTTTTTTTTTTTTAGTAGAAGACCTCTGAAGTGAACCATAGTATCTATCAATTTGAAAATTATCTGTTACAAATTAGAAACAGTTGATTGATAAGATTTTCTAAAAACCACAATTGTTTCTGGTTGACTATTTTCTTGTATGGAAGCCACATCAGTGGATGAAGAATAACTGAAACAGGGATTCAACAATTGAATCGCCCTATTTTTTCCTTTAATCATCAGTTTACCAAGGAAATATATCAGGGTTATGTTTTCCATTGTGTCACCATCTACGCATGTGTGGAGAAGTCCTTGGCACCTCTAAACTGTGGTTGCCCCAGAAAATCTTACCAAGAAAAACCCACCTGCAGCCAGAAGTGCAGGAGCCATTTCCAGACCTCACATAGAAGAAGGGTCTTCACTGAAGCACAGAGGACACCCCCCTTGGGGGTCTCCACCTTTGGTGTGGGCACACAGCCTTCACTGTAGAGCTCCAGGGAGTCTAGGGGAGGCAAACCAGACAGTGAACCAAACACTTTCACAATTTTTTAAGGGAGAAACTATAGCTATCCAATGCATTTTTTTTTTTAAAGCAAAGCCTAAAGAAATCCAGCATCAATGGCATGGAACCAGCTTCTGAATTGAGGCTTGAGAATCGTGATTTGCATTCATGTAAACACCTACATTTTTTTTTGTTAACTGAACTGATTTAACTGCTAATTAAAACTAGTTAGTAAGCACAATGCAAAATTAATTAAACCATGTAGTAGATAGATTCAAATCAGGCAAAGCAATGTATTGGACACTACGAAAGAGAGTGTAGCTGCTACTTGTCAAGAGGCAGAACAGTTTTTAGGGTAAGTGCCTTCTTTAGGGAGCAATGAAGGCATAAAAATCATCCTGTTGATTAAATGATATTTTATTAAACAAATGTGCTAGAATTCAGCTTATCTTTCACATGGAAAAACTAGAGTCTCAGAGTTATTTAATAGTCACTAAGAAAATTTTTGCAATGGGTAGAGTATTTGTGGTGAAATTTGTCATTTCTCAGATTCTTTGAAGTAAAACTTAAAGTTACATGATATAGGTATATTGCTTCTCTCACCTAAAGAAAGATGTCATCCGCACTTTCAGTCCTCAGCATTTCAGTTACAAACAGTCTTTTATCTAATAATACCCTTCTGTTTAAGAGGTGACTACTTCCTTTGTCAATAAATACATCATTTTGGCACTTTGGACATTTTTTATTTTCTTAACTTAGTTTCATCTGACCTTGGATTATTTTCTTCTCTGAGTAGCTTCCTGCAAAGCATATGGGATAGCACTAAAGTCGAAAGTGAACACTTTGCCCTTAATGCTCAAAACTATGAAGAGGGAAGAAATTTCATTTATCTTTTTATTCCCATGAATGCTGGTGATTGTATCTATAGACATTCCTTGCATGTCGCAGTCTGTCACCTTCTGTCACCTCACATACTCAGGGTAAATACACCTCAGTGTTCCGGGAAGCCATCTACTGATGTGGGCACCGTTTGTGTTCAGGACTGAGATCATCACATACTGGCTGAACTGCTGAACTGACACATGTTATGTTGCCATACAGTCTCCGAAGACAGAATGCACACACCATGCATGTGCGCGCACACACACACACACACACACACACACACACACACGCATCATTTTTCTGTTTTGAGTGCCATGACTAACATATTTCATATGATCAAAAACATTTTATGACTATTTTTTAAAAATAATACTGAATAGGGTTTACCATAACCAAAACAAAATGACCTTTTTAAGATAAGTTAATCTGGATTTAAAGTTCAACAGTTTCTGTTTTGTACACTTCTGATAGAATCTCTTGGATCAGTCAAAGAAGTTTCTAAATACACTTCCTTAAAACTGGAGTTGAAACAGGCAGATTACAAAGAAACTATGGGAAAAGAACCAGACTCGCTGTGATCAACGTCATAAATGCTGAAAGAAGGAATTCCGAATCTACAACTAAAATGAATTTATCAAGAACCAACTCATTTCTATAAATGAAACCTTATATGTGGTTTCCCTTAGTCAGAGAAGAAAATACTGTTTGATAAGTCACAACTTAACCATCAGCAGATTTCCTTGCTGTGGGAACTATTGGCCACAGGATCTTGTGCGTGTGGTTCCCTCCAGACCATGAGATGGATTTGAGCCTTTCAATTATCCAAAAATAAACCTTGGCCTTGATGTTTATCCCATATCTTCTGTGATACAGATACCTTGGCTTTTGCCTGGTTTGATTTATATCAGAGTAACCTACAGGAATGTAGAGTAACTTTCATTCCACATGTATAGTATCTCCTAATTCTGAAATTTTGATTGGAGTTGGGTACGGGGAAGGAGGGCACAATATATCAAATTTGAATCTGAGCTACCCAGACATGTACTTCTATTAGATCCCTTCAAATTATATATATACTTATATATTTATATATAAATATATATACACGCAAAGCACATCACTGAGGGTACAAAGCCCAAAGGCTATAATCTCCTTAAATATGCTTTGAAACTATAATGTATACAGAGAGGCAAGCCTGTTCCCTTTTCTGTCCTAAGAAAGTATTAAGTGTTAAGTCACGTTTTCCACAATAAGCCTAATGAAAACCGACCTAAAATAATAATCCTCAAGGAAAGTGAGCAATTGGAAAGTTTTAAGTTTTCTAATTTTATGTTTAAAGGAGTGCCCTCCTCTACCTGTGCCAGGTGATCATCTCAGTGGCTCCACCCTAAATGTACTCAGTCAGTTATTATTTGCTCTTGCCCTTTAAAACAATTTATGCATCCAAGACCAGGATTCAGAGCTGAGAGATAATGACCACATTGATGGGGCATGTGACTGGATTTATAGACTACGACTAAAGTTAACTTCATATATCCAGAGCAGAATTTTTTTCAGAGGTGTGAAAGTTCTTTGTCTTCTGCAAGTGGCAGAAAACTAACTTGAACTCCACCTTAAGGCAAAAAAAAAAAAAGCAATGCTTCAGTTCACCAACTAAAAACAACAGAAACTGCAAACCTTTAGGTCCTGCTGGACATAAGTAGGTGCTTATTTCCTGTCTCTTCTCTTCTTCCCTCTCTCCTTTTCCTATCTCTCGCCAGCGCTTCCCCTTTCCTTTCCTCTTTTTCAATTATGATCTCTTCTATAGTCCAAGGGTTACAAGCTCCTCAGGGGCCATAATCTCCAAAAGAAGGATATCTCTCTCCAGGCATCAGTGTCAATTCTCTTATGGGCCTTAGGATCAAGAATCAAAGATGGGTAATGGTGAGGATGACAGGGCCCTGGACTGACAGGTCAGCTCACTGCCAGATGGCAGGGAAAGTTCTCAAGTCATCAGCAAACATCTGATACCAGATGAAGAGGAAGGGATGCCAAGCAAGAATAAAACAACAGATGTTCATGATACAGGGATTTTGATAACCAAGGAATCAGAGCATTAAAGAAATGAAGAATTTGAAGTTGATTCAATGCAGGGAACATAAAGTAAGAGAAAGAGTTTTTGTGGAACTTTGAGTCTGGTTTTCTGCTGTTTACTATGAAAACAAAACTTTGTCCTCTCTGGGTCTCCATTTCCTAAGGTTGTAAATAGTGACTTCAACAATACTGAGGTAAGCCCTTGGCTGCTGCTCTGCTCACACTGTCTGTTCCTACTCCGTTCACACGCTTGCACTTCTTACAATCAAAACTTTAATGGCAATGGAGGCTCAGCATTGAAAATGTTAAGATATATTCAAAGCGCAGTCTTCAGCTCTCTCTCTGAGTCTTTGGAAAGCATCAGCAGGCCCCAGAATCACTGCTGTACTCACCCTTTCACTAAAGCATTTTACCTTAGGCTTATAAAACACACACACACACATGTGCACAAACACACATGCGCACACACACACACACATACACACACACAGATTCCATGTTTATAGAACCTTGCAACAGTAGGTTTAGAAAACTTAGGTGAAAAATCATAAAGATTCAGTCATTCTTTTATTTTCCAGCACATTTTATTTTAGCCAGTATTATGGGCTAAGTCATGTACCCCCAAAACTCACATGTTTAAGTCCCAGCCCCCAGTATCTCAGAATGTGAATGTATTTGGAGACAGGGTCTGTAAAGAGGTGATTAAAGTTAAATGAGGTCATTAGGGAGAGTCCTAATCCAGTAAGACTGGTGTCCTCTTAAGAAGGGATTAAGACACAGACACACACAGAGGCAAGACCATGTGAGGACCTAGGGAGAAGGTGGCACCTACAAGCCGAGAGAGGACTCGAAGAAACCAGAATTGCCAATGCTTTTATCTCAAACTTGCAGCCTTTCAGAACTGTGAGAAAATAAATTTCTGTTTTTTAAGCCATCCAGTCTATGGTAGTCACTTCAGCTCTAACAAACCAAGATAGCCGGTAACTAAAACAATGGAGAACTATTGTCAAGCTTAGAAAAATTGATTGCAATGCAGGTCACAGGCTTCATTTTTGTTAGTTTGTATAAATAGCTGTTTATTCTGTTACAAAATAGGAAAGTAGTTTAAGTCATATAAGGTGAATACCTACATGAAATGATCCCCACAAACTGCCACATCTCAAGCAACACAGAATAAACTCATCAAGTCAATATTGTCTTAGTTTCTCATTAGTGATGTGGTATGGTTGTATTTATATCTAGCTAATGAAATTCCTCCTACTCTAACTGGTATGATTCACCCAAAGAAGGCGTTGGGGCTGCATATTCTTTGGATGAATCTGAGTAAGTGTTGGAAAAACACCCAAATCCATAAGCATAAAACCCTACTGCACAATGATGTGGAAAATGAAAATGAAAACATTATTTTAACTTGAGTAATAATTTCCTTTATTATTCTTTTCTTTTCCCTTATTGGTAGCTCCTTGTTCTTTTTACATGTAAAATGTCAGATCATTTCGTGATTTCATCCAAAGTACCCTTCATTCTTATAGACTAGTGAACAATTCTTATATTTTACTACTTCCTTCTAAGATAATTTGATCTTCTTACTCCTTAATCTCATGGAAATGTGTTTCTAGCAAAAAATTCTCTGTGGTGATTCGGAAAAACTAACATGGCACTATTACAGTTTTTGTCTACAGCCAACAGAAAAAAGGGATTGCAATATGGAATTGAAATATAAACATTTCTATTCTGGATGATGAATGTATTAGTAATATATCATTTTCCATAACAATGGCAGTTTTATATAGGAGGGGAAATCAAGTTGAAAGACTTCAAATGCCTTATTAAAGTTCTTGTAATTAAAAGCATTAAAAAATGATGTTTGGAGAAGTTCCAATTGTAACAAGTCAGAAAGAAATTGTGAAGTATTAGCAGCATTAACCACACATACACATACATAGAAACGGCTGGTGAACATTAGCTATATTTTATTCAGGACCAAAAAAATAAAGAGTGCTTATGGAATTATTTTGAAGGTGGAGATTTTTGAAAATGATATTTGAAACTAATCATACAATTATATTTATGTGAATATTTCTATCAGGAAAGTTTTAGTCCTGTATAAAATAAGATAAATACAAAAGGGAGATCTGTGCCTAAAGTGAGCATTGCTCATGTAGACAGTGGATTTTGACCTGAGAAGTCAGTGAATGAAATCCCAGGAGTGGTGAAAAATAGGATTCAAAGCTGCTTATGATGGCAGGATACAGGCATGACTACATGACAGTTCAAAAATCCAACCAAAATTATATCCACATTTGATGTGCTCAAAGCAGTGCTTTCATTTGATTTGATTGGTTTACTTTGGTTTGGTTGAATTTTGTTAATGAAATCAGTGATTAGGCAGAATTTTATACAAACAAGCCGCTCATTCCTACCTGCTAATTCTGGGGCTTCTATGTTCAGGAACCAAGATTCAAATGTCTCTCTATCTCAGGGGAAGAGCAGCACCTTCTTTCCCCAGGGGTCTATGTAGCTACTTAGGCAACCAGGGCTGTAAAGCTGGTGGAAAAGAGGGAGTCAGCCTGCTGCACTCCCCTCCAGGGGCAAGGTGCTGGACGAACAGCTTTCAGAGATGACACCAGATTGTCACTGTTCATGTCTCCTGAATCGGTTACCGAACATGATTTAGCCTTAATTGTGGAAAGGAGGATAGGGCCTCAGATCCCCAATTCCCGGTACTAGGAAAGCAAAAGAAAAGTCTGATACTAAGTTTCACCTCTGGGCTCCAGAATACACTGTTAATGCATGATCTGCCTGAATTCCTAAGTTTGGAGTCATAAGAAGGCAAATAATTTTCTCTCTACCCTTCTGAGTTCTTAATTGAGATCCCTGTAATAAAAGACAGATTCACACATAAAACATGAACATATATATTAACATGTGTACATGGGAGATATCCAGGGAAAAATAGGGAACTGAAAGAGGCTGCTTGAGAATTCAAGATTAAATATCATCTTTGTAGGAAGAGGGGAGGGGAGAGTCAGGCCTCTACAGGGAGGGTGAGTGATTTTCAGGAAAGATGAGTGGCTCTGGAAAGAACAGGTGGGAGATATGATAATTTGGGGACAAAGATTGCCTGGGTGTTGTGTGAACGTCCACTATTCTGCTGAAAGAGTTCATATTCTGTCTGAAGGAACTATGACAGTGGAGTTCTTTTTGGAGGCTCTGTCATTAGTCAGATAAGAGATGTTCAGAGAAAGCCTCTCCCTGCTTTTGCTGTTTTTCAATTGCCTATAACTCAAACTGGCATATTTTGGGGTGGCATACCCTGCTGTCCTTCAGGGCCCGCGTGACTAAAGAAGGATCCGTGAGTTCCTTTTTATGGATATATGGACTTATTTTATTTTATTAGTTTGATTCATCTTTTGGTCATGTGGAGTATGTATTCAGATAGTCTTTTCTGATGAAAGGTTACCTAACATTTGTATAGTGTTAGTAATTTATGGGCATTAGTTATAGTTGCTTACTACATATAAATAGTCTGAAATTTAAAAGTCCAAAAATCTCTGGAAATTTAACTACAGTCTTTACTGATTTGGTGGGAAAACTTGACCTAAACTGACACAAGACCATTTATGTTCCTTTTTTATCCACTGAATGACAACATTTATACATTTCAGTACAAAAAAGAACATTTGTGTGTGTGTGTGTGTTTTGAAAAACACTTACATTGTTTATCAGGTTAACATTTATCTTAGACATTACAGCTATTTCAGTATATAAATTCACACATGCATATTAAGGAGTTTTGTGTACTTAAGAAGTCATCTTTTCTGTTAGCCCAACTTACAGTGTATTATTACAGGTTATGACCCCAGACTCTAAGCCTTAGTAAAATACGCATAATACTG
Organism: Manis pentadactyla; assembly: GCF_030020395.1. Lineage (NCBI taxonomy): Eukaryota > Metazoa > Chordata > Mammalia > Pholidota > Manidae > Manis > Manis pentadactyla. The sequence goes on from NC_080034.1 coordinate 59,532,082, forward strand.
TAGTAATCCAGGGTTTTGCTTTCAAGGTCATCCATATCTGGACTGTGAGAGCAACAGCTACCTAGTAGATCTTCCTGCTTCTATTCCTGTCTCCCATGCACAAATCTCTTCTAACAGTCGTATTAGTTCCTTTAAAACCGAATAAGGCTCCTTTCTCTCCTGCTCTCAACTCTTCATGAGCAATGAATCTGAAAGTCCTGTCTGTGGACCACAGGACCCTTCCTGAGGTTTCTTCTCTCTCCCTGCAGCACCGTGGTTCTTAGTGAGCCAGTCTCACTGGCCCTCTTGCTGCTCCTCACACCATTCTAGCCACATCCTTCTTCCAGGGTATCTGCACTTGCTGATGCCTCTGCTTGGGAAGTTCTCCCCTTGATACTAAATCACTTTTTCACTCCACTGGTTCACCACTGAAATTTCATCCCTTTAGACAGCCTTCCCTAATCTGCCTTAAATAAGCATATCTATCTCCCTTTGGAGCCACCATTTGCTGTATCCTGTTTTCTCTGTCTTTATCACTTGTCACTACCAGTCATCTTTTATTTTTGCATGCTGGTGCAGTTTCTTTTTCTTTTTTTCTTTTTTAGTGTTTTATTCTGTTAACTAGGAATGAACTACATGAGGGCAGGATTCAACTCTATATCCTCAGAGCCTAGAATAGCACCTGGAAAATGGTAAGTATTACATAAATGAATGAATAAATCTACTTGATAATAATTATTTTTTTACTTTTTATATTTACTTCTACATGTTTATATATTTGTTATTTTATTTTTCAATGCTAGTTATTAATTTATTTGTACAGTAAGGCACAGAGAATTTTCTAAATCAAAATTAATTCCCTCAAACTCTATTCAGTTCTGTCACATTATCAAAATTGTCACAAAAGCTAGTGAAATCAAAATTAAACCATTACTACTTTGTATTATTTTAATTCAAAGGCATAATGTTTGGATTGGATCTAAAGAAAAGAAGTTCTCACTCAAAGGTGTTTTTTGCAAAGACTTGATTCTTTGGCATTATTTTCTTAAGTTTCTTGTTAATATTCTTAAAAGGTCTAACCTTACACAATCACTGTCAAATATTTTGATCAAGCTATCTTTTATTGTAAATCTACAGATCTATAATAAAATATTATCTTCCCTACCATTGGCCTTGCCAATAGCTGTCATCTGACTTAAATACTGACACACACAGCAGTCCAAAATCCAAAACTTAGATGCATCCTGTCTCACAGAAGTTTCTGTCTTACACCCCTTGATAAAATCTCAGGCAACTTAATAACAAAGCAATAGCAGGTGCTGTACCTAAGAAAAAAGATAAACACATTGAAATAGATAAAACTTCTAGCAAAGCCATTTAAAACATGTTTTGTTTTGTTTTGTTTTTCCATGACAGAATAAGCCAGATGGGGAAATGAGGCTGGAGAAATAAATAATTCACATGTGACAATTGCAGACACTGGTGACTCAACCTTTTTCACTAATGAGTATAAACTCATTGTAAGTCAGGGTTTAGCATGTGCGTGCATGTCAACAAAAACATCAGGTATAGCCTCTTTGCTCCTTTGTTCTGAGTAGCTCAGAGCTCTTTGCCAAGAAAACGAGGGTGGGGAGTTTTTCATGATTCCCTTAAAAATACATAAAACTGGAAGTAAAATATGGATGACATGACTTGGCTGGCAGTCTACATAGACTAGAGAAGAGATCCAATTATAAAGCTACAATGCGAGTGAAATTAATCACTGCCAAAAGTCTACAGGGATATTTCAGAAATACTCTTCTTTGCCTCGGTTCTGAATTTCCTAGAATGGAGAAAACCTTCGTTAATCTTCATTCTGATTTCCAAATTGGGTCCTATAGCATTTGCTCATTGGAGTCTTCTAAACAAAAGACATTTAACAACAGAGACGGTCCGAGGCTTAAGCCCAGGGGCTGTAACACCAGACCAAACAGGGCAGAGCAAACACACAAATAAACCATACCGATTCCCTAAATAGTTCAATTCTTTGCTTCAGTGGTATAACCAGCATAGGGAGCATGTTGTGCCCATTCATTAATCCTACTAAGATGAGGAAGTGTACAAAAGGAAGAAAGAAGAATCTGAGGAAAAGCTTAAAGGGATTCGCCATAGTATCACTCCCGTGCCTTAAGAGCTTACAGATATCTCTTGTACTCTCGCAACTACATCAGGGATATTTTATCTTTGTTTAGTTCACAATGGACTAAAAAGGAGATTATCAAAGACAAAGATGTCATAAAAGTTCTTTAGGATTTGCTCCATGGCTCAGAGAGCATGTTGGTATTACCTTAGAATAAATAAAAAGAAAGCATGGTCTACAATTGAGGTGGGGGGCATGCCACATGCATTATTTTTGCTCTTTCCTAAATTTTGAAAATCCCAGCAAAATATCACCTTTAAGGTTGAATATATTTTAACCCAGTGATATTAGGAAACAAAAAACAAAAACACAATGTAAAAAAGCAGTATGACCTAAGTAGGTTACATTCAGCAATTTGTATGTTCACAGCAACAAATTGTGATTAATTTATCACTCTGCAAATGAAAAGGAAACTTTTCAGATGCTATCCAGCTATTAAGGAGCTTAAACTTGGTTGGAAAAATAAGATTTCATTCATAAAACAACTAGGAAATCATTCGGTCTTGCTTTACATAAATTTACATTAAAATGTTGAATTTTGTATTTTTAAAGAGGTATTTAAGGTTGCTGCTACTGTTCTTTTACAGATTGACTCTTCAAGGTCTAGACTTCTACTATTTTTCCAAATATATCCCCTTCTTTCATATTTTATGTATGTGACTTTTGCGTTCCACAAATTTGGAAACTGTCCCCCTCATTGCTCATGCCCTTTAATGGAAATTTATCCCTTTTATCTCTAAGGTCTGTCTCAAAAAGCACCCTTTCTTTCATGTCCGTCCAAGTTTCCCCAAATAAATGTGCCATGTTACCCTTTTGTAGTCATTTACAGACATGAACCTCATTTTTCTGACTCTATTTTGTACAATACCATATATGATAGAGGAGGCTGCATTTGAGAGCAGTTTAAATAGCACATCCCAACACAATACACGTTTTGGACTAATGAATGACTAGTAGGAATTTAAGTCAGTGCAAAGAACCTTACATGGTAACTGGTTTTATGTTTCTTTAAAAGTTGTTCTGACTTGAAGCATTTTTAAAGAACTAAACAGTTTATTAAGAATGGATGGATAAATACTGGTAGAATGAAATCATGAAGAGGAACAGGTTAAAAAAAAAGACAATTAATTAGAGTAAGCACTACATATTTAAACATGAGTTTATTTCAGCTTTCACTGGAATTATACTTATGAATCAGGGTTATTTTTCTTAATCTTCCCATTATATTTTTATTATATTGAAAACATTTTAAAGATTGTATCTAGTGTTGGTGAGATTGTGAGGAAATGAGTACACATATACCTGTGGCAGTATAACATTTTGGAAAGCAATTTTGCCTTAATTATTAAAATTAAAATATGCATTTACCATTAAATAAAGTAATTCCATTTCTTATCATTTGCTTTAGAAGAATATTAGCATATTGCACAAACATTTGCAAATATGTTCAATGTTCAGTGTCTGTGATAATAAAAATCAGAAACTACCTAAACACTAATACTTAGGTTTAAATAAGTGACAGTGTATTCACAGTACAGAATATTATGCAGCACTAAATGACAACTTTAAACTCTACCTTTGAACTTCAAAATTCTGCTAAGAAATTTGGTGAAAATACAAAAAAATATGTATAAAACTTATGTGTAAAACAAGAGTAGTAGAATTATATGTGTGTGTGTGTGTGTGAATGCATTATAAGACTATGATCCCCACTCAACTATGAACAGTGGTCACATCTGGAGAAGAAGAACATAGGAAGAGCTTTCACATGATCTGCACTTACTGAATTTTTTTAAAAGGTCAGTACATGTGTCACTTAGTAACGCTCCCCAACCAAAATAATCATTAGTGAAAAATGTAATTATTTGAAAATGGCACATAGCCTTTTTCTATTACATCAGACTTTTATATAAAATTAAAAGAGCACTTATAGGTATATAATAAGTGATTATTTTTTAATGTTTTTCACTCAGAAAAACAATGTTGAAATCATTGTGACATTTTCAACAATGTTAATAAACATGGCAAGTCTTATCCTCAGACTTAAACAAATGAAAAATCAGGTATACATAAAGCAACTATTTTCAAATATTGGATGGCTGGTTGTATAGGATAGTCATCCCTGGAATAAGAAAAAAAGAAAAAGGTAAGACCCATGATTCCCCAAGTTTACTGCCTTGATACAGCTTAAAGGTTGTAATGCAGGAAGGGGTGATTAAAATAGAGGCCTGCAGCCTTGCTGATTTAAGGAGAGAGAGATCAGAATTTGGGGAGGCCAAGGTGGCTAAAGTTTATATGATAAAGTACTGGAGAAGAGGAAGCTACATACAGAGAAGATCCCTTTGATAGATATTCTCTAAGTCTTTGATGACTAAAGAGAACACACATGAGAAAAACTACCTAAGGATGGAGAAGAGCCATCAGTAATCACTAGGCTGAATATTTCTGGAAGAATGAGAATATTTGGTATTTCCTCTAGCCAGATTAGAAAGATAATTAAATATAAGGAGCATGAGATAGTGCTATCTATATGTTTTCACCTTAGTATTGGAGTTCCAAACCAGTCCTAGACTAAAGGTTGGTTGCCATGCACCATACTAAAAGTTCTTGGCAGAAAAAACTTGGAAATGTCCAACTGATACCAAGTAATTTAATTATGTGCAAGAACAAATGTCAACATTATATAAGAGAATTCAACAAAATCAAGCATTAAACCATGAAAATTCATAATGTTTGGTATCTAACTAAAAACTAACCAGCAATTAAAGAAGCAGGAAAGTATGATTCCAAGAGAAGAATCAATTAATAAAAACAGACTCATAAGTGATGGAGATGTTGGAAAGAGAAGACAAAAGACAATTCAGCAATAGCAAATATGCACCACAGAGCCAAGAAGATATAGAAGGACATGATCATATGAGATAAATAGAAGATTTTTTTAAAGTCCATATAAAACTTCTAGAGATTGAAAATACCACATCTGAATTGAAAAATGCACTAGATGGGAATAATAGCAGATTGGACAGTGTAGAAGAAAAGATCAATGAACTTGAAGACACGGCAATTGAAACTATCCAAAATGAACAACAGAGAGAAAAATGTCTTTAAAAAAAAACAAACAGAACATCAATGACTTGGAGGACAATGGCCTAATGTTATGTCATTGGAGTCCTATTAGGAAGAAATGTAAGGGACAAAAATATTGAAGAAATAGAGTTTTCCAAGTTTTATGAAAAATAAAAACCTATTCATTAAATAAGCTGGAAGAGTTCCCAAAAAACCTGAGGAAAACCACATGAAGAGGCATAATCAAATTGTGAAAACTAATAATAAAGAGAAAAAGATCCATTACATAGAGAAACAAAGATTAGAATAACATTAGATACTATACAAAGATGAAACAATGGGTGACATCTTTAAAGTATTGATAGTGGAAACAAAACAAAATAAAACAAAAACACTTGCCCTGGAGTTTATAACTCTATACCTAGAGAAAATAACCTTCAAAAATAAAGGTGAAATAAATTATTGACAGACACAGAAAGCTAAGAAATTAATCAGTAGTAGTCATATACTACAATAAATGGTAAAGAAAATTCTTCAAAGAGAAGGAAAATAATCCAGATGGAAATTTGAATCTTAAAAAAAATGAGTGCAGAAAATGGTAAATACTGTTAAATATTTGAATATATAGATACATATATATATGTATCAATGTTTACTCTCTTTAATAGGTAATTGACTACTGAAAGCAAAAACAAAGAAATGTATTAAGTTTTATATAGCATATGTAGACTTAGAGTGCATGACAACAGCACAAAGAACAAGAGGGGGAGTAGCAGAAGTACACTGTTGTATGCTCTTGCAGTACATGTGAAGAGGTATAACATTTGAAGATAGACTGTGATAAGTTAAAGGTGCATACCGAAATACTAGAACATGCATATCAACATGAAAGTTATTGGTATTTATTCAATAATAGAGATAAAATGAATGATTAAATAATACTCAATTATTTGAAAATAAGGCAGTAAAAAGCTAAGCAAAGAACAAAGAACAGATGGAACAAATATTTTAAAAATAGCTAATAGTAGATTTAAATCCCATATTGATTATTAAATTAAATATAAATGGCCTAAATGGCCTTTTTAAATGACAAAGTTTGTTAGAATGGATAAAACTGCACAACCCAACTCCAAGAAAGCTACTTATCTAAAAGCAATACATTTTAAATACATTTTTATTCCATTCCAATGAATTCCATTCACAAAAATAACTTCTTTTGAAATGAAACATTTTCATCAGCTGGAAAATATTTTCTCATACTTTAGGTAAATTTGCCTGAACTTTTCCCTTCCTCAGTGGAAACTTTCCATCTGTGATTCCATGTATTTGGATTTATTCTCTCAATGGCCTGTATCACATGCAAACTGTATTTCAGGCACCCAAACCCTAAGGAGGTATTTTCACTCAGTGCATTAGGGCACCATGTTGGTTACTTACCCTATACTAGTGGCTTGAAATTGAGTCCTATTACCAGGAACTGATGGAGTCACTGGGGGAAATCTGGCCCTGACTTCTATGAGCATAATACTTGGTCACAGAAATATACAAATACATACACATTAATATTCATATATCAGTAGACTGTCACTTCAAGATTGTTATCTAAGGTAATCATGTGAAGATGTAAGCAACTTTCAAAAATTATGTTTATGAGATTGTGAAGTTATTCAAACAAAGCCCTTTAAAAAAAGGTAAGGCTTTAGTCTTTTAACTTTCAAAGAACAAAACAAAATGAAAAAGAAAAAGGGGATTAAAAACCCATCCTGCAGAGAGACAGATGCAGAAGTGAGGTTATTATCTCCAGTGCTGGGTGATTATTAGCCAACGACAGAAGCATCAGTATGGGATCGCACAGAACAGGCTTACATGTCATCACTGTTAAGTAAAGTAATTAAAGATTTGGCACCAGCAGAGGCTTTTCATTTGCCAAAATGTGGTGGTTTAAGTAGCAAATGATTACCACCACTTTGGGCAAGCCTCGTCATCCATCAGTTATTAATTCCCTTGGCACACCACCGCATAACATGGCTGTTTCTAGGTAAATGAGCCAGCGTGGCTCAAGTTAAATGAAACTCACTTCTGCAGTCTGATCATTCCTCAAAACTGCAATTTGAACTGTGAAATACAATAACTTACATGATTGCTTTGGTCATACTCAAATTTATTTCTACAGAGAACATTTCTGTCTTCAGTGATTGACAGTGTCCAGATTATTTTCAGAAGTCATGTTATAAATATAAAGGAAATAATTACCCACGGTGTGATTTCTTCTTTATTGGTGTCTGCCCTGCTGTGTTTCCAATGCTCGTATACACAGAATTTCTTGCATCACCCAAAACTCTTTCATATATTAGTTGTTAATATACAGTCGATAAGGCTTGCCTTCTGGCACTCCTTTGACTAAAATCAAACTGACACAGCACTTCTCATTGCCTAAATTATATGTTAGACTAATCTGTTTATTTGTCTTTTTGGTTGTTGGTGGTTTCTTTATCTTTTTGTCTTCTCCCCTGGAGTGTTGCCTCCATGAGGGCAGGGCCTTTATCTGTCTTTTCATCAGTGTATCACCAGCCTTGAGAACAGTGTCCATATCACAGTAACTCTCAATAAATATTTGTCAAAGAAATGACCAAAACTTTCCAAATGTTTCCAGAAAACATATGATGGATGATATTATTATTCTCTTTTATGAAGACAAACACTATCCCTGAATAATTAAAAGTTGCCTTTCCTCTTTTATGACGATAAATAAATATGCCAATAACATTATATTGTTTCATTTTTTCATTGTTTTTGCTGGCTCCATGGCTACTTTAGGGAGCTAGTATGAAATCCCTAAAATTTTAAATCATTTAAAATCTCAAGGTCACAAAGAAATATGTTCTTTACATTAGAAAAATTTCTACAACTAAATGGTGTGCACAAGAAAAACACAGTTTTACAAATTTATTTAATGATACACATTCTATAAAGAGAACACATATTATTGCTCTAATAATAAATTGGAAGCCACAATTACCTTTTTTGAGGCTTATGGTCAAATATTGCTTAACAAAGTTTCTCTGCATCAAAGAAAATGGTGAATCCCCAAAATTCTCCTTGTTTTCCTTTTTTTTTTTTTTCCATTTTCTCTCCTTGTTTTTTTTATGTGGAAATATCAAAGCATTCAAAACCACATAATTGTCAATAAATTACGGGAATGAACAGAAACAGTAATCCCTCTGTTATCTTAGAATAAATGTCTCAGGTTGACACTGTGGCCTGTATATGTATGATATCACTGGACACAATATTCTACATATGCTTAATCTTAGCTCTCAAATGAGAGTCATTACAAGCAGCCAAGAAACAGGTGCATACACAGTCTTCCAGCACAAGCTTGTCAGCTGGGATGAAAATAATTTTGTGGCAAAAAAATCTAATCCGGTAATTGGCTGCTTATAGCTATGACATAATCAGTTTTCCAACTAACCTAAAAAAAAAAAAAATCAGTTTCCACCCAGGAGCTTTCCCTAAGATTTGACTTAAAGATTTATAAAGGCTTATGGGGTGGGGTAGGGAAAGGAGAAAATCCAAGGTAAATTGATTCCTTGTTTATTTCTGCAGAGGATTAATTCAGGGGCCCTGTTCTGAGCAGATGAAAAATGCTGCACTGCTTTTTCATGTTCATTGTCCTCGTTTTAAATTAACTCTCTGCTCCCCTTTCTTGCTATTCTCATAAAGGATGAATTTAAAGAAGTTCATGTCAAGTCTGAACCGTGTGAAAAGGGATAAGAGGAAAAGGACTAAGCCCACTTTACTAATGAGAAAGTTGATTCTTAATAATTGCTCATCAGAAAACAATCTAGATATGCAGAATTTTCTCTATAAGAAGTAAATGCATTAGAATAGTTATGATCCAAAAGACCATGAAGGATTAGTAGGTGTCTTAATCTTCCATGTTACTAACACATTATACTTTAATATTTTCAAGGCACTAAACAATTTTCAAATTTTAGCCAAGTCATGTAAAAAAGAATATAGCTATATATATTTTAAATAATTCAAATTTTTCTAATGGTTGTTATAAAGATTAAACACATGTTAAAAATTACAGAGTTCTAATTTTACACACAAAGGCATTAATATTAATATCAATATCACTATTTTATTAAATTAAGATACAAAGTGACTGTATTTTCATTTCTATTGTTAAAATCAACAACTAATGCTAAACATTATAGTCACAAAACCTAGGAGAGATAACAAGGCACATTCAAGGTAATTTTACTCTTTGGAATGAATATACCTTTTTTTCCCCCATTCTATATGTTTAGAATTGAGCAAATTTTAAATCTAGTTCAAAATGGAGTTGTCCTCAAAATAAATTTCTCCTGCATAGCCCTTGTATTGGAGGATAAAAAGAATGTTGAAACTGATGGCTTTTTTGATATAGTAAAGAGGAGAAAGCGGGAGGAAGTGGAAATAGGAAGGGGGAAAAAAGGGAGGCTAGAGGAAGGGGTAAGTCAGGGACAGTATGGTGGACATGGAGATGGGCCATTTGAACCCCTTTAAGAGAGACTTGTTGCCTCAGCTGTCAGGTCTTTCAGGACTTGCCTCCACTAGAGAGCAGACTCACCCACGGTCCCACGCTTCCTAGGATATCCCCTGTCCAGTCATTAATCCAGGAAGAAGTTTGAAGGCCCAGCTCCTCAAATCCAATGTGCGTTAAATCAGATGCTATATACATACATCTCTCAAGGAGCTCGACCAAGGCTTTTTGGACCTGCATCCAGTTCAGCTTCCCCATCTGCTCAGTTCTGCCTCACACCCCACTTCCTTCTCCAGGTGATTAACTCTGATAAAAACACTGCATTTCAAAACTCCAACTTAGCATCAGCATCCAGAAAACCCAATCTGACACATTCAGGGAGAGAAAAAGGGAACAAAGTAACAAAAGAAACAGAAATGGAAAAAAGAAACTCCCATTTGTTGACCACTAAATATATGCCAGTCATTGAACTACTCGCTTTACAGAAAAATTTGACTTACATTTTTAACCTTCACCAGAAAAATTAATGAGTGCATTATACTCATCCTCATTTTGCACATAAGGAAACAGATTCAAAAAGATTTCGCAACTGTTCTGAAGTTATATAAGTAGTAAATTGCACAGCTAAGATTCAAAAGCAAGGAGTTTCAAACCCTTTCCACTCCACCACCCCTTTTTTTGAGCATCTGTGTTTTCTAATATTGACAAGTTTCTTGAAATACATTGTCTTAACTAAATCTCTACAATATTTGCATAACCAAGTCCTGACAAAGACATTACAAGAAAAGATAATAATAAGCCAATCTTGCTCGTGAATATTGTTTTATAATCTACAATCGATTGATCACCTGTTTACCACCTGGTATGTTTTATTCCTCTACTATTTGCATGCATCCATCTGAGATTATTGTCCTTCTCTCTGAAGAACTACCTTTAATTTTTAATTTTTTTTAGTGTGTATTTGCTGGTGACTAATACCTGTCCTTTGTTTCTTTAAGCATTTGTACTTGATTTTTGAAGAATACTTTTTAAATGACAGGATTCTGTGTTTGTTATCAGTTTTTCTTTTTTCTTTTTAATTGTGTTATTCCATTGTCTTCTGGCTTCCATTTTGCTAGTTGAAAAGTCAGTTTTCTGTCTTTATTTTTGCTCCTTTGAAATCTTAAGGTAATTTTGGTTTGTTTGTTTGTTTGTTTCATAGCAGGCATTACTATAAATGGTAAGAAAAATTTTAGAGCCACCAAATGATGTTTACCTTCTCCATGACATGTCATCTTGCTGCAAAAGGTTTTGAACTGAACTGAACCTGGCTTTAGGTATTTTCGGGGGCTTGTCTATTTGTGGTTTGCCTTTACTTTTAAGATGCAGCCCTACAGGAATTGCAGCTAAAAATGTAGGGCATTTAATAGGGCCTTTCTTGGTAAACGCTGAGTTTAACTTCTTAGCATCTCAGGGTCTGCTTTATTCATGGAATTTGAGATGCTCAGAGTTGGGAATCAACAAATGCCTTTGAGGAGAGACCTTGTTAGAGAATCTTGGGCTCACTTACTTCCATTTTCCTTCACTCTTAATCTTGACCTCCCAACTCCTGTCTGCTATCTTTGCTTCTGTTGCCTTAAAACTGCCAGCATTTTATAATTGTTTTCAGTGGGATATTTGGTCTAATAAAAGCTATTCCATTGTAGGCAGAAGACACTCTCCATTTGTTTTCTCTTTAGATCTTGTTAGAACAGTGTTTGGTTATTTTGATGCTATTTTTTTATTATAGACAACCACTTCTTGTAAAGAGATAATATTTGATGTTACCGGCTTTACCAATGTCTTTTTATTACTGTATCCAGCTTTTGAAGAGTTTCTCTGTTCACCTATTAAAATGTATTGCTCCAAGCTGTGGCCAGTAACTCTATCTGTGTATGTCTTTTCACATAAGTTCTCCTACAGTTCTCTTAAAAAACACAATATTTATCTTATTTTCTCTTTCCTGTCCTTACCTCTCTGTTCTTTTCAGAAAGTTCTCCCTATTCCTAAAAATTTTTTTCAAGAAAAATTATAGTAACAATATCTGAGATAGAATAAGAGAAGGGCAATGATTATTGTATTTCTAATTATTTATAGGCACAGATGTTTTAGACATAAATGAAAATGCATGTAAGCAAAAGAGGATCAGTGTTTAATTTTATGAAGAACAAACTATATTAGATTTTTTTCTCAAGCATTTGTATACAAGGTATGCCTGGGCATGTTATAACCTATAAGTAGAAGTTTCAGGCCATCATGTTGATCATGAAGCAATACCGGTATGGAAAACTCTGTGTTTAAAAAAACTAATCACACACAGGAGGCACAGTAATATCTCACTTTTTTCCCTTTGGTGAGACCAACTCATATTTTCCATTTTATATGCAAGCATTTCTTTTCAGAGGTTTACAAGTTTAAAGTCCTATTTCCTATGTTTCCTATCCTTAGAAAGTTTTTCTTATTCCTACTTCCATGAAAATGATATAAATCACCAACTTGTTTGAATAATAAACAAATAAAATGATACATGATTTTTCATTCCCTTCCTAGAAACTTGAATGTTATTACTCTGAATGCACAGATATAATCTAATATCAATACATACTGAGCTACCAGGGCTTCCTCAGTCTATTTGCATTTGTAATGCAAGATTTCTTCAGAATTATGATTTTAAACAGCCAAACTTATCTGTATCACCATGCAGCTATGTGTGGCTCTATCGTTTAAAGATAATGAAATGTTGGATGAGTCTCTGTTAAGATTCCTGAACTCAGTAATGCATTTATTTCCTCTGCTTCTTTAAGACAGTATGGCATGTAACAAACTAGCTTCTGTATTATTGTATTTCTTTAAGTGATAGAAATTAAAGATTAACACTTGAAAACTATCAGATGGCCACTGATCATACAGATTTTAAAGGAACAATTTCCTACAAAACAATAACAAAAAAGGAATTCAGAATTAACATAAATAAGATGATTCAGTGCTTTCCTAGTCTGACAATAGCAATAAGAGAATCACAGTCTGCTCTAGCGACTTCTGTCATTTGTATTTGGCGGTATTATGATTGACATATAAATAAGACCTCAGAGTCATTAAGTCAAATGTTCTGAACTTACATGTGAGAAAAAAGTTGAAATAAGGTGGTTAGATGATAGTATACAGCTAGGTACATTTGAAAAGTAGAGTTCTCAAAAGGAAAGTGGTGTGCCTGGCTGCTGAAAGGTAGAGTGGAAAACCTAGGGTTAAAGAGAGCTCAGTTAGATTTAACAGAATCCGTATAGAATGTTCTCTTAAAGTTATAGATGGCTCTATGGCAGGATCCACTGGGCTTCCCCTTACAGAACATACCCCTTATCCCTAAAATGTTTCTTGTTTTCTTGAAATGATTCTTTAGCCCTAGGAAAATGGTCAGCCAGGTTTGTGATTTTCAGTAGCCCCTACTGAAAGGACTTTTTATTTTTGTTTTTGTTTTTCCAATTGTTGATTTTTTTAAGGTGTATGGTGTGATGATTTAATATATGTGTGCATTGTGAAATGATTACCACAATCAAGTTAATTAACACATCCATCACCTCACTTCACATCACATAACCCATCTGTCACCTCACATCGTATTTTGGAAGGGGTGGGGTAACAACACTTCAGATTTACTCTCTTAGCAATTTCCAAGTATATAATATAGAATTATTGACTATAGTCACCATGCTGTACATTAGATCTCCAGAGCTTACTCATGTTACAACTGACTGTTTGTGCCCTTTGGCTAACATCTCCTCCATTTCTCCCACACTCCCTGGCTTCTGGCAACCAACATTTTGCTCTCTGCTTCTATGAGTTCAACTTTATTAGATTCAATATAAAAGTGAAATCATACAGTATTTGTCTTTCTATGTCTGGATTTTTTCACTTAGCATGATGTCCTTTAGTTTCACCCATATTGTCACAAATTTCAAGATTTCCTTTTTTTTTTAATGGCTGAACATTACACTATATATATCACACACATGTGCACACACGCACACACACACACACACACACACACACACACACACACAGATGCAAATCACATTTTCTTTATCATTCATCCCTCAGTGGACAATTAGGTTGTTTCCATATCTTGGCTCTTATAAATAATGCTACAATGAACATAGGGATGCAGATATCTCTTTGAGATATTGTTTCATTTCTTTTGGATATATACCCAGAAGTGAGATTGCTGGATTATACACTAGTTCTATTTTTAACTTTTTGAGGATCCTCCATATCAGTTTCCACAGTAGCTACAACAGTACACATACTTACCAGCAGTGAACAAGGGTTTCATTTTCTCTACATCCTCATCAACATTTAAGATTTCTATATTTGAGATAATAGCCATTCTAATAGGTGTGAGGTTATTTGCATTTCCATAATGATTCATCATGCTGATCACCTTTTCATGTAATTGTTGTCCACTGGTGTGTCTTTGGAAAAATGTCTACTCTGGACCTTTGCCCATTTTTTTAATTGTTTTTTTCTTTCAATTAAGTTGTATGTATATCCTAATACATATCAATTTCTTATCAGATATATTATTTGCAAATATTTTCTTCCATTTCTTAGGTTGCCTTTTCATCTCACGGATGGTTTCTTTAGCTGTGCAGGAAGGAGCTTTTCAGTTTGAAGTAGTCATGCTTGTTTATCTTTTATTTTGTTGCCTTTGCGTTCAGTGCCATACCCAAAATATCATTACCAAGACCAATGTCAAGGGGCTTTTACCTATGTTATCTTCTAGTTTTATGGTTTCAGGCATTACATTTAAGTATGTAATCACTGTCAAGTTAATTCTTGTGTATGGTGTAAGATAAGTGTCCAATTTCATACTTTTGCATGTGGATATCCAGTTCACAACACCATTTATTAAAGAGACTATCCTTTTCTCATTGTTTATTCTTAGTGCTCTTATGATTAGTTGACTATATATGTGTGCGTTTATTTCTGTGTTTTCTATTCTGTTCTCTTGGTCTGTGTGTCTGTTTTTGTGTCAATACCATCTGTTTTGACTGCCAGAGCTTTGCAATATAGTTTGAAATCAAGAAATGTTATGTCTCCAGCTTTGTTCTTCAAGTTTCCTGGGTCTACTAGGGGTCTTTTGTGGTTCCATGCAAATTTTAATCTTTTTTCTTTATTTATATGAAAAATGCCATTTGAACTTTATAAATCTGTAGATTGCTTTAGGTGGCATGGACATTTTAACAATATTTCTTCCAACCCATGAACATAAGACGTCTTTCCATTTATTTGTCTTCTTCAATTTTTTTCATCAATGTCTGACAGTTTCTAGTGTACAGATCTAAAAAGACTTGATTTTTTCAATTTGATTATTACTATTTATCTTTTTCAGTTACTTGAAAAAGAAC
This sequence comes from Manis pentadactyla, assembly GCF_030020395.1. Taxonomy (NCBI): domain Eukaryota; kingdom Metazoa; phylum Chordata; class Mammalia; order Pholidota; family Manidae; genus Manis; species Manis pentadactyla. The sequence continues at coordinate 59,547,257 of NC_080034.1, forward strand.
TATCCATTCAATGTGATTTTTATAAATGTCTTACTCTCTTTTTGTTAAGTTCTATTAACTAAATGCATTTATATACTGATTTTATATAATCATCTTTATGAGTTTACTTTCAAATGTGGTTAGGAAAAAGAAAAAGAGGATGGCACACCTATGAATATTATTTATTTTTTTGCAAGTGGTTTAGGAAGTGTTTCATTTGTGCCGTTTATGATGTCTTTTCCAGTCCTGCCCACATGAATGTCAAATACAGAAACCTACTAACTAGATTTAGTAAACACAAACATTTCTGAATTTTGCACTGTAATTTTTTTAGAAAAAGGTCCATTATTTTTTTAAAAATTTCTGTGTATTAGCATATCTCTTGTCTGGATATTGTGTCATTTTCCATCAGTATAAGCTCTCAAAAGGAGTCTCCCTGTATTCCATGTTCCAATCTTGAGAGCTCAGAATCAGTAATATATTCAGCAGGCATATTAGGATGGGAATTATATTATTGCCAGCATCTCTGTAAATACAAAAGAGAAAAGAAACTCATTTTACTCAGCAAGGATTTGACTAGATTCTTAGATTTACTCAGAAAAAGGACTCTGTCCTTACTCTTAATGATAGTGATAACTACTGCAGACTCAGTCAACTGTGTGGTGGATGGTTACTCTCCACAGCTCACTGACTCCCCAGAGTATCTCTTTACCATGCATGTCTACATATGGCTGAGACAAGACAACAGCCCTGAGATTTTGACTCCAAGTCAATGCTTGTCCAACTAAACCACATTGCCACTCCTCAACCAGAAATTTATCCCTGGAATTACATTGCTTTATTATAAAGTTTTTATTGTTGTTACTGTCAACATCATTATGTTTTAATGGAAGAATAAAAAACCCTAATTAATATCTCAGATCTTGAAGCCAACCACTTTTAAATCTTCTCATGTATAACATATGAGACTATAAGGTATCTAATGCAAAAATAAAGCAAAACAAAAAGTAGATGATAACATATCCCTTCTATTTCTAAGCTTCTATTATTGATGATATATGTCCAAATCACATTCATCATTAAATAAGAAACATGTTGGGTGTGTCTATTATAAGCAAGAAAATACTTGATGTGGATAGAAGTATAATACATGTCCCCTGTCCTTTGGAGACTCACAAACAATTATAGAAAACAAAATAGTCCATAAGCAAATTTTTATCTCTTAATAGCATTATGTATTTTGAATACTGCTCAAAAAAACTGTTTCAAGATATGAAATATAAATGACCAGTCATTTTTCAGAAGCAAAAATATGACAACTTTTGGTTCATTCAAAATTGTACATTGATCACATTTGGAAAGTGTTAGGTCTTCTAAGCCTTCTTCCTTTTTCTAGTGGTGCTTTCTGGAGTAATACAATGACAGGGTCTCAGAATGAGGGTTTGCTGCAGGCAGCATCATGCATCAGACATTTTATGGTCCACCTATTTCCTGATCAAAGGAGACATTCCAAACCCATTTTCATCAACATTTGCAGATGCTCTCCCCATCCAAATGTCTTTTTAAGCATCCAAACACAGCGGTCTGGCTCTTCCTCTGGTCGTGATCTCTACTGGCTACAAGAATAGCTACATGCTCCAAAAGGCAAGATCTTCCAAAGACCTTACATTTTCAGATAAAAATATTATTTCATATTTAGATACGCATGGCATTGAAACTAAGATGATCATCAATGACAAGTGTGACAAAGCCCTCCCTCTTGCCCACAGAGAGCAACGACGGGAAGGAGGGAGACTTGGATGAAGTTCCTGGGACAGTTTCAGGATAGGAGGGCCATTGACAACTGGAGGAAGTACCTCTGTCTCAGTCATTATGCCACCAGGAGTGCTTGAAGCTCAGCTGCACACAGTGGGAGATGGGAGCTCTCAGAAGAGGCAGATGGAGCAACGTGAGGAAGCTAGGAAGCAGAGGCTTCAACTCTACTTGGAAACATCCTCTGGCCTCCTTTGTCATGCAGCCCATGAGATTCTGAGTTTGCACATTCTTTCCTGCAATTGAAAGCAAAGAATAATTGCCAAGAGAGGAACCCCAACACTTCCCCTGACACCCGCCCCAACCTTGTCTCTCAAGCCCCAGAAAAGAAGAATCAGAGAGAAGTATCAGTGTAGCTATTGAAGTCAGTGTCAGGCCAGTTAGTTGATGGAGCTTCAACTTTGTTGAAGGAAAAATATGTTTTCTTCTTTCTGTGTATTTTCTGCTGGTTTAGAATAGTGCACACACTGTTGCCAAGAATATGGGGGAATTATATTTCCCACCATTTCTAATCTTCTTGAGTGGAACCAATTTATTTTGCATTGAATGGGGGTGTTCATAAGCCAAAAGGTAGCCCTGGGACTGGATTGAGATATGAAGGGAAATTGAAGCACAATAAAGCCCCATGCATGATGGTTTGCACCAGATCCATAATTACCACATAAGATGTTCTTATGTAGACAGGTGCAGGTAATTAAGCAACACATAGACAATTTTTCAGTCCCTTAGCCATTTCCAAGGGAGCTGGGATAATGCCATGTTCAACAGACAAATTTACTAGATGGGATCAGGAACAAAGAACTTCCTCTCCACTGTCCAGTCTCACATGAAATAATTAAAATTTAACTTTGTTCTTGTAACTAAGTATAAAACTTATCTACTGTATTTGATTGATCTGGTTACCTTCTGGAACATTGTTCACTATAATATATGATGTATTAAATTCAAATTAAAGTTAGGGTTGTAGCAGTAATTAAGTATTCAAATTTTAAAATTTCCTGGGATATGGAATTTGTTAGTACAAGTATGATGCACTAGTAAGCTGACAAAACCAGATGTGAAAAGTGATATTTAAAAAATAATATGCATATATTGCATGCCTTAATTTAATTTAAGCCACCTAGCAATTCTTGAAGTAGGCATCCTATTTTACAGGTGAGGAAGCTTTAGGGAGATTAAGATTAGAGGAGTGATATTTGAGTCTAGGTATGTCTCAATACACAGTCTTGTATTATAGCTAAATTGCATATCAGTTGGGTAGCATGTATTTTATAAAACACTTGGAAAGTATAGTGAATCAATAGTTGGATTTCAATCTACAAGAGAATTTTTCCAGTTGTTCATTAACACTATTAACCTGATATTGAGTTATAATTGGTACTATTATAAACATACTGATTAATCAAGACCCTAACAACACTTCTTCAGTAAAAATAAACATATATTATCTCAGGAACCTGAGTCCTTCTGCAGACTCCTTGTAGGAATTGCCTGATGGTTGTTTATTATGGGCTGAACTGTGTCCCCCAGAATTCTTACGTTGAAGCCTTGTCCCCAACACCTCATAATGTGACTATATTTAGGGCCTTTAAAGGGGATTAAGTTAAAAATAAGGCCAATTGGGCAGACCCTAATCCAACCAGATTAGTGTACTTACAAGAAGCAGTGATTAGGACACAGACACACACAGGAAACACATATGAGGACATGGTGAGAGGCGCGCCATCTATAACCCCAGAGACACCTCAGAAGAAACCAACCCTGTCAACACCTTGATCTTGGACTTCTTGCCTCCAGGACTGTGAGAAAATCAGTTTGTGTGGCTTAAGCAGCCCAGTCTATGGTACCAACTGTAACTAAGTTATGGTGGCCCTTTCAAACTAAAACAGTGTTTTATGCCCATATTTATGAAATTCAAAAATACAAACTCCTCCTGATGAACTGGCAAGGATATCACATAGTTTAGAGATGATAAATGAAACTGGAAGATAATTTTTAAAAGACGTTAAATATAAAAATGACCCTAATTAATATATCTTCAAATACTTATTCCCCACTTATATATAACATGAAAGCAAATTCAGCTGTTGGCATTTCTGATTCAATGGGCCAAGCAAGGACAGGAGATGATTGCTTTGGACGCACGTAGTGTTAAGGCTGTTGTTCATCATTGTATCCTGTTTGGATCTCTAAAGTTATGTAGTATGAAAGAGTGGTGCACAAAACAGGAGATTAATTGGAAAACCAGGCCTCTATTTTGCCTCTGCCAGTAACTTGTTATATGTCATTTGAGAAATTCAGTTAACTTCTCTGGGCCTCGATTTCCCTGCCTGCAAAGTGAGGCGTGGACCGAGGTGAGACCTGGAGCCTCTGCTCACATCCGTGTTTTATCTGTGGCTGAAGAAAGCAGGGGTGACAACAGAATTTCTGAAGAAAGATAATGTGGATATTTTTCTTGGAAAATATAAGAACCTTACTCAAGAACTCATTCTAAAGGGAAGAAAGAAAATCACATGATGAGGACACTGACCAAATATTCTCTCATTTTATAGAAATGAAGAGTGAAAATGGGTTTCAGTGAGGAAAAAAATCATTTCCAGGGGAAAAAAGAGAATCAATTTTCAAAGTGTTTAAACACTGAAATAAACTATAAAGTAACACTAAATGTCCTTCTTCCTTGGATACTTTTTAAATTAATCGTGATCATTTATTCAACTGTTCTTCCAATAAACACCAAGTACTTACTATATGTCAGGCAGTATGGCAAATGTTAGGTGTCCATTAGTGAGCAAAAAATAGAAATAGACCCCTGCCCTCAGCCTTATATAGAAGAGAAAATAGTAATCAAGACAACACAAACAAAAAAGCACAATTACTTGAAGAAAATGTATCTGTGCCTATGAGAACTTATAACAAGGGGCCTGGGGTAGGATGTCTGGAGATTCCCTGAGGCAACAGTCTTTGAGATATTTAAGCTGACATCTGAAAGAGGTACAAAGACAAGGCTTGTCTTACATACCACATATAAGTATCCTTACTTTCTTACCAACAGAATCCTGACTTTTTTTTCTTTTTTCTGGCCACCAATGTGCTCAGCTAAATAACTCAGCCTTGGTTGCAACTAGTTTCTTGTACATGAGAAGTAATCAGAACAATGCTAGTGAGTTCTCTGGAAACCTGTTTTCTAATATGAACACTGCTGCACTTTTACCTTTGCTACTTACTTTTTCCTTCTACCTGGAACACAGATGCAATGTTCAGAGGTACAACAGCTATTTTGTGACCATGAAGAGCAAAATCCAATGACAAGTTGTGGCACTTTAGTATCAGAACGTTTCTTGACTTACCTTCTAGTGATAGCAGTTTAATAATTCATCTAAGCAACAAGACCAGATGGAATTAGAATTCAAAATGTTGATTCCAACTACTAGGTCAAATCTAAAGCAGCTTCTAACAAGCTTTCACTGGCTAATTCATCCAAACACTCTATACCTTTTGTAATTCATACTGCTTGGTATTTTCAGTTGGACCACTGTATATAGTACTGTACTTGTCTGCATCCACAGGTGTAGTTACTCACTTATTAAGTGTCAGTTATGTTTCCTGGAAAGCTTATTTTCAGGTGTACTCAGTATTGTAGTTATGTTATTTGATAGCATACTACACAAAACAAATGAAACATGAGTGTCAAATGAAGTTTCTGTTTTATAAAACCTAAGTTGAAATTTTTTAAAATACAGTGATTCATAGTTTCTAAAAATATGCCACAATGGGTTTGGGCAAAACATTGTTTAAAATTTGGGGAAAACATCATAAAATCCAAGAAACACTTTGCACTCAAATTGCTGTACAAGTGTCTAATGCTCTTCCTTGCTCCAATTAAAACAAAAACTGAGAATTATGAAAGATGCAAGGTAAGTATGGTTTTTTTTCAAAGCCCTCAGGGAAATAAAAGAAACTTCAATTAACCGACTGATGCTCAGAGAATGATCTTATCAAAAGATTAGCAAAAACAAAATGTCCATTTGTATGCTAGGTTTAACTGTGAAGGTTAATGTATGTCTTCATCTTCCATGGTTTTTACCTTAAGTGACCTTTTCAATTAACTAACCAGATTCTGATGGAGTGATAGAGTGAGATACCAACTGAGCTTCTATTAGATAATGAGTTTAATCAGCATTTTCCCAATTTTAAGAATGAAAACTTTGAAACAGCTAATGAGTAAATCTAATCAGGGCCTTTTGTTCAATATGCTAGTTGTTTCTGGATGCAAAATATGATTTCATTTCCATTGTTCAAACTCTGACCACCAAATAGCAATACAGACAAAGAGTAGGCATTAATCATGAACTTGATTTTCTGTGAACATTAACCTACTTTGGCCTTTATTCTCTTACTATCCAAGATGTTCCCTGAATATAAGGAAGGTACTTTAGGAAATGCATTAATTCTTCTGAGCCAAAAGGATCTTATTTCATATCCTAAACAAACAGTTCATGTTTGTTGTACAGCACTAAGTTACTCCCATGCACCAAACAACACTGTAAAGGCCGGAAAGAGTTAATTAGCTTCTAGCATGCCACGCCAGCATAAACCAGTTTCCTTCTTTGACATACTCTTTCTACAGGAAAACAAATGGCAACTTGCCAAAAAGACAAAAAAATGCCCCAACCTGCTTAATCATATAGGTCCTTAATAGAAGAGTTTTGACAATTTAGCTTAAGCATTATTGCCTCACACCTACAGAACCCTGCACTTATCCATGAATTCAACAACAGCTGCAAATGGCTGCCACTCACCATACTTGGGTAGAAATCCTTCCTATCATGGTTTCCTGTGCTACTGTTAGGTCCAGTGACCATCAGATAATTAATTGCCTAAAACTGCCCTAGAATTCTGCACCACTCCAGTGTGCATTACATAATCAGATGGAATATACCTGGCCAAGGCAGAGCTCTGCCATGCTATGCTTGCAAAATCCTAACACAATGTATTTGTCTCTTACTGACTGTGTCTAGAAGATGGTGACAATGTTCTCTGTGTGTGTGTGTGCGTGCGTACATTTTAATCCAGATGTGACTCCACTTCTTTAGGTAGCCTCTGTTCTCAAATACCAGTAGCTAAATCTACAAAGAGTATAAATATACACCACAAAGTTCTAATGAGTGATATAGACTAAAGGTCTTGCTACACAAATAGTGAATGGTTGAGTGAGTGTGTGTGTGTACACACATGCATGTGTGTGTTTGGGGGCAAGGGTATTGGAAAGAACTTTGCACATTTTTGTCCCTTTTCTAAACATCTGGCTGTCCTCTGTCTATTGCCATGCCAACACATGAATTGATAATGATAGGAGCCTTTAAAAGGGGGAATGAAAAAGAAAAAAAGCCACATATTTAAAATTTAAATGAACAGTTTCAGACAGTATAAACTCAAATTTTAATTCTAGCCATAAGCAGTTACATGTAGGTCCCATGTGGAACTTCATATAATGGCTATATTAAATTATGTGCCAAGCTTTTAGTCAGTATCCTTTCTGGAATTTATATGCTGAGAAATTTCATCCTTTCTTGAAGCTAACATAGAAAGAGATCTAAACAGAGGAGTATTAAAATCTTGGAGGCTCAAGAATATGAATAAGATCTATTTCTTGCAAAAATAACTTTTGAATTTAATTGTGGATTTATACACAGCACACATAACATGTATGTCACTAATGTTTTGGATTCATAAATTGAATCGGTATCACTAAAGAGTATTTTTATAGACATCTTGATAAATAGACATAGTGATCTGATTATATGAAGTTTTTGTTGTGTCTGAAAGAGTATGCACATTGTCAAGCACTAATTGTGTCGGTAGACTTTGTTACAATATTTTTTGGAGGGAAGTATGTAGCAAAACCAATTTGAATGTACAAGTGTAGTTATCTCACATACAAGAACCACACATGAATGAGGCAACATGGAAGTGTTATGTGAAGGACAGAGTTCATGTGCATGTGTGGGGCAGGGAGTTTATGGGAAATCCCTGTACCTTCTGGTCAATACTGCTGTGAACTTAACACTGCTCTAAACAACAAAGTATGTTCAAAAAGAGAGAAAGTGGTTCTCAATATGAAATGTTTCTCAGTTCTCAAGTGAGAGTTAAAGACAGCAGTATTCATAAAATCCAGCCACAGTGATGTCCAGTGACCTTGGCAATCATAATCTCAGCAGAACAGCAGAGACAGAAGTCTGGTAACAGTGGACAGATGTGTGGGCTTTTTCCAGTGTGAGAAACTGAATGTCTTTAAATATTAGGAGCCAAAGGAGAAAAGCTAAAGTGTGTGGTAATAAAACTCCTATATTAACAATACAGGAAAAGAGAAAATCAAGAATCTGAAACCCCTTTGTGGAACAGCCAATCTCCAAGGTGTCCCCAGTATTTCTGCCTCCTGCCATTCACACCTTTATGTAACGTGATCCATTTTACACTGTATGTAATCCATTTTAGGAGGGTTGGTCTGTGTAACACGCAGACTATGGCAAAAATTATGATATGTCACTTCTGAGATTAAGTTTTAAAAGATCCTGTGCTTCTGTTTTGGCTGCTTTTGAATTCTCTCTGGGGGAAGCCATTTTGTCAGGAAGCTCAGGCAGCCTGTTGAGAGGCCCGTATGGCCAGGGACTGAGGTCCTCCCAGACCATGTGAATGAACTCGGAAACATCGCCTCCACGGCTGATGAGAAGATGAGAATACGGCAGGATGAGAACATCTTCAGGGAAGAGCCTCAGGGTAAGTGGAATCTTTGTGGAAAAGGCTGCCCCTCTGGTTAAGGAACTTCTTCTCTTCCTAATATTTCATTAGATTACTGGCCTAGATGGAGTCATTTTCTTGTGCCCCAAAAGGTCCCACACAGTCACCCAGATGGTTGAGTGGGTCCCCAACAGAGCATTTGTGTGAACACATCTGTACACATCGGTGGGGGTACTATGGGTTCAAACAAGAAACTAGAGGAAATATTTGGTGAAGAGGCGGTATGGAAATCGCTCTTTTCATGGTAATTCTGACCTGTTCCTAGGGAAGATGGCCAACTCTCTGTGTGATGACTGGGAAGCATTCTGTCTGAAGAATGAGATTCATTGCTAATGATTTGGGGCTTGTAGCAGACTACTCTTTGGCTCTAGATCACAGAAAAGAATGTAAATCAGGAGAGTCAACACAGCTTGAAACCAATTATGACCTCTTCGATGTTATCATTTCTGACAATATGCCTGAATTTATTTCTGTGCAAAGGAAGCACTTTTTAGATTTTACGTAGAAACCATATCTGACTGATGGACATTTTCCTCCTTGCCTGAAAGTAACTGATGAGGCTGAAATAATGTTGTAGATTCAGAAGGCAGCTCTCAGGGTGGGAGACATCTGAAGAGAAAGAGAGATGGGCCAAAAAGACCTACCAGTCTTTTAAGCGGCCCTCACTTCTGTTACTACGTGTTAAGTTACTAATGGGACAGTGACTTAGTACTTAACTCAATGGTCTCTATTCAGACATAACTTACAATTCCCAGTTAAATCCAATTCTAAATAATGCTATGGTTGCATTTCTTCTTGGCTCAGTTTTATAGTCATGGTCTGTAAGATCCATTAAAGCTGGCTGCATTTCTAGTTTCTCTACTTGGAACTTCCCTAGTGCTTTGCATATAATAGGCGTTCCATAATGTTTGTTGAGAGAATGAATTATGAGTGGATGCAGTTAGAGCAGCTCTGGAGGGTGCAGGAATTTTTCATATTATCTGTTCCTTTAAAATTTTGTAACAAGAAGCATTTGTATGCCCTTTTAAAAATGAATCTTTAACTAGTAAATGGAAAGTTAGCATTATTTTTGCTAATACTTGACAACAAAATTTAATATATCTATAATATTTATTACCTGTCATTTCAAACATTTTTATTATTATATTTCAACTAAATTTCTTATAACTACAGTCATGAAAAATTTTTAAAAAGAAATGTGAAGTCTGGGAAACAATCAGGTTTTATGTTATATCATAAAATAAATAGTGAAGGTAAATGAGAATTTGTTAAGAAAACTCATTCTCAAAGTTCATTTAATTTTTTCTTCTCTGAACAAACAAATGAACACATTCAAATACAGTTGATTTTTTTCCAGGGCTTTTTTAATAATTGTTTTCTTTTAAGAAAAAATACTTAGCTGTCATAGCCCAAATGTTATAGCTTTTTCTTTTCTAGCAACATTTCTTCACTTAATTAATTTGCCATGAAGAGATACTCAGCAATATATATTCATTTTAGCCAAGCAAAACGTAAAATAAAGAATCAAGGCCATATTATGAAGATCTTCAAATGGTTAGAACTGGAAGAGGTACTCAAAGAGGAAACAAAGTTATGTATTTTCTTTCTCTAACAATTATTGAGTCTCTTCACCATTACTGAAATGCTAATTCCTGACAGTGCATAAAAGGATCACATCTACAGCTATAATCACAGACCTAACACCATTATTAGCATTATTAGTTCACAACCACATATATGTGTATGTGTGAACACATTCATGCATGGTGTATATTGAAGTCACCTACACATATATGTGCATTTATTGAGAACTTACTGCATATTAGCTAGACATTTTATTTAGTGCTGTCCTATATGTTATTTTCTTTAGTCATTGCCCAACATTTGAGAAAATTGTAATTCAGAGTTGCTAAATAACTACTTGGCAAATGTTGGATTTTGAACTTAAATAAAATTCCAAGACTATATTTATGCTACACTAAATAGTAGTTGATCCCAAACAATTTACTTTATAAATAAATATTCAGATAAAAAGATAATATTGACCGGCAAGAAGCAACTTTCATGTCTATGGAGGGAGGGATGAAAAGATGGAAGTCACATTTATTTATCTTTAGTAAGGCCATTTCTAAGAAACTGTACAACACTTAACAAGAGAATACTATTGGCCAATTTTATAATTTTACCTCTCTTGCAAACATGAAATCACATATTCCAGAATCATTCTAAGCCTTTAATGATGACAATTAAGACTAGGTAGGAATCACCCTTGATGGTCCTAAGTTTTCATACTGGTTCTAAAAATCTAGAGCTTAAAGGCCATTTGGGAGCTTCTGGGTAACACAGTAAAGAAATTATTTAGGAAAGGCAGGAAATATATAAATATTTTAATCAGAATATTTTCTACTGTCTGTAAAATAAGAAGCATAATGGATATATACGAGGCAGGCCATATTCAAATAAACATTACAGAACAGAAGAAATCAGTGTCCTCCTAAGTGAGATGGCAGAGTTGAGACATCGCAGATGCACCCCTCCTTTGTGACTCCTACACCACCTTTACCCTTTAAAAGAACTTCTTAAACAGAAGGTATTTTGTTCAGAAGCAACCCCCAAGGACAAGTGCCTGTTTGGAAAGTCCTGATCTTGCAATGAGGCCTTGGGATGGTTCCCTACAGTACGTAGATTTATGAGCTGCAGTGACAGACATTCACACTAGATTTTATATTCTTTCTACCACCACATAAATCATGTCTACAGAGAATCACAGGACTCATGCTAACAAAAGAAAAACTCATACTCTCTTAATTAGGTTGAGATTGTCTTTTATTCATGCCAGAGGATGCCTCTCAGGGACTGCTTTTGCGTATATGGGATTTTAAATAACCACCAACTGAGGAGAAAGAATTGAAGATCAGAATAGGTAGACCTATATTTATTGAGAATATCTGTACATTTTCAAAGTGAATGACTTCAAATTAAGCAGAAGTACTAATTCCAAGTGCTACATTCACCAAAACCCCAAGGAAATAGTTGTCTGCAAATTTTGGGAGAATATTTTAGCCTACCATTAAATTTCGGACTCAGGGTTTGTGTTCATGATCACCACTGTGTTTTCTTTTAATAGTACTTTGTTCAAAAACAGTACAGACATAGAGAAAAAAAATTATCAAATGTCTTAAAAGTTACTTTGACTTGTGAGCAAATTCTTATGAGAAATTTTTATTTTTGCCAAAATTAGTTTTCCTACTCCTACTAATGATATAACCCTCTGTGCAGATTTTTTAAAGAATGGGATTGTTGTGTGGTCTCTTAGAGGAATGTGTTGATACATAAAAAGCTTTTAGGAAACAATTTTATAATTGGAAGAATATATATTCACATGGAAATTATTTCCTGGATTAGAAATTTTAAAAGCCAGAAGACTGGCAATTTAATAATTTTTGTCTCATTTTCTTAGAAAAGCTGCTTTATTTTCAAATTCACAAGCCAACACAAAGAGAATGAAGTTATTTATTGTCTGGATTGCACAATCAAAATAACAATGAACTCCTTTTTTTCCCAATGCAAGTAGGAAAACAATTGATATTGTTAAAAATATTGAAATATTGAAAAGAAACTTTTAGATAGAGAAAATGTCTCAGAATTGGGAGACCAGTCTCCAAAATGAGACTGATTGAAATTCTGTGTTTGTGAATTCTACCATGAAGTTGTACTGCACCCATAATGGGCTCTTCTTTAACTCCTTTGAACTCTTGTATATCGTGTCTTCAAACGTGTGATGTTAATCTCTACAAGTCATAATGACATTAATTTTTAATTGCATTAGGTACAAATGGATTGATTCATTTATTCTTCTCAGGTGAAGTGTTTTAATAAAATTTTCAAAGGAAGGAAACCGAGAGCCAGGGATGAAAAGGATTTCCCCACTGAAGCATATAGAAAGCAGCAGAGCTAAAAGTGAACCAAGATGTCTTGACTCAAGTCTAGTGTCCTCCTCATTTCACCATACTGCAGAATTATTAATATCTACAATTGTGTAGTGAGTATCCGAGGTAAAACTATTATCTCTTACACTATAAGCCTAATACCTATACTACTAGCTTTATAAGTTACCATTTGTTATCAATTATCTACGTTAGCTAACCTATCAGTTATCTGCTTTAATAAGAAAACCTAAGAATACAGTCATTGAAAGAAAACATAGACGAGTATAAAAACACTAATATTTGATGGTTGTTTTAATATTTTCCATCAAATAAATAGAACTTTAAATGAAAACATCTCCCAAGGCAGCAAACTGAGAAATTGTTTGGAAAGTAATACTAACGTACATTTACTTATTTTCCTTCGTCTCAAATAATTTTCTGATAGAGTCAAATATGACTCAGTGACAGAGAGGAGAGACAGAGGCAATATAAAAGCAAAATTTCAGCATTGCACCTGGATTTAATAATCAAACTTGAATAATGATGATCTGAAAATGCATAAGAATGTCTACAGTCTACAAGTTGCTATTCAATCAGTACCTTCAAGAAATAATTTCCAGTAAAACAGTAACTTTAGAGCATTTGCAATAACGTTGTAAAACTGTGTGGAAGGAAGAAGAGATGGCTAATCAGTGGCTGGTACAGAATACAGCTTTTTAAAATGATAAAATTGAAATAAATAAGCTGTCGAAAGCAAGAATCAGCACCTCACACCCATAAAACACCATAGTTTTGGATCTAGAATCATGCCAAGTACTCATATCATTAAATATCCTGTATCAAAACACTAATATAAATATTTACTGTTCCTATAGAAACTCAACACACTGAAGAATAAGGGAACTTTGATCCAGGTGATAAGCCTGATTCTATAAGACTTGGAATCACCAGAATGAAGTCATATCTTGATGTCTTACAGGTCCAGACTCAGCACCTATAATCAAAGTAAGTGATTTGGCATATTTTTAACTGATTAATTTAGTTGATTCATGACTTGGGGGATGGCTGTGCATTTCTATTTTCTTCATATACCATGGCATTTTCTCCTAAAACAGAGAATTTTCAGAACTCCACAACTGGTAATATGTGGAAAGAATTTTCTTTTATTTTTGTTCATGACAGGTCCACTCCCACTTAATAGACAAAGAGCCACACCTACATGTCATTCCCACTTACACTGTCACTTAGCAAAAGCCATCAGGGAACCTGCTCCTGCCCTGCATCCTTGGATACAATGATATGAACAGGGGCAGGAATGCTGAGAAAGCCTCATTCTTGAGGCTTAGGCACAAAAGCCTACCTATCACTGAGGCTAGATTAGAAAAACCAAGAACCACAGGTGCCCCACTCTGAGGCACTTGCTGAGTAACAAGTAACAGCAGTTTACCACTTGTGGAGGGACAAGAAAATTCTTCTATGGCACTGGTGTAGTAGGCCTACTGAAAGCTAAATGTGGGGCAGGAATTTTGAGAAAAATTCTTTGGCATTCCAGCCCTTATGATAAGTACAAGGCCTGGAAGTGCCCCACATGGGTATTTGAGCCTGTGATACACTGAAGCTAATGAGAACAACCATAACACCCAAACTCAGTCCAATTGCTCACTATATTGACTCAATCCAAACAATAATAACTTTATGGAGGAAGAGGAAGTCTATTCTGGGTATAGATACTCTTTACAGCAGTCTCTGCTCTGCTTTTCTACCAAAATGTTTGGCATTCAATCAGAAATTATGAGGCATGCAAAAGAATGAGAAAAAGAGAATGACTGGATTCAGAGGTGGGAACTCTCAGATAAGGATTTTAAAATAATTGCATCAATATGTTAAAGCATCCTTCAGAAAAGGTGAATAACATTGCATTAGTAAGTGTTCTCCAGAAAAACAGAAACAATGGGATACGTATGTATGTGTGAGTGTGCGTTCACTTGTTTGTATGTTTATGTATTTACATTCAGACAGAGAGAGATTTTTAGGAAATTAGCTCATGCAATTTGGGAACTGACAAGTCCAAAATCTACAGGGCAGGCTGGCATCCTGGAAATTCTGGTAGGAGGTGATACTGCGGTTTGAGTACAAAGGCAGTCTGGGGGATGAGTCTCTTCCTCTGCAGGGACCTCAATCTTTTCTCTTAAGGTCTTCAGCTGATTGGATAAGGCCCACCCACATCATGGAGGGCAATCTACTTTACTCAAAATCTACTGACTGAGACGTTAACCACATCTAAAGAATACTTCACAGCAACATCTAGACTGGTGTTTGATCAAACAACTGGGCACCTAAACAAGTCAACCCATAAAATTAACCATCACAATTAATGAATTAGATAAATTGCTAGAAGATGAGTGTGGACCAGTGCGAGTGAGGAACTCCTGGGAGTGCTGTCATGGGGATCTCTGTAGTTTCTTGGGCTTCCAGCCCAGGAACTCCATGATTTTCTCATTGTGAGGACCCAAGAGACATCCTTTCACGGCCCTGACAAACAGAGGTGAGAAGTCATCGTTGTGAAACCCTCCCAGAATCTTCTCCAAAATAAAATCCTGCTCTTCATGAAAAAGACCTCACTTGAGGACAATGCTGAAATCTCATCCCACCTGGGAGGAAAGAATTCCTCCCCACTGCAGCCCGCACCTGCCTTCCTGCCTCATATAAGGAGGGGGGATAAAAATAAAAAGTTAACAGGAGATTGAGCTTCAAGAAGATGGATTGTGACTGTTGCTACCAGGGCAGGGAATGGCAGGTAGTGGGAGAAAAAAGGAAGCTATACTCCTAGAGGACAGACAGAAATGCTTGTGAAAGCCACGCCTGAGACCCGGCCCCACTGAAACACTAAAGCTTACGTGGACGATACAATATTCTTCTCCTTTCCCACATCTTCCACCACACCAAGATTCCAGTCTGACAACAGTGGATTTCCACTGAAGGAGCTTCCAGATATCAGCTCTCTCTGAAGAGCAGCACAATACGAAACCTCAAAACCAAGACGGCGGACAGAAGCAAGCACAGCACAGGGGTCTGGAGACTCAATACCTCACGATAACATTAAACACAGCCCAACCCCCAGCTAGACTGACGTAAATCCTCACACAGAAGACCTGATTACCTCAGAACCTAGAGTCATACAGAATCTCTGGCTTCCAACACAACATCCCGAGGCATACCAAAAGACAAGAAAAAGTGCAGTTTGAAGGAACAGAGAAATCATTAGAGCTACACTCAAATATGGCACAGATGTTGGAATTATAAAACAAAGAATTTAAAATAACTGGGATTAGCACAGTAAGGGATCTAATGGAAAAGAATAGACCACATACAAAACCAAATGGGTAATGTGGGCAGCAAGAAAGAAGCTAAAAGAAAAAAATCCAAAGGTCGTACTAGAAATAAAAAGTATAGTAATAAAAATGAAAAATGCATTTTTTGTTTCATCAGAAGATTTGATGAGTCAGTACAAAGTTCCTAGACAAATGCAAAGAGGAAAAAGAATAACAAGTACAAGCATAACATCTCAGAACTGTGTAACAATCTCAAAACATATAAAAATCACATAATGAGAATCACAGAAGAAGAAAGAGTGAACAAGGCAGAAGAAATATTTGAAACAATAATGGTTGGGAAATATCCAAAATTAAAACAGACAGAAATGAAGACTGAATAAACTTTGGACTATCCAGAAAACTCTGACAACACCAAGGTGCATCATATGCAAATCAGACAAAGAGATCATCTGGAAAAAAATCAGAGGGGTGAAAAACCACTTTTGTGTATAGAAATTCAAAAATAAGAACACAGCTGATTTTTCATCCAAAACCATGTAAGCAAGAAGAGAATGGATGAAATCTTTAAACTGCAAGAAAATAATTACCAATATAGAATTCTGCATCCAGTGAAACTGACCTTCAAAAATTAAGGAGAAATACAGATTTTTTTTCTCAGACAAACCAAAACCAAAGAAATTCATTTCCAGCAGACATGTCCAACAGGGAATAGAGAAGATCTTCAGGCAAAAGAAAAAATGTGGTAGGTCATAAACTTCAATCCATACAAAAAGATATGTCAAGGAAAGATGAAAATAAAATACAAAAACATTTTATTTTTCTCATTCTTAAGTGATACCAAAATAACCATTTAAAAGAATATAGTAGCAATGTATTAGGTGATTATATTACATGTATAAATAAAATGAATGACAGTAATGTCACAAGGGAGGAGAGGGACTTGGAAATAATGTTATGAGGTACCCTCACCTGAGACAGTAGAGTGGTATTTGAAAGTGGACTCAGATTATTTTTAAAAGTATATTTGAAATATAAGGACAATAATAAAGTTTTTAAAAAATAATTTAACCAAGTGTAATGAAAAGAATGTATCACAGAACCAAGAAGCTTGGAAACATGGGCAGGATGAGTTACAAGGAAAAACACCAGTAGGTACACAGATAAAAATCAAACTGTTGACAATCCAGTATAAACCTTGAAGTCAGCCAGAGAGAAAGATACATTACATTGCAGAGGAAGAAAGATACAAGAGAGGAGACTTCTTGACATAAACCGTGCCAGCCAGAAGCCCATGGGAAGACATCTTTAGAGTACTCAAAGAAAATGATCACCTGAACCCTATACCCTTTGAAAATATCTTGCAAAAATGAAGACCAAATAAACTTTGGACAATCAAAAGCTGAAAGGATTTATTGTCAGCAGACCTCCTATAGAAGAAAAGTTGAAAGAAGTTATTTGGATGGAAGAAAAATGATATCAAATAAAAGTTGGATTTGCAAAGGAATGAAAATCTCCAGAAACTGTAAAATTGCATGCAATAGAAAAGCCACTTTAAATTATTTTTACTCCTTTTAAAATAATGTCTGAAGCAAAAACAAATCCCCCCACACACATATGTCTGTATAGCAGCAATGAGGTTTAAAACATATGCAGAAGTGAAATATATAATGATAGCAAAATAACAACTGGAGAAAAATGGAAGTATGCTGCTATTAAATTCTTATGATAGGGTTTGCTATTATTTGATGGGAACCTCAGATAAGTTCAAGGTGTGTATTATAATCTATAGAACAATCATGACAAAAAATTAGAGAACTACAGCAAGTAAACCACAGTGGAGATAAATGTAGAATCATAAACATATTCTAACTTTCTAAAAGAGGAAAAGAAGGAAGGAGTACCAAAACAGATCAGACAAAAAGAAAATAAATAGCAAGACAGTAAAAGTAAACCAACCATATCAATAATCATGTTAAATGTATATGATCTAGACCTTTCAGTTAAAGGCAAAAATTGTCAGATTGTTAAATGAGAGGCATCCATAAACTGTTATTTATACATATATATTTTAAATTTATAGATGTAATAAACATAAAAAGATGCTGAAATAAGATTTCTCACAGGTCCTCTCATCCTTTAGTAATCTACTGACAAAATTAAACCTATAGTATTAATGTTTTTCAATCAATAATCTGTGATGAAATAATTAAATAAATGGATAATTTAAAATTCAATTAAAATTGAATCAAGTTAAGTTTTAAAAATCACATAAAAATTGTCAAGTGACTTATACCACTAATAGAAAAAATTATCTCCCTTCAGACTTTTAAGTAAGAGAACCCAAACAGGATTTAGTTCACATGCTCTCATGAATCAAAAATAAGTCCTTAAAATCCCAAAGACTTTAAGTTATGAAAAGGTAACTGCCTCATAAGGTAGGATATTTTTGTACTATAAGAAGCTACTATTATTTTCACAATAGAGAAAAAAAATAGTTGCATCAGCCATCAGGATACCTTATTTTAGCTGTGTCTGTTGATATTATCCTATTTTTTAGTGTCTCTTTAGGGCTATTATGCACAGCTCACCAAGCTATTCATTTAACCCCTGTGTGGAGAATCCCTGGGTGTATTCTTGGCAGGCATCTCTGGGATGTATGCTTGGCCAGGACCTGACAAGTCGTTGAGTGTCACAAAAGGGTTTGAAACTGCTAAGAAGAATGATCTATAAACAAAGCATAAGCCCCAGACATTATTATTTATAATGATATTTATTTATAATGATATTTGGCATCACAAAGGGTTGACAAGTCTCAAACGACCACCGAAGTCCATGTGAGCAAAACTTAACTCATCTTTCCAAGCACCTCTTCCTCTTCTGAGTGAGTGACAGTATGTTCACCCTGCTGCCCACACTTCTCAATTCCTTTCCTTTCAGGTCCCTTGTCCAACCAATCACCCAGTTCTCGAGACTTGACATGATATTGATGATATGGTATCATCCTCTCTGTCACTTCTAGTGTTTGTCACCGAAGTTATTTCAACAGTTTTCTAATCTGTTTCTTAACTTTTTATTACTATTGGTAACTGCCTTCTCCACAGCTGCCTGAATAAGTGGATTATCACTCTCTTGCTTAAAATCCTTCAAAGCTTCCCCATGATCTACAGAAGAAATTCTAGCCAAATACCTTGGCCATGAGAATCTGCACAGTCTAACCCCGGTCTCTCTCTCCAGTCTCCCCTCCTGCCACACTCTGACATATATTCTCCAGAAACACCCACAGCTGGTGTCTACATACATGTACACACACGCACTTACCTCATGGTTTCTTGCTTTTGTGTCTGTGCCTTTTTTCTGGTCCCACTACCTGGAATAAGTAACCAATCACAAATTGTTTAGAATTCAATTGAAAACCACCGTGTCCAGAATGCATGAGCCCCTCTGAGCCATCACAATGCATTATCTATCATGCATTATAATTGTCAGTTTATGTCATTCCTCTGAGTAAAAAGGTAACAGTTTTAGGGCTGAAACTGTATATTCATCTTTTTTACCTGACACATAATCAACACTCAATAACACTTAAATATTTGAATTTATGGGAGACAGGGTTTTTATTACCTAGACAAAAGCATGTGAAAACAGCCATATTGTTTTCATTATGTCAGTGTAAAAATATATGTGGAAATTCTTTGAAATTCCTTGCAGCGATGTGGTCTATGCCTCCTCTTCTTGAAACGAGGCAGAGTTTTGACAGTGTTTCAGCCGACAGAGTACAGCAGAAGCAATTCTCTGTTCCTTGAAATGCTGAGGAACCAAAGACACAACCTCTCCCTTGCCTGCTGGTGTGCTTGCTCTTAGTCTTCATTGGCCAGGTAAGTGGTATGAGAGCCCTGAGGCTATGCTATTGGGAAGCCAGGGCCAGCCCATGCGGAGGTGATATGGACAGGGTCGGAGCTGCATGGAGAGAGAGAGAGAGAGAGAGAGGAAGAGATGCTCAGATTGTCCCCAGTGTCCCAGCCCTACCTCCTATCACCTATTCTAGCTCCAGCTGCCCCTGAACCACAGCTGCCTGGCTGATCTTTTCTCAGATTCCTTCTAAAACAATGTCCTATACCATTTTCTATTCATAATGTTCAAAGAGATAGTGACAACTCAGAAGTTCTGAGAGAGTCTCTTGTTAGATGATGCTAAAATAATTCTACAAGCCTTAGAATGATCGGTAGAACCAAACGGAAAGGATGTTGAGCCCAACAAGGATGAGACATCAAAACAGTTGCCCACCTTGTGTTCAACTAGGTCAAATTGCACACAGCAACATTTACAAACATCTGGGGAAGGCTAGTATGTAATTTAAAGAAAGATTATTAACAAAACAAAAGCATTTTCAACGTTGGTTTTAAGGAATAAAGAAACTATATGTCTACCTATGGTTTTCTAATTACAGGTCACTAAAATACTCTACTTCTTAAATAACTGGCCACACAATCTCCTGATTCAATTTATTATTTACTTCGTCAAGTAAAGTTCTGTGATTCTAAAAAGCATATTGTGAAAATTACTCAAAGTTTTAAAATGCATAAAAATAAAGCATTAAGAACTAAGGATAACTTTAAGTTCATATTGTACTTCATTTTCTGTATAATTCCATTAGAAAAGCTATACAATTAAATTATTATTATGTACATGTGTGGACCTCTGTATTGCACAAAGACCTTTCATATTTATTCACTTTGTGCTTCACATCTACAGAAACTAAGTGGGAACTGTTTCTATATTGCAGATAAGATAACTAATGCTAAATGAATAATTACCACATGCCTTTTCTCTTATTGTGTATAGGAATTTAATGTACTTTAAATCAGCAAGTATTATTATTTATTTTGTATAAAACAGTAGGCTGACTACTGCAGTATACATAAAAATGAATAAAACTCATATTCTGGTTTAGGAACTTATACTCTGAAAGAGGAGGCAGGGTGAAATAAGTCAACAGAAAAATTGTGTTCAAAAAGCAGACTCACAGGGTTTTGGAATTGAGCAAAATCTCATGTTCGAAAGGCTCACAAAAAATATATTTGAATTAGGCCTTTAAGATAGCTCATACTTAATAATAATAATAAATGAAACTACAAAGGATAACGCCCTTTCATCTAAGTACAAAATTTTGTCTCAAGGAGACTCAGGGAAGTGGATAGGACTATGAGTAAGATGCAGTAGGAGACAAAGAACTGATGGAGCAGAAGTCCTCAAGGCTGATGCCTGCATGTCCTCCAGCGGGAATGTGTCAGGCACATTCTGGCCTGAAATCCTCCTACAGTAAGTGATCTGGTTATTAGCTCTCCCATTCAGTCATTTCACATATGCCTTAAGTATTCTAGATACAAATTCTCGTATTCAAAATCCAGCTTCAGCAACAAATTGAGAGATTTCTGGTAACTCTCAGGAATACTTGGTCTTTCATCAGCCTCATGATTTTCTTTGGTATTAGGAATAATCCTGAAGAACATGTATTACACACACACACACACGCGCACACACACCCTTAAACAGACACTACTAAAGTTTGTATTGACTGATAACTTTTATTCTGATTGGATATGATATAAATTGTTTTAGTTGTCCCTGAAATATTCTATGCTTTTCAGCCTCAGAAGACAAAGGAATTCTAGGGTGTGGCCCATGTGCCATGTTGTCACTTCTTGAAAATCTATTGAATTAGTGAATCCAGGTCAGTTTCTTCCATTAAATAGATCACATCTTTTCTTGTAAATCATGACAACTGTCAGTGGTCTCTGGGTTCAACTGGTTAGAAATGGGGCTTTTGAAGCCAAAGTCATAGGCTCATTTCCATCAAGGGATGGCTAGCTCCAGTCTGCTTCATCGCTGACATCCAAAGCCACGATTTGTCTGGTCATCTCACCAAACTCAGAGAACTCTACATATCAAACATCAATATGCACATTAATCACACCTATGAACAGATGACACCAAGCTATAAATCATACCCATGCAACGTGGCAATAGTGTACTAACCACAGATTTAGGGGTAAGGCGGAGCAGGGTTTGAGCCACACAATTAACTGATTATGTAACCTTGAATAGGTTAATTAAATTCTCTGGATCTTAAGAAGTAATCAAGGTCAGCTGGTTTCTGGTCATCTACACAGACACCTCAAACTCAAATTTGCAAAACAACAACTATTATGTTTCCAGCTCCTCAGGTGTACCCCGATCTTACACTCCCTAAATGGGTGGACGGGACTGCTCTCAATCCTGCTATCGGAGTCAGGCATCAAAGTTTCCCTAGTTTCTTCCCCTTGCCTTTTTGTTTAATGAGTAAGTACACTTAAAAAAATCGGCCTCATAAAAATACTCTATATTTGCCCCGGTCTTATCTGATTCCCTCTACCTCAGGTCCATCCTTTCTATTTGTGGCTTGAGTTACCGGAACAAACACCTTGTTGTGAGCCTATCTTCAGACTCACTCCCAATCTGTTCTCTATGTGACAGGCAGAGTGACATCTCTAAGATGATTATGTGTTCACGTAACCTTCAGGCTTAGTATTTTCCGCTATTCAGCCAGGTCTTACAGATAAAATTCATACTTCTACTCTGTCTTCTACCAGCCTCATACGCCACACCAAGCTCTGCCCTTCGCCATGTGTTTCTCTCTCCTGTCTTGCCATTTGTGCTTTGCCATTGCTTCTGTTGTTTCCTCTCTGTGGAGAGCCATCCTCCTTCTCAGCTGCTGAGGAAACTTCTGTTCACCCCTAGTCTCCCTTTAAATGTATCCTCATGCACAAGGCCTTTTCCAACTCATTGAGTAAGCTAAAGGGAGATTTTCCTCAAGATTTCCTCATACCTTGTAAAAATCATCTACGTGCTGTAATGACTTCTTATGTTCCTTCCCAACACATTGTAAGGTCATTACAAAGAGGAATTCACCCTTGGAGCATTTTCTTTCCTCAGTATTTAGAATAGTGACTGGCACTTTGTGGCCGCTAGATAGATTTGCATGACAAACAAATCAAGGTAGGAAACCTAAATGGAAAGATCTTTAGTCTAATGAGCATCTAATGGTTTAGCTATATGTTTGGGTTGTAATAGAAGGTCAACATTCAGCAGGACAGTCCAGAGCTATAGAGAAATGAAGTATGGGGATATAAGTTATGGGGGCTGGGTGTTGAGTGGGAGAATGGCCAAAATAGGACCCTCAAAATCAGGATGAGTGAGGTGAAATACTTTTAAGTTATTTCCTGGGGAGCTCTGTTCTGTGTGGTCATTTGTTATTGCTCCCCAGCTCCTCAGTCATGATTGCTATAAATCAGGAATGTTTGTGCACACAGGAGTGTGTGTGTGTGTGTGTGTGTGTGTGTGTGTGCATGTCTGTGATTATGTGTATGTATGAGAAAAAGAGAGGAAACATAGACAGAAAAATACAGAGATAAAGATAGAGGTAGACAGAGACAGAGAAAGAGACAGAGCGAGAGAACATTTAGTGTACCTTTGACAATAAACAGGGCTTTGTTTTGTGCTGAGTGAATGTGTTACAGCATCCAGACCATAATTTCATGCTAAGGTATTTAAGCAGTGGAGGGAACCATGTATATTCCTTGAGAACCTTGGGACATAGGCTTTGATCCTGAGCGTCTGAATCTGGCTCAGCTTTGTTTTGAGCCGTCAGGAAGCGCCTCATCCTGCCTCTGCGTGACGGTGGGAGTAAGAGAGACCCTGTGCCGAATGTCAACTTTGTGTTCCAATGAACACGACTTCCTACGTTGCTCTGAATATGTGAATATTTATACCTGAACCAAAAAAGCAATCATAAAAAAACATATCCCTTGATGGATTAAGTCACTTCTTGGTACCTTCATGTACTGTAAGTAATTCAGTAGTCTCGTCTCATAGACAGCCAGTCCTGTGTTCCTTCATCCTTGAGAATCACTACTTTGGAGAGCACACATCACAGTGCATAATTATACATTACCTTAGAGACTGGCTTTTGAGGACTCTTTTTCATGAAGCCTCCTAGGTTTTCATTAACTCACATGATGTGTTGCACTGTACTTGTTTCAGGACTCTGGGGGAGCTTTATTATCCATTATATTGCTTCACTGCATGGGCCAGGTATCTCCATTATTAGACTGAAAGAAACTATAAGCATTGCACTCCTGGGCACAGCCTGGGCAGGGTCATCGTATCAGAAGGGCAGTGTAAGCTTGGAGATGGAGCTTAATGGTCTACTAAGTATTGTGACTCTGCCACCTCTAACTGAGTCTCAGACCTCCTTCCTTTTTAGAGTGTAAGAACAAAATAGTGTGTCACCCTGCATGATGCAGATATTCATTTTAGAGGATCTTGCTGTGACTATTCCCAGACCTCTGTGCCCATACTTCCTATTCTAGGAAAGGAGCATGGTATTTCAGGTCTTTCAATCAATTAACTTATTTTTAAAAGAAATTTTATAACCACTTTTGTAAAATCATTTTGTTCTGTTCCCATTTAATGTTCAAAAATTTCACAAATTTGATTCACTCTTCTCTATAACATCACATTTTTGTTCGGCCCTGATTGCTTTCTTCAAGATAGGTAACAGGGCCACCAGGTATATACTATGTAGTTACTGCATCGTTATAATTAGGATTTTCTTTTACAAGGTTATCAAATGATAAGAGCTACACTCCTTTTATCAAGCATCTGGAAACTAAAAACAAGCCACTTCTTATAATTCTCCACAACATCATACACTTGGGTGCCCACAAACTTTGATGTGAGAACCTATTCAAACATTCTTTTTTTCTTTTTCCCTTGTCCTGATATTTCCCCATGGACTAGATGTTACTTATCTATGTATTTGTTTAAATAAATAAATGTTGTAGTGTTGCTGATATACGCTCCTAATGTCAGAGAGTGCAATCTCTAGAGAATCAAGCACTTCCTGACACAATTCAGTTTTGAAACTTCATCAGTGTTTCATGATTATTTACTTAGGGACCTTTATCTTCTCCAGTTTTTCTCATCGTACTGAGCCATGGTTATCCACCCCAAATAAGAAAGTCTCAAGCCTTCTTATCTTTTGGCTTTCCCTGGGCCTAGTACCACTACTTATCCATATTATAAATAGAGGCAAATGGAAGGAGATTTGAGTAAACTGAGAGACAAATTCTGTTCCTGAATGAGGAAGCAAAATACTATCAAGAGGTCAATGGTTAATGTATTTATTGATAAGTTTAATGCCATTCCAAGTAAATTCACCTTTTTTAAGGTGATTTATTTATTTATTTATTTAGAGAACTTAAGAATCTAAATTGATCTGGAAATATCAGATTGGGTCTTGTTAAGAAGACCCAAGACCTCTGGAAAAAGAAGACTAATGAGGGGAGGCTTGTTTTTGTATATATTAATAGACATAAAGTTAAAAAAAATCAAAGCAGTACTGAGGCCAGAGTGACAGAGTAGAATAGTTAATCAAACCTTTACATACATAAAATACAAGAGAACATAAAAGAAAGGTTAAGAGGTTCTGAGACAACTGGTAATATCTTTGGAAAAATTTTTTAAAAATCTATCATCAACTCATAACTTACATGAGCATAAAGTGTATATGAAAAAAGATAACTAAAAAAATGTAAAATATGGAAAAAAGAAGATCTGAGGGGAACATAGGCAAATGATGGGGTCCTGTCTAAGCAAAAGAGAAGCAGAGAAATTCAGAATGAAGAAGAGAGAGTTCAGACCACAAAATAAATTAAAATTTCCATGTGTCTAAACATTTGATAAATTCAATTAAATTTCAAATTGGGGGATTTACCTGAGACAAACTTGAGAAGGTATTAATGGTTTCAATATACCATAAGTTAAAATAAATAAGACATTAATAATCTAATAGAGTAAAAATGGCAAAAGAACTAGAAGATAAAATTTATAATAAAAATATAAGAAAATTCCACTTTTCTGGCCATCTCACAATTAAATGAATATAAAATAAGATTAGTTTGCCTTCAAAATGTGAAAATATTTACACTGGCTATCACAGATCTGAAGTCCAAATCAGTTTCACAAGGTTGAAGTCAAGAGTCAACAAGGATGAACTCTGTCTAGAGAGCCTAGGGGAGAATCCATCCTTGCCTCTTCCAGCTCCTGCTGGCTGCCAGCATTCCTTGCTCTGTGGCTGCATCACTCCTCTCTCTTGTCTCCTTAGTCACAGGAACTTATCTTCTGCCTGAGGTCAAATCTCCTCTTTCTTCCCCTTACAAGAATGCTTGTGATTACTTTTAAGGCCCACATGGATAATGCAGGATAATATTCCTCCCTCAAGACTATGAATTTAATTATATCTGTAAAGATACTCTTTTCATAAAAGGTAACTAACTAATTGACAGAATCTAAGACACCTTCAGGGTAGGACATTGTTCATCCTACCACAGGGTAACTCATATTCTGCCAGTGGAAATGTAGATGTGGCAACTTCAGAACACAAGTTGGTGAGTGATATGCACCACAGATCTGAAATGACAACACCCGATGGGAAACTCAATGTAATACAGATTTATTAAAATTACTTTTAGAAAAGGACAATCTAAATATTTAAAAATGAATAAAGGTGTATGTAAATATAAAGTCAATGTTTAAAATTATCTTTTGAAAAATATATAATCATGTAGCATTTCAGTTAAACAAATATTTCCATTCCAATATATGTGTTTTTATAGTTATTATGGCTGTATTTATTTTTATATTATTAAGATGTTACACATAAATACAGATTGTCCCAAAAGTCTTCATGCAGTTTTAAGCTTTCATAACTTCAGATATATGTGTTGCAAATATTTTTTTTTTTTTTTTTTTTTTTTTTAGATAATTATTTTTTATTGAAGGGTAGTTGACACACAGTATTACATTACATTAGTTTCAGGTGTATAACACAGTGATTCAACACTTATATACATGACAATTCTAGGTACCAGCTATCACCATACCAAGCTGTTACAATATCTTGACTATATTCCTTATGCTATACATTACATCCCGGTTGCTTATTTATTTTACAATTGGAAGTGTGTACTTTTTCTTGGTTGTTGTTGTTAGGGCATCTCTCATATTTATTGATCAAATGGTTGTTAACAACAATAAAATTCTGTATAGGGGAGTCAATGCTCAATGCACAATCATTAATCCACCCCAAGCCTAATTTTCGTCAGTCTCCAATCTTCTGAAGCATAACGAACAAGTTCTTACATGGAGAACAAATTCTTACATAGTAAATAAGTTACATGGTGAACAGTACAAGGGCAGTCATCACAGAAACTTTTGGTTTTGCTCATGCATTATGAACTATAAACAGTCAGTTCAAATATGAATACACATTTGATTTTTATACTTGATTTATATGTGGATACCACATTCCTCTCTTTATTATTTTTAATAAGATGCTGAAGTGGTAGGTAGATACAACATAAAGGTAGAAAACATAGTTTAGTGTTGTAAGAGAGCAAATGTAGATGATCAGGTGTGTGCCTGTAGACTATGTGTTAATCCAAGCTAGACAAGGGCAATAAAACATCCACATATGCAGAAGATTTCTCTCAGAACCGGGGGGGTGAGGTTCTAAGCCTCACCTCTGTTGATCCCCAATTTCTCACCTGATGACCCCCCTGCGACTGTGCCTGTCTTAGGTTGTTCCTCCCTTGAGGAATCTTACCCGTCTCTGGCTAACCAGTCATCTTCCGGGGCCATACAGGGAAATGTTAAGTTGGTAAGTGAGAGAGAAGCCTTATTGTTTGAAATGGTTAGCTTTTTATTTCTTTGCATATTTATGCCCTGTGGCTTCTATGCCCAGCATTTGTCTTGAGGTATCTTTACCACTTGGAGGAGTTATGATACTCGGTAAATTTGATATGAGGCACGAATTCTATTTAAGAATTCGTTGTAATTAGGAAGGAAGAAGAAAAGCTATAGAAGTAGCAGGCGGGAGAAAACATGGGAAGATTGATTATTTCTTTGACATATCTTCTTGTAGAGTAACTTCAGCATATATAGGTTTTAAGCTACTACTTAAATTGCGCACACACATTAACATAATAGGAGTATAGTTACATAACCAAAGCATACCTGTAATTACCAGCCATCTCCAGTGAAACCAAGAAAACCAGTTAGGCACCCTAGGCATTTGTGAAAACTTATCAATGATATGATGGTTATTATCTAACTGAATTTGAATAGTTTGAGAAAAATCAGACAAATTAAAACAACCCATTCCTGGGCACTGTTCACATCCCATATGTTCTTTTAACAGTAAATAGTCTGTAGTTGTAAGATTTTGGAGCGCTACAATTTGCACTTCTCCTAATTCTTGGTTGAGTTCCAACAGTATAGATCCAGTCAAATTTGTTGTTTTACTGTATGCACAGGCCAGCTTAGATATCTCCTTCATTCCCATGGCAAGTCCAGGAGCTGGTGGGATGAGTGCATCTACAGCTGTAGCAGTGCGTGGATCTTTGTTGGGGTTTTTTGATGATCATCTTCTGGCATGAGTCTTCCCGAGAGTGCTGATGTTGGAAGTTCTCTTTCATATCGTTTCTTAGTTCATTTTCGGGGTAGCCAAATTAGGCTTTGATCCTCTGTATAAACACAAACAGACCCTTTGCCTACACTTTTATATGTCCTTTATATCATTGTGTAGAACTCATTAGAGGTCACCACATAGGAACTGCATTTTTTTTTTTTAATCATTAATCTACACTTACATGACGAATACTTACGAATACTTTGTTTACTAGGCTCTCCCCTATACCAGGTCCCCCCTATATACTCCTTTACAGTCACTGTCCATCAGCGTAGCAACCTGTTGTAGAATCACTACTTGTCTTCTCTGTGTTGTACAGCCCTCCCCTTTCTCCCACCCCGCTATGGATGCTAATCTTAATACCCCCCTACTTCTCCCCCCCTTATCCCTCCCTACCCACCCATCCTCCCCAGTCCCTTTCCCTTTGGTACCTGTTAGTCCATTCTTGAGTTCTGTGATTCTGCTGCTGTTTTGTTCCTTCAGTTTTTCCTTTGTTCTTATATTCCACAGATGAGTGAAATCATTTGGTATTTCTCTTTCTCTGCTTGGCTTGTTTCACTGAGCAAAATACCCTCCAGCTCCATCCATGTTGCTGCAAATGGTTGGATTTGCCCTTTTCTTATGGCTGAGTAGTATTCCATTGTGTATATGTACCACATCTTCTTTATCCATTCATCTATCGATGGACATTTAGGTTGCTTCCAATTCTTGGCTATTGTAAATAGTGCTGCGATAAACATAGGGGTGCACTGATCTTTCTCATACTTGATTGCTGCATTCTTAGGGTAAATTCCTAGGAGTGCAATTCCTGGGTCAAATGGTAGGTCTGTTTTGAGCATTTTGATGTACCTCCATACTGCTTTCCACAATGGTTGAACTAACTTACATTCCCACCAGCAGTGTAGGAGGGTTCCCCTTTCTCCACAGCCTCGCCAACATTTGTTGTTGTTTGTCTTTTGGATGGCAGCCATCCTTACTGGTGTGAGGTGATACCTCATTGTAGTTTTAATTTGCATTTCTCTGATAATTAGCGATGTGGAGCATCTTTTCATGTGTCTGTTGGCCATCTGTATTTCTTTTTTGGAGAACCGTCTGTTCAGTTCCTTTGCCCATTTTTTAATTGGGTTATTTGTTTTTTGTTTGTTGAGGCGTGTGAGCTCTTTATATATTCTGGACGTCAAGCCTTTATCGGATGTGTCATTTTCAAATATATTCTCCCATACTGTAGGGTTTCTTTTTGTTCTATTGATGGTGTCTTTTGCTGTACAGAAGCTTTTCAGCTTAATATAGTCCCACTTGTTCATTTTTGCTGTTGTTTTCCTTGCCCGGGGAGATATGTTCAAGAAGAGGTCACTCATGTTTATGTCTAAGAGGTTTGTGCCTATGTTTTCTTCCAAGAGTTTAATGGTTTCATGACTTACATTCAGGTCTTTGATCCATTTTGAGTTTACTTTTGTATATGGGGTTAGACGATGGTCCAGTTTCATTCTCCTACATGTAGCTGTCCAGTTTTGCCAGCACCATCTGTTGAAGAGACTGTCATTTCGCCATTGTATGTCCATGGCTCCTTTATCAAATATTAATTGACCATATATGTCTGAGTTAATGTCTGGATTCTCTAGTCTGTTCCATTGGTCTGTGGCTCTGTTCTTGTGCCAGTACCAAATTGTCTTGATTACTATGGCTTTATAATAGAGCTTGAAGTTGGGGAGTGAGATCCCCCCTACTTTATTCTTCTTTCTCAGGATTGCTTTTGCTATTCGGGGTCTTTGGTGGTTCCATATGAATTTTTGAATTATTTGATCCAGTTCATTGAAGAATGTTGCTGGTAGTTTCATAGGGATTGCATCAAATCTGTATATTGCTTTGGGCAGGATGGCCATTTTGACGATATTAATTCTTCCTAGCCATGAGCATGGGATGCGTTTCCATCTGTTAGTGTCCCCTTTAATTTCTTTTAAGAGTGACTTGTAGTTTTCAGAATATAAGTCTTTCACTTCTTTGGTTAGGTTTATTCCTAGGTATTTTATTTTTTTTGATGCAATTGTGAATGGAGTTGTTTTCCTGATTTCTCTTTCTGTTGGTTCATTGTTGGTATATAGGAAAGCCACAGATTTCTGTGTGTTGATTTTGTATCCTGCAACTTTGCTGTATTTCGATATCAGTTCTAGTAGTTCTGGGGTGGAGTCTTTAGGGTTTTTTATGTACAGTATCATGTCATCTGCAAATAGTGACAGTTTGACTTCTTCTTTGCCAATCTGGATTCCTTGTATTTTTTTGTTTTGTCTGATTGCCGTGGCTAGGACCTCTAGTACAATGTTAAATAACAGTGGGGAGAGTGGGCATCCCTGTCTAGTTCCCGATCTCAGCGGAAATGCTTTCAGCTTCTCGCTGTTCAATATAATGTTGGCTGTGGGTTTTTCATAGATGGCCTTTATTATGTTGAGGTACTTGCCCTCTATTCCCATTTTGCTGAGAGTTTTTATCATGAATGGATGTTGAACTTTGTCAAATGCTTTTTCAGCATCTATGGAGATGATCATGTGGTTTTTGTCTTTCTTTTTGTTGATGTGGTGGATGATATTGATGGACTTTCGAATGTTGTGCCATCCTTGCATCCCTGGGATGAATCCCACTTGGTCATGGTGTACGATGGTTTTGATGTATTTTTGAATTTGGTTTGCTAAAATTTTGTTGAGTATTTTTGCGTCTACGTTCATCAGGGATATTGGTCTATAGTTTTCTTTTTTGGTGGTGTCTTTGCCTGGTTTTGGTATTAGGGTGATGTTAGCTTCATAGAATGAGTTTGGGAGTATCCCCTCCTCTTCTATTTCTTGGAAAACTTTAAGGAGAATGGGTATTATGTCTTCCCTGTATGTCTGATAAAATTCCGAGGTAAATCCATCTGGCCCGGGGGTTTTGTTCTTTGGTAGTGTTTTGATTACCGCTTCAATTTCGTTGCTGGTAATTGGTCTGTTTAGATTTTCTGTTTCTTTTTGCGTCAGTCTTGGAAGGTTGTATTTTTCTAGGAAGTTGTCCATTTCTCCTAGGTTTCCCAGCTTGTTAGCATATAGGTTTTCATAGTAGTCTCTAATAATTCTTTGTATTTCTGCGGGATCTGTTGTGATTTTTCCTTTCTCATTTCTGATACTGTTGATTTGTGTTGACTCTCTTTTCCTCTTAATAAGTCTGGCTAGAGGCTTATCTATTTTGTTTATTTTCTCGAAGAACCAGCTCTTGGTTTCATTGATTTTTGCTATTGTTTTATTCTTCTCAATTTTATTTATTTCTTCTCTGATCTTTATTATGTCCCTCCTTCTGCTGACCTTAGGCCTCATTTGTTCTTCTTTTTTCAATTTTGATAGTTGTGACATTAGACCGTTCATTTGGGATTGCTCTTCCTTTTTTAAATATGCTTGGAGTGCTATATACTTTCCTCTTAAGACTGCTTTTGCTGCGTCCCACAGAAGTTGGGGCTTAGTGTTGTTGTTGTCATTTGTTTCCATATATTGCTGGATCTCCATTTTGATTTGGTCATTGATCCATTGATTATTTAGGAGCGTGTTGTTTAGCCTCCATGTGTTTGTGAACCTTTTTGCTTTCTTTGAACAGTTTATTTCTAGTTTAATGCCTTTGTGGTCTGAAAAGTTGGTTGGTAGGATTTCAATCTTTTGGAATTTACTGAGGCTCTTTTTGTGTCCTAGTATGTGGTCTATTCTGGAGAATGTTCCATGTGCACTTGAGAAGAACGTGTATCCTGTTGCTTTTGGATGTAGAGTTCTGTAGATGTCTATTAGGTCCTTCTGTTCTAGTGTGTTGTTCAGTGCCTCTGTGTCCTTACTTATTTTCTGTCTGGTGGATCTGTCCTTTGGAGTGAGTGGTGTGTTGAAGTCTCCTAGAATGAATGCATTGCATTCTATTTCCTCCTTTAGTTCTGTTAATATTTGTTTCAGGTATGTTGGTGCTCCTGTATTGGGTGCATATATATTTATAATGGTTATATCCTCTTGATGGACTGAGCCCTTTATCATTATGTAATGTCCTTCTTTGTCTTTTGTTACTTTCTTTATTTTGAAGTCTGTTTTGTCTGATACCAGAATTGCAACACCTGCTTTCTTCTCTCTGTTGTTTGCTTGAAATATCTTTTTCCATCCCTTGACTTTAAGTCTGTGCGCGTCTTTGGGTTTGAGGTGAGTCTCTTGTAAGCAGCATATGGATGGATCTTGCTTTTTTATCCATTCTATTACTCTGTGTCTTTTGATTGGTGCATTCAGTCCATTTACATTTAGGGTGATTATTGAAAGGTATGAATTTATTGCCATTGCAGGCTTTAAGTTTGTGGTTACCAAAGGTTTAGGGTTAGCTTCTTTACTGTCTTACTGTCTAACTTAACTCGCTTGTTGAGCTATTATAAACACAATCTGATGATTCTTTATTTCTCTCCCTTCTTATTCCTCCTCCTCCCTTCTTCATATGTTGGGTGTTTTGTTGTGTGCTCTTTTTAGGAGTGCTCCCATCTAGAGCAGTCCCTGTAGGATGCCCTGTAGAGGTGGTTTGTGGGAGGCAAATTCCCTCAACTTTTGCTTGTCTGGGAATTGTTTAATCCCTCCTTCATATTTAAATGATATTCGTGCTGGATACAGTAGTCTTGGTTCGAGGCCCTTCTGTTTCATTGCATTAAGTATATCATGCCATTCTCTTCTGGCCTGTAGGGTTTCTGTTGAGAAGTCTGATGATAGCCTGATGGGTTTTCCTTTGTAGGTAACCTTTTTTTTCTCTCTGGCTGCTTGTAATACTTTGTCCTTGTCTTTGATCTTTGCCATTTTAATTATTATGTGTCTTGGTGTTGCCCTCCTTGGATCCCTTGTCATGGGAGTTCTGTGTACCTCTGTGGTCTGAGAGGCCATTTCTTCCCCTAGTTTGGGGAAATTTTCAGCAATTATTTCTTCAAAGACATTTTCTATCCCCTTTTCTCTCTCTACTTCTTCTGGAATGCCTATGATTCTTACATTATTTCTTTTATATTGATCACTCAGCTCTCTTAAAATTCTTTCATTCCTGGAGATCCTTTTATCTCTCTCTGCATCAGCTTCTCTGCGTTCCTGTTCTCTGTTTTCTAGTCCATTAATGGTCTCTTGCATCTCGTCCATTCTGTTTTGAAGTCCTTCCAGAGCTTGTTTTATTTCTGAATTCTCCTTCCTTAGTTCTTGCATATTTCTCTGCAAGTCCATCAGCATGGTTATGACTTTTGTTTTGAATTCTTTTTCAGGTAGACTGGCTAAATCTATCTCCCCAGATTCCTTCTCAGGGGAAGATGTAGCAGATGCCGAAGCTGTCTGGGTTAGTCTTGTCTGAATCATATTTTTTTGCCTTTTCATGTTGACAGGTGCTATTGACTGTCAGCTGGGAGGGCCAAAATTTTCACTTACTACTGGCCTTTCTTTACTGGGGCAACTGCGACCCCTAGTGGCTTGTGTTGGGTAGTTGCGTGTAGAGTGGGTCTTTGTGTCTTGCCTGGCCGGGAGGGAGAAATTTCCCTTTCTGTGGGCGGAATTTGTTTCAGGCTGCTTCTCTGCTTTCGCAGCGCCCGGTGGGGTGATGGATGGGGGGGCTGCTTGACTGTTTGCCTCCGTGAGGGGTCTCAGAGCTGTTCCCCAGGGGGTTAGTGCACCCGGTTTTCCCTGTAATTTCCAGCTGCTGTACTGTGACCTGGGTTGTTTCCGTCAAGCTGTTAAGTCCCTGTCCCTTTAAGACTTTCAAAAAGCCCCTGCTTTTCTTTGTCACAGGGGCATCAGCTTCGGTACCCGCTCTGAGGTCTTACCCCCTGTTCTCCCAGTATCCAGGGCCCCCTGGGCATATACTGTGTCTGCGCTCTGGCCCGGATGGCTGGGGCTGGGTGTTCGGCAGTCCTGGGCTCCGTCTCCCTCCCGCTCTGCCTATTGTTCTCCCGCCGGGAGCTGGGGGGAGGTGTGCTCGGGTCCCGCAGGGCCGGGGCTTGTATCTTACCCCTTTCACCAGTTGCTGGGTTCTCGCTGGTGTAGCTGCAGTCTGGCCACTGTCCTGCGTCTTCTGGTCTCTCTTTTAGGGCTAGTTGTGTTTGTTGTATTTTCAAAAGTATATATGTTTTTGGGAGGAGATTCCCACTGTCCTACTCACTCCGCCATGTTGGCTCCGCCCCCCTATGTGTTGCAAATTTAAAAAATTATTTTGAATAATTGATTAAATTTTTTTTACACTATTCTTAGTTTTGTGATTTTTGAATAATCCATTTGTTATTATTTTTGTGCTTTTTAAAATTTTAGTTTCATTTGTTTTTATATTGTATTTATAATTTTTTAATTATATTTTCCAAGAATTTGTCCATTTCCTCTAAATCATAAATTTTATAAAATTTTCATGTATCCTATTATTTTTTAACAAATGCTTAATTTCAGAAAAGTTTTAGGTTCACAGAAAAGTTGCAAAGGTAGTACAGAGTTCCCATACAGTCTACACCCGAGTATAGGCTTAGGGAAGTGGTTACGACAGAGCCTAAGAATAAACATGATTATTTCTTTCCTTCTAAGTTCTAATGATACTATCCAGGTGAGAGAAAGTATTTTAAATAAAACTTGAACATGCAGAACCAATGTATCCTTTTATCCCCTTGAGATTAGGAAAACGGCCCTTCATGGGAGGGGACTAGGGAGATCGAGTCTTTTTGAGGAGAGAAGTGAAAAGTTAAAAGTCAACACGGGGTCCTCCATGCTGTTCCTAATATGCAAACCAAGTCCTAGCAGAAGTATAAGACAGTTATACACCAGACTTCTACTCTGTACTAGGCTCTGGAGATATCAAGGAAGCAAAAGTAAATCTACCCTTCATTGAAGTGAGAAACTTTCCATTAGAAAAGGAAATTCTGTGGGCCTATGCAAAAGCAGAGAAGGCAAAGTCTTCCAAAAGATGAAGGGTGAAAACCAGGTCAGCGTTCCATAGGGATTCCGCCTTCTTCAAAGACAGAAAGGAATTGGAAAGACCTTTACAGTATTTTGTTGTGGAGGAACAGTGGTTTCTGTATTGTGGCTTTTGGCTTCTCATTGAGGTAGGAGGCAACAGTGTCTGGAAAGAATAAAGTGAGAGCTTTAGTGAACCAGAATGTGTTTTGAAGAGCTCCAGTAGGAAATAATCAAGAAGGGTAGATAAATGGGAATAACAGGATGATTTTTTTAAAAAGCCTGGTAGTGAACCTTCACAGTTACTGGATGTCAGACTGAGCCTAAAACCTTTAACCACTCAACCTCCAGCACTCCAAAGGCAGGAAACCAAAGAAATTAGGTTCCAGAACTTTCTGCTTGGCTGTCACCCTCAACCTGGAGCCCATTCATCTGGTTTCTCTTCACACCCCGTCTCCACACTTGTTCTCAGTATTTAAAACGCCTTCCAGAACTTTCAGCTGATGACCAAGACCTTGCACTTTCCTTCTCTAGGCAAATTTAAAGGGAGTGATGAGATAGAAAAAACACTGAAATAATTCATAGGAAATATCAATTATCCAGATTAGGCAGGGAAAAAAATGAGTTATTTTTAAAGGCAACAAGGGTGCTGGGGTAACTGGGAGAGTTGGAAGAAATGACAAATCAGTAAATGTGAGGACGTGGGAAGTTAGATAACAGTTTAGGGTCAGAAAAGAGAATTTCAGATTTTGCCATAATAGAGTGAAATCACTTTCACATGATGACAAAAATCCACAGTGTGGTCATTAGTATCAGTTTTTAGAGTTGTTCTCAGGTTAAGGTTATTAAAATTGTTTTCAAAGGACTTCAGAACTAGAGTGTTGGGTAACCAACAGTGATTCAGATAATTTTATGAGTCTCCAGCCCCAACTGAAGAATGTTAAATGACTGTAATAATCAACCCAAAATACAGAACTGGTCCACATATATACTACAGACAGCAGAAGGGTGTGTGTGTGTGAAAAAAGAGAGAGAGGAGAGAATATAAATTAATATAGTGCAAAGAGCAGTATCACACATTTTCTAAATTTAATAACCTCTTCCTCTTCCTCCTAATATCATGGTATTTGCCATATGTCAGAGTCTGTGTAAAAAAATCCCCAGCCATCTTTGGAAAGCTGATAGTTTTTGTGATCCATTGGTCTAGTGGTGAATATAGCTTTAGAAGAAGAAACTGGCATGCCCAGAGAAGACCAATGAAAAGGTTTTTTGTGTGTTCAAAACAGGTGAAATTCTTGTAAACTGAATAGACTTCTAGAGGCAGTCTCAGGCAGTTGATATCTGACAAATATTTTAGCTCTTCTTAGATAAAGAAATAAAAGGCACAGCAAAGTAAACGGTTTTCCTAAGTAAAAATGCCAACCCAGGAATCTCTGTTCTCTCATCTTTAACCAGAAGAGAAAGCCATCCTTTGAATTCTGGAATTAGTCTTTGTGACAACTGTGTCAGATGTGAAAACCCATCCCTCTCTCTCCTTACCCATCACTGATTTCTAGGATCACTGAGACAGGCCAAATGCCAGAGAAACACCTACTGTCAGAGGTGGAAGGGCAAGAGGTGGTGATGGCATCTGTGCTTCTCTTCACTTTGCTTCCTCTGTTTTGTTTTCCTTTAAATGGATTTTTCCTTGGTGTTTCCAATCCCTAAGCTTCTTGCCCGTGAAAATTAGATTCTGTTATCTATGCAAAGTAAACATACGATTATGTATAAAGGGGGATAATCCACTAGGTTCTTCATGAAAAACTCCACAAAACCTTGTGGGTATACAAAGAAACTCCATTCTTTCATTTATGAATGACTGAAACATGCCCAGGTGAGCTAGAATATGGAACTGGAACCGATAAGAATCTCCCAGGTACCTAGAGCAACAAATCACAGTGCTTTCTGAACAATATGTCATGAGAATAAGGATATTACTGTAAGACTTCTTTAGGTGTACATGGTAGAGATGATCAACTCCAGTTACCCTGACCATTACAGTATTATGGAGTCTCATATCTACATAGCTGCCTTGTCAAAATTAATACTTTTATGATTCTGTTGAGGGAAATATGCACTTACTTTGATAGTCATGATTTTCAGTGGTTAGAAACATATGAATTAAGCAAGACTGAACTTATACATGAATCCAACTTTTGAAACACTAAACCTTTGTTTCAATAGCGGCTTCTTCCTCGATCTCTCTCTTGAAATAACATTGACTTAGGTTGATTATTAATGTAGTCACTATTCATTTAGAGAAATAGAAAAATATCAAATCACATTAAGAGGAAATTAAAAATCACCCTTATTTGTGCCATGACAATTTAATAATAAACTATAACCAGTTTAAAAGTTTACCTATAAAAATGATTGTTTTTTACATAACATTTTATCACAAGAATTCCCTACTATCCTACTTAATAAATAATAGTTTATTTAACCATGCTCTCTTGTTCAGCATTTAGGCTGTTTTCAATTTCTATATATTATAAATAAAGTTACACTGAAATGCTTGTCCATGTTTTAGCAGATAGTTAACATGTAGTCTAGAATTGAAACCACTGAATCAAATGATGTATATTTTTTTAAGCCTTCAATATAAATTCCTTCCAGAAAGGTAAGAATAAAGGAATTTGTATTTCCTTGCAAATTAAAATCATAAGGAGATATCATTTCACACCAGTTAGGATGGCTAACATCCAAAAGACAGGAAACAATAAATCCTGGCAAGGGTGTGGAGAAAGGAGAACCATCCTACTCTGTTGTTGGGGATGTAAATTAGTTCAACCATTGTGGAAATCAATAAGGAGCATCCTCAAAAAACTAATAGAAATACCATCTGATCCAGTATTTCCACTCCTAGGAATCTACCCAAAGAAACAAGATCCCTGATTCAAAAAGACATATGCACCCCTATGTTCATTGCAGCACTATTTACAATAGCCAAGATATGGAAGCAACCTAAGTGTCCATCAGTAAATGAATGGATAAAGAAGATGTGGTACATATACACAGTGGAATATTATTCAGCCATAAGAAGGAATCAAATCCTACCATTTGCAACAACATGGACGGAGCTAGAGGGTATTATGCTCAGTGAAATGAGCCAGGCAGAAAAAGACAAGTATCAAATGATTTCACTCACTTGTGGAGTTTAACAATGAAGCAAAACTGAAGGAACAAAACAGCAGAAGATTCACAGACTCCAAGAAGGAGCTAGAGGTTACCAAAGGGAAGGGGTTGGGGAGGGTGGGTGGGAAGGGAGGGAGAAGGGGATTAAGGGGCATTATAATTAGCACACATAATGCAGAGGGGGACACGGGGAAGGCAGTATAGCACAGAGAAGACAAGTAATGACCCTATAGCATCTTACTATACTGAAGCACAGTGATTGCAGTGGCGTTGGGTAGGACTTGATAATATGGGTGAATGTTGAAAACACAGTGTTGCTCATGTGAAACCATAAGACTGTATATCAATGATACCCTAATTAAAAAAAATAATAATAATAATTTGTATTTCCTTTCACCCTGACAGCACTGAGTTCTATATTTCAGAAACTTCTATAGTTTGGTAAGTGAAAAATATTCCCCTTAATTGAATTAATCTGCAAAGATTTTATTATTATGTTGAATTTTTTAGGCTTATTGTCAATTTGCTTATTTTATTTCATGAGTTGTGTGTGTTGTCACTATGATTAGATTTAGTCTATTCCATATTATTTTGCACAAATGCTTGGCTTCTTCTGACTTCCAAATACTTTCTCCAGTTTTTGGCTTTCTTAATTATGCTTATGTATTTATTGCATTTGGAATTCTACTCACTTGTAATCAAATATACTGAAAATTTTATTTGGGGTTCTCTACTTTTGTCATCTCTATGTGAAATTAGATAAATATTTCTAAAATTTTCTCCTAAGAGTTTTGTTACTTGAAATTTTTCATTTAGTTTTGTTATGTATTTAGAAAGTGCCCTAATGCTTTCCGTTATTATATATTATTCACATGGACCAGCTGAAATGGATTTGTACCTTGCATACTAAAACAAAATTAAGCATAATTCATTTTCTTAATTACAAAAGTAAATTTTTAAGATCATAACTCTAATATGGACAAACAAAATGCTTCACAAGTCTTAAAAACATATTTGAAGAAATGTAGTATATGAATTAATTAAAAGTGGGTACGAGGAAAAAGAGATGATGTCAATTTAAAACAGTTACATTAGAGAAATAGCTACATCGTTCTTCAACAATAATAATAATATGTAGGTATTGTCTATTACCTTATCAGTCTCTCACTTGTCCAAATTTTTATTGCTACTTCAGGATACAAGTCCATTCACGTTAAGAATATGTGCTGCCCACATAGGAAAAAAGGAACAACCTGCCCTTCATCTGTTTATTATTGCAAGAAAGAAACATTTTCCAGGCCTATTGACACTGAAAACTCTTTCAAAAGGAGCAATAAGTGGCTTTCTGAGTTTGGAGCTTCATTCCACATGCTTTCTCAAATGTCCTGGGTCTAAAGAGCTGAAAGCAATTACAAAATATTGTTCATGTCCAGGAGAATAGAGAGCAGGACTGAGTCTTATCTGGGTATGGTATACAATGAATAATTCAGTGGACTATCTGATGTAAGTTAAAATCTGTCCTTTCTTCAAACTTAGCAATGAAGGGCACATACTCAGTGGAGCTAGTCACTTTCTCATCCACAGCAAGCATGGAGTAATTTTTATTAAGCTCTACCTAGTGCAACTTCCATGAAACATACACAACACCACTGCAAAAACAAGAAAACGAGAAACACAAATGAAGATAATTACTCATTTCTGTATTCTTCACAGAGCTTAGAGCATTGTGTTCTATAAGTAGAAAATTTTCTATATGAATTTTGGTAGGATAAATAAATGATTATTGAACTATATTACTAGATTGCATTATGAAAATATCATCAACCAATTTTAAACATTTGGTTTTAGCTATATAAGACTGCTTTTGTTTATTGTTTTCTTATTCAACACATTATTAAGAGTATTTTCCCTACTATCCCATTTAATAAATGGCATTCTATTTAATCATATTTTATTATGGGGCATTTAGAGTTTCTAAATTCTGTGTATTATAAATAAGGTAAATCTGGTTTTTTTATCATCCAAAAGTAAATTATAAACTTTATAGAATAATGTAGAAAAATCTTCTAAAAAATTTCAATTGTTTTCAAGCCTATTTATTTACTCATATCACTATTTTGACTTTGTCTAAATTGAGTTTGTCAAATGAATTTTATCCAAGGTCAACTCTCATTCAGGCATAGAAATAAAGGAAAAAGACAATTACTATTAAAACTTTCTAAGGACCATAATTGACTTGCTTCGGTTGTAAATTGGTTTAAATCATTATCAAGCTAAGTGACTCAGATTAATCAATATTAACTATTTCTTCAAGAGAGGATGTAAACCAATATTACAGATATTACGAGATATCACAGATTTCAATCAAGAATCTGTGTGCCTATGTATATATGGAAAGTGCATCATCATTTGCTTGAACTAGTGGAAAAACAATATACTTTCAAAAATCTCTCCCCCTCTTTTTCTGCAGGTGAAGAAAGCTAAGTGTTGCAAAGTCACTTATCAAAATATTGCGATTAGAAAATTTAAACACTATAAAACAATTTTCTATGCAGAAATGAATGATCAACTTTTTAGAATAATCTAGAACTACCTTAATTCCTGTTTGACATTTCTATTTTATGTTCATTCTTTTTATATACAAGCCTTACAGCTGCCTGGAACTGCCCAAGAAAGGAGCTGAGAGTTGGGAGAGAGTCCATGGAAGCCTGGACTATGTTTCTCTTATGCAATCTTTCATTCCCCATCATTCCGTTGCATCTTTCTACAGCTTGTTTACTTGAATGCATCCTTCATTTGGTTGAGGCCTTTTTGAATGTGTTCCTTTCTCTATCCCATTTGCCTGGTACAATGTCTGGTTACAGTAGCTGTTCCCTTACGTAGTGGACTGAACAAAAGGTAGGAAGGACAGGCAGAAGGAGGGATGGAAGGAAGGAAGAACCAGTCTGGTGGACATCTTACCTTCTTACAACTAGCTCATTAAAAGTAACTGTTATTTTTATCACACAAAGAGTAAGAGACCGATTGAAGAAAATACCATCTTCACCAGCTATCAAACTCAATCTTCCAACTCCAGGGTTATCATTTGGTTTAGAATTTGGGAACTCCTGGGCAGTAGACATAATGATATTTAAATGAAAGATTTAAAACTGCATCCTAGAGCATTTCAGTCAGTACTGTTTCATTCACAATCCTGGAAGGCAGGGAATGATACCACTTGACAATATAATTTACAATAGGTTATCAGTTATAGAGTATATTTTATGCTAGTTATTTACATACACATCCTTTTATATACACACAAACTTGTATGTAATATATACAAGTTACCTTTTTAGAAATGTTTTAGCAGATGAAAAAAGATTATTTTTAAAGCTGTAATTAAAGTGAATGGATATTCAAATAGCAATTTTGAAATAAGACATTATTTAATGTCATTGTAAAATGACAAGGGACTGATCTTGAACCAATAGGCGTTTGACATCTATTAGTAGGGGCATCTATAAACTGAGAAGTGTTCATTTTTTGCTTTTGTTATCACGATGAGAAAACTGACCTAGAAGGACATGAGCCATCAACTATCCTAGACGAAGACTGGCTGGAAACACACTTCACTTGGGAAAGTGCAGCAAGCCCACGTGTGCAACACAAGGCCCACGTTTTAAAGGAAATATCTTGAGCTTTCTCCTTTTCCGCTCTTCTCCTCCTTTCAACACCACTTCGGAAAAAGATAAATTTTCAATGCATGTGCTCTGATAGATCAGAATGTTTAAAAGAAGTAAAATCCTGCACTTGAAAGCCTATTTCCCAAAAAATGAAGATGTTGTCATTGAAGTGGACCAACACAGACATCAAAGTGTGAAGTGTAAAATAGAAATACATGTACAACAGAAATGAGAATTCTGGATGTCTTACCAATTCACAGTTCTTACCTCAAAGTTGAAGCTTGAACATACATTCTTGGTTATATGTATTACTGACATAGAATCTATTCTACAATTGATAAGCTGGCATAAGCTATACTGTGAAATGACTATTTTCCATATAAGAGTAGGAAAATGGAAAAAGTAACTAATTATTTACCTAATGCAAATGGTGCTCTCTCCTTCACTTGCCATTTGCATGTGGGTTATTCTTGAGGAAAACATTTTGGTAATCATGTTCCATTCTCCATTTTCTCTAATCTTACAGAAAATGCAAGTTAGGGATCTTCCAGAAGGATTTCTTATTCCATTCTCTTGTACCATTTAACTGCCATCAAGTTACTTTTTTATAAA
The DNA here is from genome assembly GCF_030020395.1 of Manis pentadactyla. Taxonomy (NCBI): domain Eukaryota; kingdom Metazoa; phylum Chordata; class Mammalia; order Pholidota; family Manidae; genus Manis; species Manis pentadactyla. The sequence continues at coordinate 59,590,061 of NC_080034.1, forward strand.
TGTTTTAGCAGATGAAAAAAGATTATTTTTTAAACTATAATTAAAATTAAGTATGTCACTTACATTTGTCTTCTTTGCTGTGATAATACCACTGAAAGCTATTACAATATGACAAAGTTATACTTTTGCATTGCTCAGTTTTTGCTTTTTAAAATCTCTTTTCCTGAACCATAAAGGGGAAAATTATCCATTGAGTTGTCAGTACTTTTTTTTCTTGTGAGTTTAATAAAAATATTTGACCTGGTCAGTAGGGCACAGGTGAGAGCAGTGAATAAAAGAAGTTTACATTTTATCTTAAACCAAGAAAATACAGTATTTAGAGGTATTTGTATTGCACATAGCCATCGTGAATTCCCGATATTAAAAATTAATTCATAAAACAGGTAAAACAGAATTCTTATTTCTACTGCCTCAAAAAAAAAGGTGGAGGTTTTTCCACTTTACAAAATAGTCAACAGTTCTTTTCTATCTCCATTTCCCCTAATAAATGTGACGTTTGATTTGATTTGTAAAACTCCCATGTATCAACAATGCCACATTGGCCCGCACATACACTCTACAGGCATGGCAGACCTGAAGCTCAGTTGGGCTGTTTTTCAGGAATAACTGTGTCATAGGAACTCATAAAGCAACTTTAAAATACCATCTTTGCACTTTGTATTTTCAATAATTTTTTTAAAAGCAGCAATCAAATCATTTTCTTAGCACCTTTCCACTGATCAGGCATTCTAGCCTCCAATCTGTTCAGTAACTCTCTGTGGAATTATTTTTCTCCCCATTTTCTGGATAAGGATCTCAGGCCTCTGCTCTAGGTGACCTAAGGGTGGAGACTTGGACCTGATTGCTGGACTGCCGGCCCAGGGCACTCTCCAGTCTACCAACATTGTCTCATGTCACATAACACTTGGGAGTTTAAAAAAATCCCAGAAATTATATCAGAGGTAAGTCAAGAAATGGTTATAACTGTCTCTTCAGAATTGTTAAATGTGGTTATTTGTCATCACCCTTGTACTTATGGACCAAGTTTATCCCACTTCTGAAGTCAAACCAATAGATATTGGCATTTATGAAGTTCTCTACTCCGGACACAGTATGTTTTGACCTTGTACTCTTCCTGAGTCATCTTATGGAAGCATCTGATGACCTGCCTGGTTGGGAAAAACATATCTTTCCAATGCTTTAACTCAAATGAATGACATTAATAAGACAATAAACACATAAATAAGTAGATGATTGATTGATAGATAAAATCAGCATTTAACTTCCAAAAAAAGATGAATGTATCCATCAAAACATGAAGACTATAAAGAAATTACAGATTTAAAAAGGTGACACCAAATGCCTATTCAGAGCAATTAACTCATATTAGTAAACAGGTTAGATTTTCTTCCCACTTACAACCACTTGCAAAATATTTCTAGGGAATCACATTTATTTTTAGCATAAACTTCTTCAGACTATATTGTAAGCACAAACTAGATCAGTGTCTCTCACCTGGGGCAACTTTGCTCTGCAGAGGGCATTTTGCATTGTCCAGAGACATTTTTGATTGTCACCACTGCGTGATGGGGTGCTGCTGGCATCTAGTGGGTAGAGGCCAGGGACGCTGCTACGATGCCCAGAAAAATCCCCATGACAGAGAATCTTCTGGCCTGAAGTGTCAACAAGGCTGAGGCTGAGAGATTCTGCTTTAGAGAACACATTTGGAATGTCATACAAAAGGCAGTACGAGAAAACACTCAGCAACTGTGTGATAGCAGACACTAATGTTGGTGGGAATGAAATGGAGGCAAATGGAAAGGCCCAGGACACAATTAAACTCTGTGTCATAACAGTTTGATGCCAGTTTCCTATGAAGCTCAGGTCACGAAGCACTGTTTTTGCTGGGCAGTGTGGCCAAATTGCCTTCCTGAGCTCCCGCTGTTTCTCCAAAATGAGCATTGGATACATTTCTGACAAACGGAAGCTCACAGAGACTATACCCCAGCTCAGGAGGTGCTCTGCCAGTGAAGCCTCCCCCTCGGAATGTTCTCCCATGCACAGTGATGTCTGAGGTCGAAGCAGGACTCTTCCAGGTCTTCCTGACTTGCTCCTGTCTGTCTCCTTCTCACAGAGCTTTCCTGGTTGTCCTTCTTACCTCCTCCATGGAGGCAACTGCCTTCATTTTCCTCTGACCTCACCTAAGCACAGAAGGAAAGCATTTGCACTCTACATTCCTTGTGATTTGCTCTTCCCATGCCATTCGCCAAGTACCCCTTTTTCTTGTGCTCATGTATTTAAGAGGGAGCAGAATGATTATGACATGTGTCCCCATTATTCTAAGACTCCTGCTCTTCTACCCCTCTGCAATCATCCTCTGTGTGTGGTAACTCACAGATGGTTGCCCTAGCACACTTTTTTCCCCTTCTGAGTAATCTTAGCTTGATTTAATCATTTCACACTGTTATACAAGCAAGCCAGTTTGGTTCTGTTTTCTTTGAACTGGATGCTCTGACCCAATAAACACTTGCCGAGCTCTATTTAACTGCCTTTAAAGTCATAATATGGGCTCTGAAGCTCCAAAGGTTACCTAGAAGAGTTCAAGTGTGTAATTCTTCAGGAAGTGTACAATTTCTTTGGTTTCAAGTTTAGAAAAACAGCGATTTGTCATGTTTCATATTACTAAACTGATAGACCTAACTCATGTGGTTTGTGTCTAAGCTACACTGTAAAAAGGAAGTAAAATGTCAAGCTGTTTATTTCTGCATGATTTTCTTATCTCAAAAGAGCACTGAGTTTGCTTAGTCAGATCTGTGTTCAATAACATCAGCAGAATTCCTTTGCCGGTCGCTACTCTCTTTCCAAAAATGACAAATTCTGGGAAGGGAAGAGTTAAACGTTTTGACAGTTACGTCAAAACAAAATAAAAGGTAACAGTGAAGAACAGCAGCTCTCTATACCTGTGATGAGATAAAGAATCTATTCTCCTGATCACATCTCACATGCCACCTTCTTCTAAACGCTGTTTCATTAAAGATGAAAGGCAAAGATAGGAAGCTCCAGAGAAGACACCTAGAAAAAAATTCTTCCTTCCTGATCAGAAGCTTTCACTCAGTGACAAGAAGAAACCCTGTCTGCTGATGTCAGCAAAGCAATTTTGAGCTCTGTATACTCTCTCCATCGTGAGATATCTGATTCAAGTCCTTTGAATAAAAGTAAACAGAACAGCCAAAGGTTTTTATTTTACTTTAGAGACCTTCAGCTTCTTTCAAAGTCAGAAAGTTGTACTTCTTAGAGCTTTGGAAATTGATGTGTCTTTCTTAAAATTAGCTATCAGAATGAAGCAGTGCAAATCACTGATGTTTATTACGTGCCCAGAAAGGCCACATTGCTGACACCATACTCTGGGCAGTCACCCTTTTACGCACACAAATGACATAAAACAGACCGTGCTCATTCTGTACACAAATTGAATTCTGAGTGAAGTTAGTTTGGGGAAAACTTCTCATAAATATATTTATTATTTATATAGCTTATATAAAGTGATTTCCTCAGCTTAAAACTTCTTGGACACATGTTTAAAACATTCACTGGGCAATTAATCATCAACTCCTTGAGGACATTTTGGCAATTGCTACCTTGGACTTTTATTTAATTTTTCTTTGCTTTTTTTTGAAGTTTTGAGTTTTTGTAGCTTGACTGTTGAATAAATTGTGATCTCTTCATTCATTTCATACACTTTTTTTTTGTCCCGTCCAGCGGGACCTAGTTATTTGTGGGGACGAGGGGGATCCGACCTGAAAGAAAATGGGGGCGAGAGAAGAGCGAAGGCAAGACAGTATTCTGATCAAGCCCTCAAATTTTATTGTAAGACGGGGGTAGATATACACTAGTGTTCAGGGGCGGAGTGTACCATAGGATACTTGTAAGCAGGGGATTGGCTGCAGGCGCAGCGAGTTACATTCTGATTGGTATATGATAATGGGGAAGGAGGGGGAGAAGAGTATCTCTTGGCGCGCGCGGGTTTCCTTGTTGGCGCGCGCGGGCTCGCAGCTAATCTTCAGGAAGTGAAGCAGGAACCTCATGAACTGTGGCCATCTTGTTGTCTTTGTGTGGCTCCCAACATCTCCTCCCTTTCTATTTATTTCAGAAAGGTGGGCCTTAATCGAGTGAGGGAATAGAGGCCTGGCTCCTCCAGCAGGGTAACATTTTGCAAATGCTCTCGGTATCTTTTAGGGAGGAGAGGCAGAGCTGAAAGCCAAATTGATCTTAATATATCAAGGCTTTATGTACATATGGATACCAACCTCTATGCAAGCCAGGCGTATTCTCAGGGAGGACCAGAGAGGTTCTAGGAAGAACCCTCCCTTGCGGTACTTTGTCTCGCACTCATCTCGATGCCCATACCCTCATAGTTAGGGGTATGTCTGGTTCTGGCTGACCAGCATATGGGCCACATTAAGTACGGTGCCAGAATCGATGGTACCATGGTTGAGGCGCCTGTAAAGTTGAGAACTGGAGACCGGGAGCATTGGTTGGTTCGGTGTAAGACTCTTCATCACAGGCTGTAAGTCTGTGATAATGAACAGCAACCGCTGGCTTGACGAGCTGGTCAACTTGCTCTCGAATAAAAACTGTCAGTTTTCTTGAGGCCCAAGGGCCAAGAGACACTAAAAGGAAGAATCCTGCCAAGGGTCCAAGGATGGTGGGGATCAGAGTAGTTAACCAAGGGGTGGCAGAGGTCCAGTTTTTATACCAGGCCTCATCCTTTTCTCTTTGTTTTTGCCTGGCTTCTAGGTTTTTCTTAACTTTATCAATGCTATCTTGCACTAACCCTGTTTTGTCTTTATAGAAGCAACATTCTTCTTTAAGAGCAGCGCAGAGGCCTCCTTCTTTCAGGAAAAGGAGGTCTAACCCTCGGCGATTTTGGAGCACTACCTCAGAGAGAGAGACAACAGATTCTTTCAGGCTGTCTAAACCTTCTTGCAGATTTTGTATGTCTTTATCAATAGCCTGACTAAGAGCATAATATTGTTGTTTAGAAGTAATTATGGAGGCAATGCCTGTTCCAGCCCCAGCTGCTCCTAATCCTAATATTACAGATAAGGTAATGGCGGTTACTGGCTCACGCTTAGTGCGAGTAGAGCCCGAGTAATATGGAAGGAGGTCTTCGGTGGGATGTATGGAAATCTTGGGCATGAGCATGACTAAAACACAATATTCATTGTTAGATATTAGCAAGCGCGGGTTAACAGAGGGCGTTATGCCAAAGGAGCAAGCAAAATAAGTACCGTTGGGCGCGACAAGGAATTCATAGGACAGCGGGGGTGAGAAGGAGCTGTTACAAATGGGTATTAGCTGAGGGGGTAGACGCAAGATGGGGCTATGTATACAGAGGCCTATTCCCGAAAGCTGCGTCAATGTGAGACCCGGAGAGGTCTCTGAAAAACGGGAGGGGTCTGACCAGCGAGTCTTGCTGGAGTCATTGGTAAGTATGAGGTCTGCTGAGGTGTTTACTAAAACTGCTATCCCTTCGTAAAACGGGGGAACGGGGGAGAAACATAACCAGCACTCGCTATATCCAGTGGAGTTAAGGGATTCTGCAGTCACATTAGCTAGGCCTTTAAGGATTTCGCCTGTAGAGGGTAAAACTGGGGGGAGCAAGGCCTGGAAAACAGTACTAGTAGACAGGGGAGAAGGGTTAGAAGGTCTTGGGTCTCTTGCCTTAGGGGCAATAGGGCCAAGGACAACGTGCTTGTTGGCGTTTGGAATGGATCGAATTAATTTGATTTTAAAAGTGAGCCCAGGGTCCTTTCCTGAAACATAAAGCCTTAGCCCCCATTCATGTCCCCTGAGCCATCCATCAATAGGGGCCCTTTTTCCCTTGTCAGTAAAGGCAATGGAGAGCGGTGTACATCGCCCCCTTGTGGATTGGGTGCTTTGACATTCTGGGGTAACAGTTGAGTTAGGCTTGGGATTCCAAGCCCTACTTACAGTTATATAATCCCAGGTGGAGCTAGGCTTCCAACTAGCATCTCCTGTAGTCTCACACCCCCAGGAGTCACAGAAATAGGAGTCTCTATATCCACATTTATAGTTAAGGGCTCGATCTCTATGAGCTCCCGGGCAAACATAAAATTCTGTTTCTCTGAGGTAGGTTCTCCTAGGGGTGTTGTTACACCCAGGAGAGGTGGTAGATTGTCCCTCAGGGTAGGTCTCAGGGGAGGTGGAAAAAGGAAAGTAAATGTCTGGGGTCCCCCAGGCCGCAGAAGCTCCAGCGGCCAAGTCACAGAGGTCAGGGGCAAGAACAGGCCATGGGGGGGAACTTGCTAAGGTAGAAGAACTGAAAACGACGTCTCCTGCTTCACTGGTGACTGTCCAGGTGAAATTGAAAATCTGATGGGTCCAAACGGGGCGAAAGGTCATGACGAGGGTCAATAGTGTACATATCTTCATTTTTGCCTCCTGAAAATAAACAGAAAGGGAAGGCTTCTCAGGGGTTAATATGCCCTGGACTGGAATTATTATTGTTTTTGCCTCTATCTGTGTCTAGAAGTTTAATGAGCCTATCTGGGAGCCATCGGGCATTTTGTGCCTTAGCATCATATATACAAGCATGTCCTTTCCCCCATATGAGCACAGGGTCAGGCCCGTGCCATGTGTTGGTCATCGGATCTCTCCACATAGCCTGTGCATAATTATCTGCCGTGGAGGGATGCCAAAGGCGATCAGCAGCGGTTTTACCCGCGGAGTCATAAGTAAGGAAATTAAGAACAAACAGTGCATGATTTAGGAGTGTCTTTGCATTACCTGTTTTCGGATAGAGTACTTCTCCCCCCGACTGAAGTTTGAATAACATGTTTTTAAGGGTTAAGTGGGCTCTTTCAACAATGCCTTGGCCTTGGGGATTATAGGGAATTCCTGTTATGTGCTTAATACCTAACTGCGCACAGAACTGTTTAAAGCTAGAGCTGGCGTATCCAGGCCCATTGTCAGTTTTTAAGATTTTAGGTGGTGGTAGATATGCCAGGCATGAGAGAACATGGGTAATAACATTTTTAGTTGCCTCTCCCGTTTGCAAGGATGCACATAGGAAACCACTACATGTGTCAATAGACACATGGATATATTTTAATTTACCAAAAGAAGGGTAATGAGTGACATCCATTTGCCATATCTCTCCTGGAACTAACCCCCGGGGGTTGATTCCGTTATGAGGCTCTGGGAGGAGAGTTAGACATCCTTGACATTGCCGAACTATTTGGCGGGCTTGTTCTCGGGTGATTGAAAATTTGAGTCTAAGAGTGTGAGCATTGAGATGATGTAGTTCATGAGCCCGTTGGGCTGCAGCCAAGGGTGAGTCTGACGTGACAGAGGCTACTAATTGAGTCGCCAGATCAACTCTGTCATTGCCTTTGGCAAGCGGCCCTGGAAGGCCAGTGTGAGCGCGTATGTGCCCGATGAAAAAAGGGGCATCGCGGTTTAGAATTAATTTTTGCAATTTTGCGAATAGGGGGGAAGCATTTGTAGAGGGACGTATGTAAGGCACTGTCTCTAATAGGGGAACAGAGGTTGCTACATAGGCACTGTCAGTGTAAAGGTTAAAGGGGGCATCTATTAAAAGCTCAAAAACTTTGATTATTGCAGTTAGTTCAACAAGTTGTGCAGAAGAGAGGTCTGTCTGTATTCGAGTAACTTGCCCATTAATACTGAAAGCGGCTATACCTGAGGAGGACCCATCAGAGAACACCATTACGGCCCCAGCAATTGGCGTGGTTTTAGTCCTCTTGGGAAAGACAACCGGGGTCTTTTGAAGGAACTGGACTAATCTGTCTGCAGGGTAATGATTGTCTATTGTCCCCTGGAAGGAGGTGCAGCTAATTGCCCAATCATCATCATGTTGAATAAGCCATTGTAATTGAGATGTATTGTATGGGAGGGTTATAACTTCAGGGTCTCTCCCAAACAACTTGAGAGCTGCCTCTCGGCCTAAACGTAAGAGGGCAGCAACTAATTGAGGATAGGTAGCTAAGACTCTAGGGGGGGAGGCTGGCAAATGAACCCAAAATAGTGGATGGTTTTGCCAAAGGACTCCTGTAGGGGAGAAGGGGGTAGGGAAAATGAGCAGCCACAAACTTAGATGTGGAGAGAAGTAGCTAATGGTCTGTTCAGAAATAGCCCGCTCTACAATGGTTAATGCCCTTTGTGCTTCTGATGAAAGCGAGCGGGGGGAGGAAGGATCAGGGTCTCCACGTAGGACATCAAACAAGGGCTTTAACTCTCCGGTGGTCAGCTTTAAATAAGGCCTGAGCCAGTTGATGTCTCCTAGCAGACGCTGAAAATCATTAAGAGTGTTTAAGGAGCTTCTCTTTAACTGAATTTTTTGAGTGAGGATTTTATTAGAAAATAATTCAAAGCCTAAAAAAAGTTGGGGGGGGTGGACCTGGACTTTTTCTGGGGAAATTTGTAGTCCTCGATCTCGGAGGGCAGTGACTAGCTGTTGACTGGCCGCATAGAGCTGTTGCTGGTCAGGACCGGCAAGAAGAATATCATCCATATAATGGATAATATACAAAGTGGGGAAGAGCAACCTAAAGGGGTCTATAGTCTGGGCTACAAACTTTTGGCAAAGAGTGGGGCTGTTGGCCATTCCTTGTGGGAGAACTCTCCACTGAAACCGGGGAGAAGGCCCTACACAATTGGTAATGGGTATACTAAAGGCAAAACGTTTGCAATCATCAGGATGCAAAGGTATGGAGAAAAAACAATCTTTTAGATCAATTACTAATTTGACATACCCTTTAGGGATGGCTATTGGAGAGGGAATTCCCGGTTGTAATGCGCCCATAGAGACCATAGTCTTATTAACCGCCCTGAGGTCTTGTAGGAGCCTCCACTTGCCTGATTTCTTTTGGATTACAAAGATTGGGGTGTTCCAAGGGGATGTAGAAGGTTCAATATGTCCAGCAGCCAGCTGTTCCTGCACTAACTCTATGGCTGCATTTAATTTTGTAGTGGTAAGGGGCCATTGATCGATCCAGACAGGAACATTACTTTTCCAAGTAATCTTGTCTGCCTGGAGTGCAGGAGGAGCAACGGCCCTTACGAAAAATGTTTTTCAAACCCTAAACCCGAGCGGTCTATCTTAGGCGTGGCCAGTATCGGGTTGGGATCTCCCTGTTTTAGTTTGCCCAACCCCTGACCAGGGAGGTAACCCTGTGAAAGCATCTGCTGTGTTACAACTTCATTAGGGCTACACATGATGACCTTCATTTGAGAAAGGATATCTCTTCCCCAAAGATTTACCGGCAACCCAGGAACTACGAAGGGTTGAATGAATCCGGTATTTCCTTCTTCATCTTCCCAGTTTAATAACTGTGAGCTCTGTAAGGTGTTTCTTGACTGCCCAATTCCTTGTAGATGGGTCAAAGAAGCGTGTAAGGGCCAGCTGGAGGGCCATGAAGCCTGAGATATGACCGTAGAGTCGGCCCCCGAATCTAAAATTCCTTCAAATACTTTTCCTTGGATCTTAAGTTTAAGAGTGGGGCGTTCTTTAGTAATAGCTTGGATCCAATATAAGTCTGAAGAACCTGGGGTAGAGGAGCCTCGCTGCTTATGAATAGCAGGGTGAGATGTACTTAAAGGGAGGGGGAGCGCCTGCGCAAGGCGCTGACCTTTCATAATGCTGACAGGGCACTGGGGGGCACTAGCAAGAATTTTTATTTCTCCAGTATAGTCATTGTCAACTAAGGAAGGGTGGACAATAAGGCCGTTTATTGTGGTGGAAGCTCGCCCTAAAATTAGAAAATAAGTATCTTTGGGAGGTGGGCCATAAATTCCTGTGGAAATAATTGTAATTCCCTCTTCAGGCGTTAATATTGTTGAGGAGGAGGCACAGAGGTCAAGTCCTGCACTCCCGGGTGTGGCCCGATAGAGGGCGGGAGCGCTACAGCTAGGCTGTTCCCCGAGGCCGGCTGAAATGGAATTGGCTGGGGGGCCCGGGGCTGGCCCCTCAGCCCGTTTCCCTGAAAAGGGGGGGTGAAAGGATTTGTGGTACTGTAAAAAGGATTTGTTGGATTGTTACGGCACTCTTTGGCCCAGTGCCGCCCCTTATGGCAGCGAGGGCAAATACCGGGGACTGACCCAACTCTAGGAGGAGGAGCTGTGGTAGGGCATTGGCGAGCGAAATGGCCTGGCTGTCCACATTTAAAGCAGTTACGCATAGGCGGTGCGCCCCTGGGGAAGGAAGGAGGATAAGAAGCCGGGGGAGTTTGAACAGCGGCACCTACAGCTAAAAGGGCTTGGACTTTGGATGTAAAAGGATCGACATCTCTACACATTCTCAGCATTTCATCAAGAGTTTTGTCTCGAGTCTTACCGCGGAGGACGGCTCGACATGCCGAATTGGCGTTTTCATAGGCTAGCTGTTTTACAATCTTATCATTGGCAGCCGCGGAACCAAGGGTCCTTTCGGCGGCCTCTAACAGTCTGCTAACAAATTCGCTATAGTCTTCTTGCGAGCTTTGAGTGATCTTAGTTAGAGGAGTGTTAGCAGTCCCGGAAGCAGGGAGTGATATCCAAGCGCCCAAAGCGGCATCTTTCACTTGAGATAAAAGACCAAGGGGAAGGCGCTGCTGCCTGGTTTCAGAGATATATCTGCCCTGTCCTGTAAGCTTATCAAAAGTCCAGGACGCTGTTGGGGAATGAGGGTCTTTTACATTGGCAGCAGCGATGGTCTGACAGCGGTCAGCAAAATCTGCCTTCCAAGTTAAAAACTGACCACGGGTAAGCACAGCCTGGACTATACGCAGCCATTCACCTGGGAGTAAATGTCCTCCTCGAGACAGCGAATCAAGAACAGAAAGGGTAAAAGGGGCATTGGGGCCATAAGCTTTAACGGCCGCGTTCAGCTCTTTTAAGCTTTTGAAATGGATTTTGTGAAATTCTCTAGGGCCATCAGCAGGCTCGGCCGGCTCTGGCTCAGCCTGCTCCTCCCCCTCACTTTCTATTTCCTGAGCAGCAGGGGCGTCTTCGCCGTCGCTTTCAAGATCGCCCTCTTCCGGACTATGTGTTGTGGAGGTGGGGCCAGAGCGGGCAGAGGCCCGGGTAAGAACAGGAAAGAGCAGTTTTTTAGGTTGTTTTTTAGGTTTTGTGGCTGTAAGCGGTTTCTTAGAGAGGCCCCTTTGCGAATATAATGCGGGACGAACTGGTTGGGAGACAACTAATTTTTGGAGATGGCAAGTTATTCTTTGTTCTACTATCTGTGCTATTAGGTCTTCAGTGCTGGTAGGGGGGCTAACAGGACCGGGAGCCGGAGGGGGTAGCGGAGGGGCCGACGGGGGCAAAAAGGCCGGGGCGCAAACATTGGGAGGCTGAATAGAGGGAGTGTAAGAGGCTCTTTTCAAAACTGGGGGTGTGTAAGAAGGGGGGTTAAGCGACGGGGCGGCAAGGGGCCAATCTGGGTTGTGATACTTGGCCGCTTCGTCTTCTAGTTCAGCCGCGTCTCCCGGATCTAAAGGCTCGCCATTTTGGCTCTTAGTCACGACTGGAAAAACTTTTTGTGTATCGACAAAGTCCGAATCTCGAGGGAGAGGCGGATAAATGCAACATTTGGGAGGGGTATCATGGAGGGCACCGAGCAAAGATGGTGTCGGGCTAGGGGAGGGGGATTTAGCTGATTTTGGGGCAGGGGGATCACTCGAAAGAGACGATTTTGAGGCCGCCCGAGATAGGGGGCGGAGGCAATATTCTGCCACTGACAAGAGTTGACGTTTATCAGGGTCAGTATTTTCAACAATATCTCTGATAAGACCCCAATAGGAAAATACTGAAACAGGAACAGAGTCAGGGCCGTTTTTGATAAGATAATCATTTAAATCTCTACCTACTTTCTGCCATTTTTTAGGATGAATTTCGGGGCCATTAATGATAAACCACGGACAGACTTCATCAACAAAAATAAAAAACTTTACCAAGTCTTTCTTTTTAACTCGAACTCCTCTCTCCCTAAGTGAACTTTTTAGGTCTCTTATGAAGACCGCTTCTTTACTTAATTTAGTTCCCATTTTCTTGTAAGGCGGCCGGTACTCACCAGGGACGACGACCTCCGTGAGCGGCGAAAGGCGTCTCCTATTGTTTCATCAAGAAGGGGTCTGGCCAGACGATATCTTACTCGGGGGTCCGCCTGCGAAGGATCCGCGCCTCGAGCCCCACGTTGGGCGCCACTTGTCCCGTCCAGCGGGACCTAGTTATTTGTGGGGACGAGGGGGATCCGACCTGAAAGAAAATGGGGGCGAGAGAAGAGCGAAGGCAAGACAGTATTCTGATCAAGCCCTCAAATTTTATTGTAAGACGGGGGTAGATATACACTAGTGTTCAGGGGCGGAGTGTACCATAGGATACTTGTAAGCAGGGGATTGGCTGCAGGCGCAGCGAGTTACATTCTGATTGGTATATGATAATGGGGAAGGAGGGGGAGAAGAGTATCTCTTGGCGCGCGCGGGTTTCCTTGTTGGCGCGCGCGGGCTCGCAGCTAATCTTCAGGAAGTGAAGCAGGAACCTCATGAACTGTGGCCATCTTGTTGTCTTTGTGTGGCTCCCAACATTTTTTTTTTGCAACCAATGGAATATAAGCTCCATGAGGAAGGGAGCTGTTTTGGTCTCTCTTGCTGGTGCCTAGAAGAGTGCCTGGTAGTTGGCAGACACGTCAGAGTCAAGAAATATCTGTTGAATAACTTTGAAATCTCCCCACTGTGCCTAAATTTGAACCTAACCCATGAGAAAGTCCATGGGATCAGTAAGTCATTATTGATTTGAGCCTAACCCATGGGAAAGTTCACGGGATCAGTAAGTCATTATTGACTCAATATGTTGACTTGGCTACAAAATAGAGTATTATGCATATTATTTATTGAGCATTAATGTGTACAGGCATGTTCTCATTTAATCCTTAAAGCAAACCTGCAGGACAGAGTTTATTCCCAATACTCTTTTATAAGTGAGGAAACTGATGGAGAACATAGTAGATAAGGTATCACAACTCAAGTGCAGAGGCTGGTTTCAAGCGCAGGTTTGTCTGATTCCAAAGCTGGGATAGCCTGTTAGGAGACTGTAAGTTCACATTTTAAATAATGCTACAGTGGTGTGCGCTGCTATGTCTTTATATAACTTAAGCTTTTATTAAAATATTTAATAGTCATAGTACTTTGCATTGTCAAGACATTTTAGAAATCAAAGCTAATTAGATTCCTGCATTATCTCTATGATATTCTGATTTTCATTTGGTGGGTAAATGAAGCTAAAACAGAAAGAGAGCAAACAGGTTCCTCAAAGGCAATAGAGCAAAGTAATTTTGAAATGACTGTTCCCTCCCCTATTCTCACAATGGCCGAGGCATGTCTCAAAACACATTAGAATTATTGCAGTTTACATTGTCCCTAGCTCGTAGTAAAGCCAGTGATCCTAAGTTCAATGAAATACCAACAATAAAAAAGTAGTAATGATTGTCATGTCTGAATGCTGGCAATGTGTCAAGGAAACTTCTACATTTTTGCACACCGGATTTTATTTAACCCCTGTACTAAATGAGGCAGACATTTTTTGTTGTTGTCGTAAATGAAGATCTGACTTAGACAAGTTGAGGTAACAGAAATAGTTTTTGATGGAGAAGGATTCAAATTCACATTTATCTCAGTTTATTATGGGTGTGCTTACCTACCCTGCTACACCTTATCCCTGAGGCACCCACTCTGCAGCACAAATTGCAAGCCGTGAGACGACTGCTCAGATGTAGAAGGGAGCAGGCGTGGACGAACAAGACACTGTTAATCCGAGTGTTTATTAAGACATATGCAAGCACACAATCCTCTAAGAAAGAATGCTGCTGATCAGTTAGTAGAAGTACAGTTCCAGGCCATATGCTTGACAAGATTTCAGGAACAGGAGGGGTCTCTGTGACCTGGAATAATCGAAGACATCGTAAGCAAAGTGGCCTTTTGGTTCAGCCAGGCTCTGAAGTTACTCCGTCTCTCCTGTCTTCCAGCTGGGCTCCCGTAAGGGATACGAGAGTGAATGAAGCAGGTGGGCCCATAATGGTAGGATCTGGATTCAGTCAGTGGAGAGGGGAGGGAACCCCAGACACTGGGATAGGAAACCTCATCGCGGAGTTAGGAAAGGCATGCCATATTCTGGGACTGCGAGGAGTCAGGCAATCTGCAGAGCTCATACCAGGAAGGAAGAGAAAATCAGATTGGATAGACAAGACATGGTTAGATCACCTTCTTGAAAATTAGGCAGAGGGATTTGATAGGATTGGCAACTGCTAGCTCTTAAAATGAGTTTTTTTAGGAAGAATTTCCTGGTGATACTAAAAGTCAGAAACACCAGGAGCAGAGCATAGTCAGTTAACAGTTTTGAAGTCTATCCTAAAGTGAGGTGGTGAATTATGGACCGTGGGGACTGAAAGGAAGGAGTAAATGCCAGAGATGTTAAATAGGAAAAAATAAGGTGTCAAGTTATGTTTATTGCCAAAGGGACAATCTACCTAGATATCTGAAATAATGAAGCAGTGTCTAATTTATTCCAGAAATAAGGACAGACCAGCAACGTTTCTAAGCCAACAGGCTGACCTGTAAACATGCTAGAGAGCAGAGTAACCAGCCCATGTGGGGAAGAGCACAGACCTTGGCCCAGCAGTAACAGAGTCTAAGTAACCAAGCCAGGAATATAGACTGTTGGCAATGGTGACCTTATTTCAAGTACTGCGCAGGGGATTTTGTCTTCTGATTTTTAATACATTTGCACAAAGACCTGCACAAAGGTGGAAAACGAAATCACATTAAGTGTTTGTTCATGGTCTTTATTATTATTATTGTCATATAGTATTTTAATTTGGTTTGTTCTAGAAATTATATGATAACATGGAAAGTGTATCTTTGGCATCCTAGTAAACTTTAGACAAATCGTTTTATTTGTTTTCTACTTCTGTAAAAATATGCTGTTACTTCAAAAATATTAGCCCACATCACATATTTATATGTAATCACATGATTTCAAAGAAGCAACCCAAGTTCCGATGAAACTGTAAGTCAGATTATTTATGGTTATTGAAACAATTTAATTATATTTCAAAATCAAAAGAGAATTTTAAAAGAAGGATGCGTATAAATTTGTTGCACATGTAAGATTATTTACTATATATAGTTTAAAACAAGCTGGTGACTTGAAAAAATTCATTGTATTCTCAAAAATCAACAAAAAGGATTGAAGAGTTAAACATAGACCTGAAACCATAAAATTCTTAGAAGAAAACACAAGGAAAATGCTTCATGACATTGATCTTGGCAATGATTTCTGAGGTTCAACACTGTAGGGACCAAGGATAGGCTGTCCCAAAATATGCAGATTATTTTAGTGTTGAGAATAATCAAGGCCCCTAAGATTCAGAAAGAAACTTTGACCTCCCACCTCCAATTTGCATAAAAAGAATTTAGATAGAGGACCTGCTCCAGGAAGAGAGCTTATCATCTTAGATAGCTGTATTATAATGTAAACTAGGGGTGCTGGACAGGGAGGGGTGTGGCTCAGTCTGTTAAAATTCTTTGGGCCCCCTCATTGTTTCTGTGTGGCCCAGTGGATATTTAATTATCAAACATTTATTCTTTTCATATTCCTATGAGTTGCTTCCCTTTTCCTCTGAAGTCTCAGGCCCCCTACCCACTTCTTGGTTCAGGATAACATCTTATTTTCCCTGACTATCTTTGGAACCCATGTCTATGGCTTCCACAGACTTATGTAATTAAACTGTTTTTTTTTCCTCCTGTTAATCTGTCTCATGTCAATTTGATTCTTAGACCAGCTAGATGAACCTGGAAGGGTAGATGTTTCCCTCCCCAACAATACCAAAAGCACCGGCAATAAAAGTAAATATAAAGAAGTGAGACTATATCAAGCTAAATGCCTTCTGCATGGCAAAGAAAAAAATCTACAGAGTGAATAGAAGAAAACATTTGCAAACCATCTATCTGTAAAGGGGTTAATATCCAAAATATATAAACTCCTATAACTCAATAGAAAAAAAAGCAAATACTTGATCGAAAAATGATCAAAGGACTAAGCCTTTATCCAAAAGAAGATATTCAAATGGCCAATAGGTGTATGAAAAGATACTCAAAATCATGAGTCATCAGGGTTAGTGCAAATGAAAACCACAATGAGATATCTCTTCACTCCTGTTCGGTTGGTCATTAGAAAAACAAACAAGAACAAAAATGAGCATTGGTGGATTGTAGAGAAAATGGAACTTGCACGCTGTTGGTGGGAATGTCAGGTGGTGCAGTTGCTATGGAAAGCAGTATGAAGGTTACTCAAAAAATTAAAAATAGGACTACCACATGTTTCAGCAACCCAGCTTCTGGGTTTTTATCCAAAAGAATTGAAATAAAGATCTCCAACAGATATTTGTACTCTTATGTTCACTGCAGCATCATTCACAATAGCCGAGAGAAGAAGCGATTCAAATGCTTACCAGTGAATGAATGGGTAAAGAGAATGTGGTGTATATATACAATGGAGTGTCAGTTAGCCTTAAAAAAGAAGGAAATCCTGCAGAATGTGCGAACATGGATAAAGCTTGATGACATTATGCTGAATGAGCAAATACTACATTATTTCACTTTTTGAGGTATCTAAAATAGTTAAACTCACAGAAGCAGAAAGCAGAAGGACTGCCAGGAACTGGAGTGGGAGTGCGGAGTTGCTGCTCAATAGGCACAAAGTTTCAGATAAGCAAGACGGAAAAGTTGTAGAGATCTTCCGTGCAACAGTGTGCCTACAGTTCACAATGTTGTACCGTACACTTAAACATTTGTTAAGAGTGTAGATTTCCTATGTGTTCTTACCACAGCAATAACAATACTAAATGAAATGCATGCCAGAGTGTTTTGTTTCAGAATGGCATTTGATTCTTTTTTATAATCTCCTCAAACAGTGTTTAAAGCCATCAAAGGCATTTATCATAAGCTTAAAAGAATAAAAGCAGTTACTGGTCAGGTTTTCATCACTGTTATTATGTATTAATGAATTCTATTACCAATGGTACCTAAGTGTGCAGTGCTCTCACTACAATTGGCTGTTAAATGAATCTTGTCAAGCTTAATACTGTTGATGGGCAACAGCTGGACTGGCCAATACATACTGGCTGGTTGTCAATAGCATTAATTGCACTGTGAAGCTACACAATCATGTGACATTATCAAGTGTGGGGGCAGGAAACCGCTGTTTGAATCCAGTTTCAAACCTTTACTGCATTGTTACTCAAGCAAATGTTTAGAATTCAATTTACACAGACAATAATATCAGTACCAATTAGTAAATTAACAGTATGTATTTTACATAAAATAATTATTTCTGCATTTTATCAGTGTGGCAACTAAAGACCAGAATG